>NC_041393.1:40991588-40992332 GCF_002162155.2 Triticum dicoccoides
GAGGGAGGGACGAGGGAGGGGGTAGGTGGCTGGGTGCTACGTGTCCGTCCGACACACGTGACCACCCTGACAGGACTATGCTTTGGTGCCTTTAAGGCACTGAAGAAGCGTCCGCCCCGACACGACCCTGGTCTGCCTGGGCGCCTACATTTGAGAATGCAAACGAATCTTCTTTCATTTGCAAATGAATCTGTTCGTATTACCATGCCCGTGTTTTCCTTGCAATAATTAGTCATTCGAAACGAGATACTCCCTCCGTTCACTTTTGTAAGTCGTTTCAGACAACTTAAAATGAACTGTTTTGCACATTGCCTGAAATGTCTTCAAGGTCTTATAAAAATGAACAGATGGAGTACTATAAATTAATTAATGAGGAGTTATTTGAAAAAAAATCGAAACGGTATCCACGCTAACGTAGATTAGAGTGTGTGTCACATAATTAGTTATTTGAATTAGAGTGTGTGTCACATAGCGATCTCCAATTCTAACATGGATTTCGCATATCCCTGTATCCACGCTAATTTTTTAATACAAATTCATATGTATATGATGAACACCATGGCAGTGAGAAAACTTTTGGATGGATTCAAACATATGACCTACAAAAAAGCACAATAAATTGAGTCAATGTCAACTTTTCGAAACTTAGTATGGCAGGAATTCGAAATAATTACTCATATGCATGGTCCTTAGTTCAAATCTTACAATGTACACTGAATTGAAACATCGATGTTAAGTCTCGTA
>NC_041393.1:40992605-41020300 GCF_002162155.2 Triticum dicoccoides
TCTTTCTCTCCATGTTTCGATCTCTAAGTCTCTCAAATACACAACCCCTTTTTCCACTCTGTTACCAAATGTATTTACCTCACACACCCGCCATTGGACCCCATGTCGAGCTCTCTCTCTCTCTCTCTCCCCCTCTCCCTCTCACCCTCTCGCGCTAAATACATGCATTGCCTATCTAGCCCCCCCAACCTCTCGTGAGCATGCACGCACGTTGTATATCTTGGTCACTCCCTCGAGACTATCTCACTCTTTCTTCCACACGGCGGGCCACACTCGCTCAATCTTGCTCCCTTTATCTAAGTCCCGTTTAACCTTGTTTTCTTTCACACACAAATGATATATCTCCCTGTTTGGGCCTCGACCGACACACTCTATACTCTCTCACGCAGATTGTCTATCTAGGTCAGTCCATCCAAGCCGCCGCCACTCTTTCAACCTCATGGCGGGCCACGCTCACTCAATCTCTCTCTCTCTCTCTCTCTCTCTCTCTCTCTGTTTGTATGTCTCAATTGACCTCGCTCTTTCTCGGACAAAAACGATATATCACCATGTTTGAGCCCAATTCGACCTATTCACATTGTATACTCTCTCATGCACATTGTCTATCTAGGTCACTCTCTCCAACCCGTCTCACTCTTTCGATCGCACGACAACCCAATGTGATCGATTAACCTTGCTTCCTCCCACGCATAAAATATATCTACACGTCTGTGACTGGATCATCTCTCAAGCTCTATCTTACAGCCCTCACCCTTGCCAAAAGCTCAATCGGACAATATCTCTCCAGAGCATATATATCTGTTCAATGAATGTCGGACCACACTCACTTTGTCTCTCTATCTATATGTCTCTCGATTGACCTTGCTTTCTCACACCGTATCTTCCACGCATTGAAGCTACTACCTCTCCATCCCTCGCAAAGCCGGAGCTATTTACATTGCGAGGGGCACTCCAACCTTGGATTAATTTGTGTAGGCATTTATTCCGGTCGGCTTAGATTATATTTTTGTAGCATTCGGCCCACAACTACTCTGAACACCGTTGCAACCCCCGCAACTCCCCTAGTTGATTTCCCTCTGGCTCGGTCATCACTCTCTCGCACGTCCTTTCTCGCCTTCAACGTCGCACCATGGTATTATTGCAAAAAACTATGTGTTCTCTTTAATTATTATAAATAAGCTACAAAACTACACACCGATTAAAGTGCTACAAACTACACAACGAGGGGCCACATGTCATGAAACGAATTTGGACCCATATACAAATTAAAAAAAAAAGGATGAGGATCGAACATGCGACCGGGCCTTCAAGCCGCACGTCAATAGGCAACATACATAGAACATCAATGTTTGTTGTACCCCCCTTTGTTCACATAATATTTTTATATTACCACAACCTATTTAATGGATAACATGTAATATTATTTTTAGTACTATTTGCATTCACTTACTGGTGGCTTCCATGTGTGCTCTCTCTCTCCTCCCCTTCTGTGTTTAGACGCACGGGCAAACACGAAGAACTCGCGGGCGATGTTGTCGTTGACCATATCTGGACGCGTTCACAAGTCATGACACCAGTTTCACGTACTAGCAGCACTAGTCAGTGTGTACGTGCAATGCACGTTAATTTGGAAGTATATTAAGTGCATGCGAATATTAAGTAGGATATTATTTGTGTGTTATTATGTGATTAGCACTATTTTTGGCATGAAATTAACTGCACGCTAAACGTGTTGAGCGCTCGCCATTGAAGCAGTCTAGGTCGTTCGATGACAAGGAATACTTGTGGCTTGATGACGTTTTATATTTAATTTGATATGGCTCTAGCAGAACATTCAATCGATCAAACCATAGATTTCTTTCAGTCTGACTCCGGCTTTAAATTATACGACGATCGATACAAAATAAACGGAAATGATAAACGTTCGGATTTTAAGCATGGCAATCCGAACATTTTTCATGGCAAATTTAGATTACGCGTCGGCGGCGGCGGCGTCTTGCGGTGGGAAGTGGCTCCTCTGTTGTGCTCTGTGTGTCATCGGGCCACTGACCGACGGTGACGGCGGTGTCTTGCACCGTTGTTGGCGTACTCCTGGACGTTGGCCTAGCTTCAAGGAAGGCCAAAATGCTATGGACTTCGGAGCGAGTCAACTGGGGGGAGGAGGCGACTGGCATTGGTGCAAGGAAGCGGTCGACGGCGGCCATCCATGCCGCCGAGGGGGGCACTGGCACCCGTGCGGGGACAGGCGCTATCAACGGGGCGGCGGAGATATTCATGTGCACGGGCACCGGCATGGGTGCGCACGTCAGTGCATGCGCAGGCGCATGCGCTGGCAGGTGCACGGGCACCAGCACGGGCGTGCGTGTCATTGCACGCGCAGGCGCATGCACTGGCAGGTGCAGGGGCACCAGCACGGGCGTGCGTGTCATTGCACGTGCAGGCGCATGCGCTGGCAGGTGCACGGGCGCGTGAAAGTCGGCGGGGACCTCATAGAACCCCGTGGGATCAAGCTCGGCGACAATGTGCGGCTCCCAGCCCATCAATTCCACGGGGATGGGCGCTGGCACAGTCGGGGCGACGGGAGCCGGAACGGGAGCGGGTACAGGCGCGGCGTCTTCCCGCAAGGCCAGTCCAAGCTCGTCCCAAAGCGCCTTATGTTCTTGAGACTCCGGCTGGGTGTCTTCCTCAGGAAACTGAAACACTAAGGGCAGACCATCATGATGCGGCATGGCGTATGTTTAGATCAGGCTAGTTGGAGGTAGACGACATAAGAATCGGAGAGGAAGAGAGAAGATTGTAGCGATACCGGGTAGTGCGGGGTTGATTTTAAACTGCGGCACCGGCGACATTAAAAGTGGGAGTAGTTGGGACGAAGGTGGGCGGCGGAGCCTGGTCAAAGGGCTCGCCTCCCGGTGAGCCTGCACAGTGGTCTTCTCACATGCCTCCCTGTCAGCCGGTGCAGCGGTCTACTCGCACGCCTCCCGTCGACTCATCACACCCTTGCTCGGACGGCACCTGCCGATGAGAAGTGGGGACTCGTGGCGGCACGTAAACACCCAAGGTTTCAATAGTGAAAGCATTCGCCTTAACGTGACAGGTCTTTGTTCCAAAATACCTTGTCTCTTCATTTGTGCAACTTGTCATAAGCAGGTTGTCTCAAATTGAAGAAAAAACTTACGAAGTAATATTTGTGCCATATCACGTGACCATGCTCAGTTTCAAGAATTCATGCTCACTTTTGGATTTTCTGAAATTTAAGATCCAGAATTCGAAACAATATCATAAGCTGCATCATGCAACAAATTTTCAAGCCGTACATCTGTCCTGTTGTATTTCTTAAGAAAGGGTTTGGTCAAACATTTTGCTTAGTTAGACTTCAGACAAGTTACATATGCAGAGTAAAAGGATAATCCTTCCGTACCAGTGCATTGCCTGATATATTAACTCAAGTACTAGGCACGAACAAACGGGCTCAATTCGTGCTCATCCTAGTGTAGTAGTAGTACTACTAGGCAATGCAGTTGACGGGTGACCTTGACGATTGGCGACCGAGGGAATTGAACCATGCTCGGCACGGTAGGTAACGTTGTCTAGTTGCTAAAGCATCCCTCCGTTGTTCATCGGTAGTCATTATGGACCGAGGACATGAGGGGAATTTCCTAGGGCTAGAGTTCTGGCCGCCAGATATTTCAACTTGAAACGCTGAGGCTCGGCTGGTTGGGGTTGCCTAATGTGCGTACCACGCACGACACCTAAGGACACGAGCCCGTTTTTATTATTATTATTTTGTAGGATCAACAGGAGCCAAGGTCTGGCTGGTACGCCGTTGGGTCCTATCATTCGAGAATACGAAAGGAACCTTTTAAATTGTCGAACGAATCTATGTGTATTACAATACCCGCATTTTCCTTGCAAATACTAATCTCAACGTGGTAATTGATTTATGACGAGTTGTTGAATTAGAGTGAGTTTGTGATATAGTGATCTCAACGTGGATTTCACATTTCATGGTATCCCTAGTAAGTTTTCCAATGCAAATTCAAATTTAAAAGATGAACAATATGGAGGTGAGAAAACTTTGTATGTATCAAGCATATGACCACACACACACACACACACACACGAACACAACAACAATCCAATAAGTATAGTGCATCTATTTTTCCAAACCATGCATTATGACACGAATTCAAAAATACTCCTATTCCTAAATATTAGTCTTTTAGAGAGTTCAACAAGTGACTACATACGGAGCAAAATGAGTGAATCTAGACTCTAAAATATGTCTATATACATCCGTATGTGCCAGTCCATTTGAAATCTCTAGAAAAACTAATATTTATAGGAACGAATGGAGTAAAATGTAAGACATGCATGGTCCTCAGTTCAATATTTAAAATGAACATGAAACTGAAACATGAATATTAAGTCTAGTACTACAGTACATGCAAATGTTGTGTTTAGGCGGAGCTATGATTGTCGGGGGTCAACCCCTCGACCTTAGATAAAATTATGGAGCTCTATTTAGGGTTGTTTAGATTATATTTGTCCCCACCCTCCCAACCACCGATTGGTTGTGCACCCCCACCCTTCCTCCCCGGGAAAATATCATGTGCCCCCATACCTTTGATGCTATATGCCGATACGAGTTGCTTGGAGCTTGTAGATCTGAGATATAGAAGCTCACATGATGTGTCTTAATATTTTTACAGGAAACCTTGATTAGTTTGAGAATTGCACACAATTTGTACAAAAACTACTCAGATGCCCTTGGATCCCATATCCAACGACCTCGAAGCTCGTATCACTGTAGCATCTAAGATGAAGGAGGACATCATATTCTCCTGTATGTAAGAATATCATGTGCTACCACACCTTAGATGCTTTGGTGATTCAAGCTCCTCGGAGCTGTTGGATTTGTGACCCAACACCTCCTCGGTGGTTCGAATGGTTTTTTTGCAAAAAAGCCCCAAAAGAGTTCGGCCACTGCTTACAAGCACAAAGACTACTCAGATGCCATTGGATCTCAGATCAAACGACCTCGAAGCTCGTATCACCGTAGCATCCAAGCTGCGATAGCACCTTATGTTTTCTCGCACGGGAGTATATGAGGTGCCCCTGCACCATAGATTCTATGGTGATACGAGTTCACTGAGATCTAACGGCCCATAGTAGAAGGTTTGAATGTTTTTGCAATATACGGCGCATAGAGTTTGGGAAACGCGCAGAAAGTACAAGTACTGTGCATGTGCCATTTGATCACTGATCATACGACCTAGATGGTCATATTATCGTAGCGGGTAATTAAGCTACGGGGAGCACCTAATATGAGCAAGGGGCAGCCGTTGGATCAAAGATGCAGCGGCACACACGAGGCCTGAATGTTTTATTTGCAAAAAACCTTTGGAGAGTTTGGAAATTGTGCATAATTACAAAGACTACTCCCAAGCCATTGGATCTCACTTCCAACGGTGTAAAAACTCGTATCACCATAGTATCTAAGCTGCGGGGTGGATGTGATATTCTATGCCACTGTCATTTTTGTTCGTAAACTTGCAAAATACGTGTAACTCGTGCCGTTACTTGTCTAACCGCGCAAAGTGTTTGTTCAAAAAAACCATCTTACACTGAAATATCGGAACAACACATGGGGGTCCCACTTGTCATTAATCAAATTTGGACCTAAAACTAACAAATCTGAAAGACGAGATTCAAACTGGCAACCTGGACTATAAAGCGTAAGTCGATAGCCTGAAACAACAACATTTGTTGGCTTTGTCCCATAACTTGATACTATACAGTATTACGTTGAGTAGAGTAGAGGGAGTGCCTCGTCAACACGTGCATGATCGTTCTCTCACTTACTGGTGGGTCCTAGGTCTGTGATCTCAATTTCTCTTCTCTCCATCGTCTAACCTTTGCACGGGCACACACGAAGAGCGGCGCTAGCTTGCCGTGGTGTTATTACAACTAAAAAAGCTTGGAAAATAGAAGAATCGCCTAGAACAAGAGACGTTGTGGCTGGTCGAGACGGAGCTAACCACATCTATCCTCCATGCCACGTTTGCATGATGAAGCTCTGTGGCTAGTGGGGTGTTTTCGACCGACTAGCTGGGTCCCGAGGTCGAACCATAGGTACTACAGTTATTGCCGACGTCTAATATAGTAGTCCCTCCATCTAGGTGAGTAAGTCACCATGACCACAGAGGAGGGAAACCGAGAGACCTTAATGTTTATTTGCTAATTAATAGCATTGCATGCAACGAACTAACCACTACATGTCGTGTTTGGTAGTCTCAAATCATTAAAAGCATGCACACCCCTCATCTCTTATTGGTTGATATGTCAAGAAACAAGAAACGAGATAGAAGTTAATGCACCGCGCCTAAGTGTTTTGGGATTATTTGATTTTCGTAAGATGACTTACACACCTAGATGGAGGGAGTATATTTTTACACACACATTTTTCCTCCATGCCGAGACGTGGCACACCCTACCGCGTGGTTTCGGGGTCCTCCCGGGTGGTGCACGCATATATTCTTCCTGACGTGGGACGCCCTATCGGGCGTTTTCTGGGTCCTCCTCGGTCGTAGCGCCAAAGCAAGTAAATGAGTCGTCAAATCACGAAAGACCACCTTTCCCACCGAGTACATCAGTGAAGCACGGTGGCTAGCTAGTTGGGCTAGTTCGACCGATTAGCTAGGCCGCCGCCACATTTGTTTTTTCACCCCTTTTTTATCTACTTGCCGGCAGGTAAATTTAAATATCGACCGCAACATTGCTCTGGTGTTTGGGTGTGGCAGGATTTTAATTTTTTTGATTGACGGGAGCAGGCGCAGCAGGATTTTTAATTTTTTGATTGACGGGAGCAGGCGCGGCAGCAATTAGTCACGATGACTCCGCCTGTAAAACCCACTGATCCCTGATGTGAGAAGTCGTTGACTGGTGTTTTACCGTGGTGAAAACCAAAAGATTCCCCGCTCCTCGGCTGGCTCCCTCTGCCTTCCCGTAGATTGCATTGCCTTTCAGCCATTTCGCCCCCTTTGCTTCCTCTCCCCATTGCTTCTACCTGGTGCCATGGCGGCGCAGCAGATCACGGAGTCCGAGGTGAGGCGCCTGACACAGGAGCTCCATGCCAACGATGCAGAGCTCAGGGCCAAGGACGTGGAGCTCCATGACCTCAAGGAGGAGAGGAGTGCCATGCTCCTCATTATGTGCGGGAGTTCATTGAGCTTCAAAAGCGGCAGGCGTCCACCACAAAGATGCTCGAGGCGTCGGCGGCGTTGCTGCAGAAAGCGGGAGATACGATAGGCCGTCAGGGGAGCTGGCTGGAGCGCGAGTGGGCCGATCGTGACGAGGTCCAGGATCGCCTCAACCACTTGGTGAACCAAGTTGCCACGCACGTGTTGCGGCTACGCGATGCCTACCGTCGTGCCAGCGTGACAATGCCGGCCGTCGGGCAAAACCCGTTCGACCACCCGGTCGACTTCAACGAGCTGCGGCTTCCTAACCTGGTCTCCTTCTTCACCTATATCTCCGAGGAGCTGAGCCGTCTCCATGCGATGGTGGGGGCTGAGCTGGACAAGGAGGTGTTGCAGGCTGCCGTCGCCGTTGCCGGGCAAATCCTTCAGGGCTCCGTCACCGGAATCCAATCATGCCATTGGACGCCGTCTTTGACGAGCTGGCTCCTGTCGACCGGGAGCGGGCTCTGCGGGCGGTTGCACCCTGCATCACCAACGTCATGCGCCTCGAGAAGCAGAGGGACTTCGGTGGTATTTAGGCACCCTCTGCATGGGCATGTCCATGTCTCAGCGCAACATGACCATTGGATCAAACTCAGACGGTGCAGATCAGTCACCGTAGCACAAAGCGTGTGGGTGTGTTTGGTTGCATTCTCATCTCAATATAGTTGTTTCCTCTTCGTGTATTTTTGTTAACCTACTAGTGTGGACTCATGCACCCTTCATGTACTCTGCATGTCTGCCAAACACCCAAAAGTGGGTCAAGAAGGGAACTTTTGCTCCCATCCCGTGCACCCTTCATACACCCTGCCTACCACTATTCGTGCTTCATATGGTTCATGTTTCATGGAGTACTGTAGCACCGTACTCTCCGTGCATTGTAGACCTACTTCTGTTAACATTGATCTCACCGTTCATTCTCGACCGGACAGTCGAAAAGCGGTACTATGTTACATATAGGAGTAGTTGAGATGCGCATAACATCATTTGTTATCGTCATATCTTACTACACTAGCAACAAGATTGTCTAGTACTGACGTATGAACCACTGCACATGCCTAGTAGTAGGAGCACTATGTATGTTCAAGTGGCTGCTGTGTTTCGCACTCGTCCGTCGTAAGAGTGGAAATGCTTGCTGTAATCATTTTTTTCTTTAGAAAAACAGTGGACACGCTCTACCGTGCGATCCTCCTCCAGCCATGCACTAAATTACTCACTTTCACTGACGTGTGGGATAGCCAGCACCTGGGTCCACCAGCCATGCACTAAATTACTCCGTAGTAGAGTGACGCTAGACTACCTCGATCGAAGCGCCGCAGTAATGCCCAATGAGCCGTCAAATCCCAAATCCCCCTCCTTTCCAGTAGTAAGTTGGACGGACGAAGCAACCATCATTTCACTCTTCTCTCCCAGCTTTCTCTCTTGAAGAAAACCCCTGTCTCTTCGCTTCTCCCTCATCTCGTTCCTCCTTTCATTTTCTCTCTCAGCTTCCTCTCTTGGATGGACGCTGGAGCACCGGCCGATGTGATGTCTATGGCTCTGGCCAAAACCATCGAGGCTCATGGTACGAAGAAGCGCAAGCACCCCGCTGAGACTACCGCAGAGAAGATCAAAGCCATCACCCTGTCCAAGCCCACCTCTCCGGGATCCCTCATTAAGCAAGTCCAGGTAATGTCTCTTGTTGATGATCTTTTTCTCGATCTTGATCGTGTTTTTTCATCTAACACGCAGTACTAGTACTGGTAGTACAACTTTCTGGGTGATCTTGCATGTGATTTTAGTGTGCCAAATGACGGTTCTAAATTCCTCTTTTGACCAAAACATGCGAGAGGTTGACACTGATTTCTTATAGATTACTTTCAACTACTCCCTCTGTCCCAAATTTCTTGTCTTAGATTTGTCTAGATACGGATGTATCTAATACTAAAATGTGACTTGATACATCCGTATCTAGACAAATCTAAGACAAGAATTTTGGGACGGAGGGAATACTTTATGAACATCAATCCTACCTTTGAAGAGGGTATATTTGCCTCAGTAACTTGTGTTATGGATATTGCAAGTAATCCCTCTGCTCTCATGCCTTTGAAGACATGTTCTAGTGTCTTTGTTCACTCATTTCTGTGCATATATGTAGTCATATATGGAGTATAATATCGAAAATCATCTTATATTTCTGAACGGAGGTAGTAATAAAATATGGTTTCTGTTTGAATTAGAACCAGGTCCGCGGTGGAGATGAAGTTCTCAAAGTCATGCCGTGTGAATTGGAAGACCTGGGGATGAGTTCTACTGCTAAACTATCCAACTGTTGTGTCCTTGTCGCCGCGTGTCCTGAACTAGTGTTTTCCTATAGCATTGTTGTCAGGCATGTTCTCGAGGCTGTACTTGACCACAACAATTTCCTGGCTATGCCTTGGATTACGAAGGGTGTGGTTCTTGTAAAGCTTCCCAACAAACCTGATGTGACCTATCTTCATCATCATGTTTATGAGTGGAAAGACCACTCTGTTAGGTTTTCCAAGGTTGACAAGATGGTGATGGTGCATGTAGACATCTCTCACAAAGTCCATGGCCTAGTCAGTTATGTGGGGTTCATCCCGTAGGTCCGTGGCAAGAAATAGTCTGCAGAGTTTAATTAGTGCAACTTTGCTTGTATGTAGTAAGTACTATTGTGCAGTACTTGATTTGTGTTTGTGAACCCTGTATTGTTTATTAGTACTGCCGCTTTTGGTGTGTGGTCAATCCTGAGAATGGTCTATGTTAATGTCTGTCCACTCAATTCAGTCTGTATATTTTGAAGTATCCAGATCATCTTTTTTGTGAGGATGGTTTATCAATTATGGTTACACTCCAATATCTGTATGCATTGCAGGGTTTATCGCACCCACCAGGATTTCCAGTCCCATGGATGTTTGGTCCATACGATTTGTCACGACCTTTGGACTGTCCTGCTTGTGGGAGTAGGAGGGGCCCCTGCATGCCACCCGTAGTTGGACGATCAATCTTCTGTTTAGTACTTCAACATAGTGATTTCTTGGTAAGGATTCACTCGTGTCACATCAAGTAAATCTTATTGTACTGTCTAAATCTTATTGATTTAATGTCATGTTTTCTTTCTTTTCCTACAATTTTACGATGCGGGTTTTGCCATGTGATATTCATCACAGAATAAACTGTTTGGTTTGCTCTACGATGGCTATTTTTGCAGGTTTCACTTCTTATGTTGTGTCAGTAATGAAGGCACTATCCATCACTTATATTATTGGAAAAATTGGATCAATCTATTGTCTGAGTACAAGCTGAATCTCTATGATGAACTACAGATTGGTTTAACAAAAACGCCACAATTAGTCCTTCTCGCGTTTAAAAGAAATGAAGAAAAAAACTAGATCACGGTCATGGATCCTAGTCAAGTTAGAAAGCTGATCATAGAAGACCAGACACGATCGCCGCTGTCTCGCACATCGGTACCACCTTCAGCAATAGATCGAGCACCAGCAGTTGCTCTAGCACTGACAGCGGCAGCAGCTCAGTCTGATCCAGCTGAGATTGGACACTGACCACGTCAGCAGATCAGTCTGATCTACTGGAGGATCGGGCATCGACACCGACACCTGCTCTAACACCGGCACCGGCTCTACAAGGAGCACCATCTCCAGCAGCAGCAGCGGCTTCGGCACCTGCACCAACACTTGCACTTGCATCTGCTCCGGCCCGTGCAGTTGCACCGGCAACAGACTGGGCTGCAGTTCGCACTTCATATACCAAAGTCCTTACAAAAACTGACATGTCCACCTTCTTGGTAAGCATTGGCCGCCCAAGTGCTTCGTTCTTTTTTCTTTTCATGTTGTTTCACATGATTCACTGTGTTGATCTAACTGTTTGGGTATGTCTTCTTGTTTGCAAACAGAGAATTCCTAGAGCAACGAGGGAGTCGTTCAACAATCCGGGCGACCGCAGCCAAGTTTCTCTTACCATGCACAGCCTTGGTGTGAATGAACCTGCTCAATATACCGTAAGTACAAAGGATGGTCGCATGATGATTGATGCTAAAGGATGGTCAAGGTTCAAATCTAAATCATATCTTGCGGTAGGGGATGATTTCAAAATCGAACTTTCTCGGCAAGGAGAGCTGGTCCAAATCAACTTTGAAATTCTTCAATAGCAGCATGCAACTACCGAACTGATCTATCCTCCGAGATATTTTGATGTAATAATCTGGCATGGTGAAACAAGTGTCCTGTGTGTATAAGTAGTATGACTGTATTATTTATCACATGGTATATCGTTGATAGAATTGCAACTCTGATTGCTGGTTAGGAACTGTCGTTCGATTTCATTCCAACAGCTGTCGTGCGTTATTCAATTTTGTGTACTTGCCTTGCGATAGCATCTAAAACTAGCGCCGTACCGATTGCTTGCAATATGAAAAGCGCTGAGGTAGAACACATGGGCCCCCAAACATGCAGGGTGGGCTTGCGGCCCAAAGTCCAGAACTGTGAGCCTGTCTGAGTATTATATTCTCAGCTGAACCCCCATAAAAAAAGTGAACCTCCATAATGCCTGTGCGTTGCACGTAACATCAAGATGCATTTGTATGAATATTTTATCTTGTGAGAGAAAAGGATGAACGAGGGAAGGCCTTATTTGCAAATGTGGAGAGGTGTGTGGGTACCTTTTTGCAAAATTGCCATAGTTTCCTTCCTATCCGTCAGATAGAAATCGGACGGCCTATATTGCAGGATGGCAGGCACACCATCATCACCAACTCGTCTATACTGTGTTAAAAACAACTCTGTTTTTTATAATTATATATGTTATATATAGTCCCCTTGATTTTTCTTATGTATAAAGTTGAGATATAAAAGATTTGTATATTTCTTTACAAAGGGAGTATCTCTCTGTCAAAATATATATTTATGTGTAACTAGTTACTCCTGTCTTTCTACTTCCTTTCGCTGATATGTGGGGCAACTGGCAACGGGGTCCACGTGCCATATGCACAAATTAGAGTGCACAACTGCACGGTAGACACACCCCGGTCGTAGCTCCGCAGTAATGCCCAATGAGCCGTCAAATCACAAAGCCCCCCTTTTAGCTTTAGCAGTAAGCTGGACGGACGAAGCGGCAATATTTCACTGGGCCTGAATCCCCTTCTCCCTCGTCTTCTTGTTCAGAGAAAACCCCCTATCGGCAATTGCATAGGGTTTTCTCATGGAGAACCAGGTATGAATTCTTCACCCATCCCCGATAAATCCAAGTCCCTTGGTCGCAGGTAATCCTAGGATGGCAGCCGCCGCCGTTGATGCATTTTTCTTCCTACGGAATCTAGTTTGTTTCATTTACAGTGCCCAAAGTGCGAGTACCCTACAGGTTTCTGCGCCCTCGGCGAGACGCCACACTTGTTCCATCTCATACAAATGCACAGTATGTTCCTAGAATCCTCTTTTCTATCCGGGAGGGTGGGGTTTTTTTGAACATGATGTCGACTAATTTGGGAATTTGCATTGCTATATTTGGATAAAAGGTACTACTAGTACGATGGTCAACACTGACGTGAAGGAGGAAGTTATTTCTAGATTTGGATAGGGAATACATTGTGTTCTCATATTATTTTTCCTGCAGTGTATTATTTGCTCTGCCAGAACACATGTACTCAAGATGCTTGGCCTTGCCATAACTGAATACACTAGTTTAATGGTCACAGTGAAGACAAGCCATGGATATAAGTTCTGAGTTGGCTTCATGAACCAAGAAGATCGCTGCTTTTTATGGCCGAACTTGGATAAACTTTCTCAAGTGTTACGGACTGAAAGTTGGCGCACGAATGTTGATGGAAATAGCAGAACCTGGTCTCATCTTCACTGCGATCTTCCACCCCGACGTCGTTCCAATTGTTCATCCATGTTAGTTTTGTATCTGGTTCTTGCTTGTTGCCTCGATTACTTCTTAATCCACCTATCCTGTCTAACTAATCACAATTTAACTTTAGAAGTAGCAACTAATCTCTCATGAAGATGCTACTTCTAACTACTATTTTCTTATAATTGGTGGCATGTGTAGGTTTTTTCAGAGTTAAGCAGGTTGCTCGTTTGTTATTCTGTAGTAACTTGGCTGTTACTGATGGCACTGAAGTTGACTGGGACGACATCCACAAGTTCCTACACTTTATTGATCATCTTGAGGTCCTTGTGGGGCGTTTCAATGGTGGAAGGCCATGTGGGATATATGTGCCACTGCTACACTCGTTGAACAGGTCCAACTGTGTCGAGAAACTTATGATACAAGTTGTTTTCTGTTATATATGTTGTTCATAAACTATTGCTTATACACAGTTTTACAGTTGTGATCTTCTTGAAACAGAAACTTCCCAGTTCTACTGTTCCTATACAGATGCCTGACCATGGTCGGGTCAGACTTGCGCTTGGTCACAACATGATGTTTATGTCGACCTACTCAATTCTCCTTGGAGGTGAAAAGATACTTATTCATGGGTTGTCTCAAATAATGAAGGCCCATCCATCTTGGAGAATAGGACAGAAGATTATGTTCATGCTTTTCCATGGCCCTAAAGCGGATATCTTGTTTATTGACCACATTGCGAGATGAAGCCGCTTTCAGAAGGTTGTGGATGCATGGGGTGGCGCCTGGGCCTTGTCCTAGGGCTTGGCGGCCTCACCGTTGGTTAACTGTAGGCAAAGTAGCACTGTTCGAGGCGTGCTTTGTACGGTTGAACCTGTATATGTACTCATACTGCTTTCTGCTTTGGTTGTTAAGTGCCCCTGCTGGTTTCAGTTAAGGTTGTTAAGTACTCCTGCTGCTTTTACAGTCTGTTGTGATTCTTCAGTCATGTCTTCCTCCAGCTGCCAAAACCAAACCAGTGCCAGCGGGGCCGCCTGCTTCCGCCTCCCACGGCTGGCTGCACCTCAGCGCACGCATCGTCGCCCCATCGTCTCCTAAATCGTTAACGCCGACGTCCTCCGCGCGGTTTGGTGTGCTCGCCACGACGCCGCCCTCTCGTGTTGTCAACATGGTCAACAAACAACAGGAATCGGCAGAAGTACGTGGATAGGATGATAGTAGGGGCCCACCACGTCAGCGTATGGAAAAATAAAATGCTTCCTCCTAGTGTTTTCCTGACATCTGGGACCCATGACATTGTGAGCGTATATAGTCAATAGACAAGAGAACAACACAAGATCGGCTGACACCTGGGACGTAGCTGCTCGAGCAGTATTTTTTTTGTTATTGTTGAGACGGAGCAGGGTTTGAACTGGGCTGTGGCCCGTCTAGCCCAGGCTTCTATTTTATGTTCACCATGTGACCAACCCAGCTATTTTTTCTTTGTGAAAATGAGCCCAGTTTATTTTTTCTGAAGAATACCCAATCCAGGCCTACTTATTTTTCTACGCCCTGATGGGCTGCAACTCTTTCAAGACGCCTGCAAATCTTAAAAGTAATATGAAATGGGTTGTAAATATAAAAACAGATGACAAATTGGCAATTACTTTATAATTTCTGAATTTTTTCACATTGTCAGATTCCTATTTCACTGGGCATTAACCTAATTTCAATATATCTTCAAAGTACTTTAAATCTGGCTCGACATTTCGGTATTAAAAATAGTTTGGAACCCACAAAAATATGTGAAATTCGCCCTGACCAACCAAAAAAACGACTGCAATAAATTGCATAAGAAGTTGCCATGAGCTATATATAAATTACTAAAAAAAGAGGGAGTGGTCTGACTTGTGGGCCTATTTAGTTGACATGTATGCAATATTTTTTTAGTTATTATATATGTCAACAAACGATTCTAGCAGACGTAACCGTTGGATGTCAATCCAACGACTGTCGTGTTTCTTCAATCTCTGATCTTCTTGCTCCGGCCGCCAAAGCAGCGCCGGCAGGACCGCCTGCTCCCACCTCCCGTGGCCGGCTGTGCTGCCGTGCAGGCGTCAGCGCTCCCTACTACTCACACCGCTGGCCAGGGCATCCCTCTACTCACCCACACCCCCTGTTATTCTGCGGCGACGGTAGCCTCACACCGCAGCCGAACCGGTGAACCCTCGTACTCCTCTCTGCACGGGCTTCCACTGCCGCGTCATCCCCGGCTCCGAGTCGTCCCCTTCCTAGGCTTCACCGTCATCCACCGCCGTGGTGCTCTCGGCGTGGCATGGTCAATGTGGTCAACGACCGACTTCTATCGGAAGAGTACTGTACGTGGAGAGGCTAAAGCTGGGTCCACGGCAGCCGCAAGGAAGTGCCTCCTTATTACGCGGAAAATAATTATTCCTCCACCTGACAGCAGGGACCCACGGATGGGCCACCAGTATTTCATGAAAAAAAATGTTTCCCCCTGACTGCTGGGACCCATCGGACGGGCCACCGTATTTGGCAAAAAAACGTCCCTCCCTGCTGTCAGCTTGGACCCACCGGAAGTGCCTCCTTATTACGCACAAAAAATGAATACCCCCTGCTAGCTGGGACCCACCTTGGTGGGAGGCTGACTTGTGGGCCTACTAAGTTGACTGGGATGGAGGCCTTTGTCAACTTTAGTCAATATATGAACTATTCTAGCTCCAGTGACCATGTGATGTCCATCCAACGGCCGTAGTGCTTCTTCAACCTCTGGTCTTCTTGCTCTAGCCGCCCAAAGCAGCGCCGGTCGTGCCGCATGCTCCTGCCGCCAGTGGCCGGCTGTGATGCCGTGGAGGCCTCACCGCCCCCTACTACTCCTACCACTGGCCAGGCCATCCCTCTACTCACCCACACCGCATGTTATTCTACAGCGATGGCAGCCTCACACCGCAGCCGAACGAGTGAACCCTCATACTCCTCTACACGTGGGCATCCACTGCCACGTCTTCCCCGGCTCCACGTCGTCCCCTTCCTAGCCTCGCCGTCGTCCACCGCCCTGGTGCTCTCGGAGCAGCGTGGTCAACATGGTCAAGGAACGACTTCTATCGGACGTGGACTATACGTGGACAGGCTGGCAGCTGGCTCCACGGCCACAGCAAGGAAGTGCCTCCTTATTACGCGGAAAATAATGATTCCTCCACCTGACAGCAGGGACCCACAGGACGGGCCACCGTATTTCACAGAAAAAATGTTTCCCCCTGACTGCTGGGACCCACCAGCTACATCTTCGCATGCAAGGAATTGCCTGACAGTCGGGACCCACCTAGTCTAAGCGTACGTAGCATTGTCATTCTGGTCGCAAACGTGTACGTACATACTGGTGGATGTAGAGGCGCGCACGTGTGGTAGTAGAGGCGCGCACGTAGCATGTACACGTACATACAGCGGCCAGTGTGCAAGAAAGAAAATACGGCCAGGTATGTGTACATACGGGCGGGGTCTCAAACGCCTACTCGCGCATACGTACGGCCAGGGCTCGTGTACATGGCTGGGTTGGAACGGAGAAACAGCGTCTTCGTCGTGTTCATGGGGAGCCAACCGGCTGGGTCGGAACGGAATGTGTCGCCGTGTTCATCGGGAGGGCTTGGATGGAACAAGCGATGGAAACGAGGCCTGGCGTACCGCACAACAGAGGAAACGGCCTTGTGTTCGACCGGCCACGTTCGAAATGGGATCCTGTTCATCAGGAGGGGTCTGGCATACCGCAAAATGGAGGAAACGGACCTCCTACGGTCGAAACGGGGGTCCTGTTGATCGGGAGGGGTGTGGCGTACCGCAAAACGGACGAAACGGACTTGTGTTCGAGCGCTACGGTCGAAATGTGGGTCCTGTTCATTGGGAGGGGTGTGGTGTACCGCAAACGGGACTCCATGGGATACTGTTCATCTCCACCGTCGACTTCCTCCAGCCTCCACGCGCTACTGTTCATCCACCGTCGACCTCCTCCAACCTCCACCTGTGACTGTTCATCCACGGGCTCATGTTCATCCAGCCTCCACCGCGCGCTACTCCACCGGCTACTGTTCAACCGCCCCTCTCCACGGGCTCCTGTTCAACCACCCCTCCACGGTCTACTGTTCATCCACCCCTCCACCGTCTACTGTTCATCCAGCCCTCCACGGGGTCGTCCTGTTCATCCAACCCTCCACGGGGTCCTGTTCATCCAGCCCCAACCGGCTCGATCGGGGTCCTGTTCATCCAGAGGCAACGCCACGGGTCCTGTTCATTGACTCCCACCGCTCACTGTTCATCCACCCCCCCGCAACGCTCACTGTTCATCCAAACCCCCCTGCAACGCTCACTGTTCATCCAGAGGCAGCATCGCTCGGCTTCAGTTAGCAGCAGTAGCAAAGGAATCGCTCGATCGCTCGGGTTCAGTAACGCGTAGCCCTGCAGTGCAATCGCTCGGGTTCAGTTAGGCGACGCCTCGCTCGGGTTCGGTTAGAGCCCAACGCCTCGCACACACGCGCGTACGTGTACGAGAGAAACGCGCATCGCTCGGCCCCCGACCACCCACCGTAACCGGGAACTCCCCGAAATTTTCCTCGCCCTCGCTTCTACCACGGTTTTTTCCGTCATGGACATTCCAAAGAATGTCATGCAGCTGCGTCTCCGGCCTGCCCAGGATGAAAAGCCCATTTTCTGTCATGATTTTTTGTCATAGAAGTAGGAGCCCACCACATCTACTATGATACCGGGTTTTGTCACAATTATCGTCATAGAAGTGTCATAAGTATGACAGAAAAAAGTTTCGTTCGGCCCAAAATGTCACGGATGTGTCTTTTTTTGTAGTGCTTGAAAAATTCATGAAAGAATATTGAAGGAAGAAAGATTTCACATATAAATATACTATCTTGGACATCTTTTGTAATTGTGAGCACTCATTAAAATATTACATGCTAAAAGGTTGATGTTGGACAAGGAAGACAACGTAATGGGTTATGTTTTCCTATATCTGAAAAGTTATATTGTCTTGGATCATCCAACATATTGAGCTTGCCTTTCCCTCTCATGCTAGCCAAATTCTTTGCACCAAGTAGAAATACTACTTGTGCTTCCAAACATCCTTTAAACCAGTTTTGCCATGAGAGTCCACCATACCTACCTATGGATTGAGTAAGATCCTTCAAGTAAGTTGTCATCGGTGCGTGCAATAAAAATTTCTCTCTAAATATGTATGATCTATTAGTGCGAAGAAAATAAGCTTTATACGAACTTGTGATAGGGAAGAAATAAAAGCGACGAACTGCATAATAAAGGTCCTTATCACAAGCGGCAATATAAAGTGATGTTCTTTTGCATTAAGATTTTGTGCATCCAACCATAAAAGTGCATGACAACCTCTGCTTCCCTCTGCGAAGGGCCTATCTTTTACTATTATCTTCTACCCTTTTACAAGAGTCATGGTGATCATCACCTTTCCTTTTTTACACTTTTTCCTTTGGCAAGCACTTTGTGTTGGGGTGATCCGGATATATATATCAACTTGGATGTAGGTGTTCATAAATTTATTACTGTTGATATTACCCTTGAGGTAAAAGGTTGGGAGGCGAAACTATAAGCCCCTATCCTTCTGTGTGTTCGATTAAAACTTTGAACCCATAAATATCACATGAGTGTTAGCAATTGTGAAAGATTAAATGATAGTTGAGTATGTGGAGTTTGCTAAATCAAAGCTCTGACATAGACCCTTCCTGATAATAAGATGAATTGCAATTGTTTGACGACTAAGAATGAAGTTTGCTAGTTTTCAAGAAAGTTTATGGTCTATGCTTTAACATGTGAATAGCTTGTTACTTGATCATGAAAAGTTATATGAGATGATCTACTATTATGACATATAATGATGCTAGAAAAGGTGACTGAAATTATCATTGATCAAATTTGTGCACCTGCTAGCATTCACACTTCATAAATTCTTTCTTTTATCATTTACCTACTCGAGGACGAGCAGGAATTAAGCTTGGGCATGCTGATACGTCTCCAATGTATCTATAATTTATGAAGTATTCATGCTATTATATTACCTATTTTGGATGTTTAATGGGCTTTACAATACACTTTTATATTATTTTTTGGGGACTAACCTATTAACCGGAGGCCCAGCCTAGATTGTTGTTTTTTTGCCTATTTTAGTGTTTCGCAGAAAAGGAATATCAAATGGAGTCCAAACGGAATGAAACCTTCGAAAGAGTTATTTTTGGAACGAAAGCAATCCAGGATACTTGGAGTAGACGTCAGGTAAGCTTCAAGGAAGCCACGAGGCAGGGAGGCGCGCCCTACCCCCCTAGGCACGCCCCCACCCTCGTGGGTCCCTCGTGGCCCCACTGATCGACTTCTTTCGCCTATATATATCCATATACCCCAAAAATCTCTGGGAACACAATAGATCGGGAGTTCCGCCGCCGCAAGCCTTTGTAGCCACCAAAAATCTCTCAGGAGCCCGTTCCGGCACCCTGTTGGAGGGGGAATCCATCACCAGTGGCCATCTTCATCATCCCGGCGCTCTCCATGACGAGGAGGGAGTAGTTCACCCTCAGGGCTGAGGGTATGTACTAGTAGCTATGTGTTTGATCTCTCTCTCGGGTTCTTGATTTGGCACGATCTTGATGTATCGCGAGCTTTGCTATTATAGTTGGATCTTATGATGTTTCTCCCCCTCTACTCTCTTGTAATGGATTGAGTTTTCCCTTTGAAGTTATCTTACCAGATTGAGTCTTTAAGGATTTGAGAACACTTGATGTATGTCTTGCATGTGCTTATCTGTGGTGACAATGGGATATTCATGTGATCTACTTGATGTATGTTTTGGTGATCAACTTGCGGGTTTAGTGACATTGTGAACTTATGCATAGGGGTTGGCACACGTTTTCGTCTTGATTCTCTGGTAGAAACTTTGGGGCACTCTTTGAAGTTCTTTGTATTGGTTGAATAGATGAATCTGAGATTGGGTGATGCATATTGTATAATCATACCCATGGATACTTGAGGTGACGTTGGAGTATCTAGGTGACATTAGGGTTTTGGTTGATTTGTGTCTTAAGGTGTTATTCTAGTACAAACTCTATGATAGATCAATTAGAAAGGATAACTTTGAGGTGGTTTCGTACCCTACAATAATCTCTTTGTTTGTTCTCCACTATTAGTGACTTTGGAGTGACTCTTTGTTGCATGTTGAGGGATAGTTATATGATCCAATTATGTTATTATCTTTGAGAGAACTTGCACTAGTGAAAGTATGAACCCTAGGCCTTGTTTCCTAGCATTGCAATACCGTTTGTGCTCACTTTTATCATTAGTTACCTTGCTGTTTTTATATTTTGGGATTACAAAAACCTATATCTACCATCCATATTGCACTTGTATGACCATCTCTTCGCCGAACTAGTGCACCTATACAATTTACCATTGTATTGGGTGTGTTGGGGACACAAGGGACTCTTTGTTATTTGGTTGCAGGGTTGTTTGAGAGATACCATCTTCATCCTACGCCTCCCACGGATTGATAAACCTTAGGTCATCCACTTGAGGGAAATTTGCTACTATCCTACAAACCTCTGCACTTGGAGGCCCAACAACGTCTACAAGAAGAAGGTTGCGTAGTAGACATCACATATTCAAAGAATTATCCTACTCTATACTATGACCTCTAAAAAACATACACTATACAATAAAGAGATTACAGCCGATTATACCCACTGGCCATTATGGTTCGGCACCAGTGATAATAAAGCATATACAAATAGCAAATTACATACATTGGGCAAATACAGCTCATACATCATGGACGCGCATCAACATAACTTACTATTTGAACTATAATCTCTTCGGAAAATAGGATTGGCCAGATTCAGATAGCACAAATTTCAGTGTGAGAAATCTCCAATTCCTTTGTGGTTTGTCTTGTTTCATTTTTTGACTCTTGCATCTAATACCTGCATGTCCAGTCTCAACTTATTGATTGTACGTTGAGAATCATGTACATGTTGTCTTGCCACCTCTAGTTGATGCTCGAGAACATCATCACATTCCAATTCCAATCCATAGTCATTCGTTAATGACCATGCCGCACTGCTCGCAGATCTTTGTGTTGATGTCACTTCATCCTGAAATGTTTCTGTAAGTACACATGACTTGGGCAAAAATATAGTTACAATAGTGAAGCGAGCAAGAGAGACTATTTTGTACATGGCAAAACAGGACTAACAATAATGTTACATGTCATGAAGCATAAGCAGGTGATATTTTAAAAATATTAAAAAAGGTAGTCTGTGTAGCCTGCATACAGAAATCTCTCTTAGCTCACCAGAGGAGCATGATGTTGGGGCCCAATCCAAAACACAGACAAGTTACAAATTTAGACAGCACGTTGCGTATAATTAAGCAAGTAGTTGGCCATTGTGTAGCTTAATTAAAGTCTTAGGGAGCATAATGAACAGCAGAGGGTTTCATACAAACATACTACAGCAAGCAAAACTATGCAATCATTAGCCTAGTATAAACTAGATTGTGAGCCTCATGCAATAATAGTTGGTTAATAGACTTCAAAGCTTCAGGCACACTACGGCAGAGTAATTAAATGGTAAGGCATTTATTTATGTCAACTAATAGTTATACAAGTACCCAACATCAGGCATCATTCTTTGGGCATCTCATTAACTGAGGACAAATAAAGCAATTGAAAAGAGCAAATTAACTATGCCTGGAACAAACAAGGAATTGAACTATTGAGTTGGATATAGTGACTTACCTTAACGGGTTGAAGAGGCTCAGCGCAGCTCCTACTTCTCTTGCAAGGCTCCTTCCTAACATCTTGTACTTGGAAATCCTCAATCTTATATTCATTGCACCCCCTCTGCAAGGTGACACAAGCTAGTTACTCATCTCCTTGGAAGATAAATATGCATACTTTCCAGACTGTGAACACAAAAGGATGAGATTATAACAAAACAACACCACATAATGAAACATGCCACATCTCTTGAACTTGCACACAATGAAATGAGCATTTACTATGTCTGCACTATGTAAAAACTAGGCATACCTTCGAACTGGATCTCCAGGTACTCTTGGAGAGCCTACTTTAGTGTACAACCAAACATTTATGTCACCTATGAGTTAGACAAGGCCCCACTACATCAGCCCTTAGTGTTTAAATCATTGACATGCTCTGTTAGAGTGTTAGGTCAAGAACAACAAGTAATCAAAGCAAACAGTCCTAGTATGGCTGGTTGGCAAACAAGCAATTGAACATATGTGTGAGAAAATCTTACATATCAAGAAAAGAAGCAAAGAAGGAGGCTTAAAGACCATCACTTGACTGACCAGATTTAAGGGGCATTTAAACATCATGTGCAACGTATGAACTAACATAAACATTGCATATTCCAGATTCTACAATGGAATGCACATGTATTAGGTTATGCCATGTATGATGATGCCTAAATGTACACTATAGCAAGCAAGAGTGATTCATCATTGCACGCACAATTGAATTGCAGGTTAAGGGCCACTTTGATTCCGCCTTTTCAAGGCTTATTGTCAAAATAAGCCATAAAAGATGTAAATAAGTCATTTTTGAGTTATGGGCTTGGGCTTAACTAATTTCTCTTTGGAGGGGGGTGTTTCGGGTAGAACCTCACTAAAAATTGAAGGGAAGGGGAATAGTGAAATGACTATGTTGTCTGCCTATATTACACTCAAAATGCAACAGCTGACGCCCGCATCACACCTGACCCTCAAGTAAAAACAAACACGCAAGCATTCATTGCCCCGCCCGCTTGCATCTCCTCTCCCCTTTCCCTCTACCTCGATCCCCTACATGCAGCACTAGGGTTCCTCCAGCGAGCCATCGCCACTGGTCCCATCTGGCCTGGTCCTCGACGATGCTCTGTCTAGGTAGGCTACATGGCCGGTGGGTTGGGGCAAATCTCCCTGGCTGCTCCTCCCTCTGGCGCCGCCCCTCATTCTCATGGTCTCCAGCAGCTGCTCCACTGTGGTTCGTCCAACGCACTACTCCGGCAGGCGCTGCACAACTACCGTTGATGCCACACTGTGGCAGAAGGCACCTTATTCCCCCTCCCCTCCTCCCAGGTCGTGGCCTTGAGGTGCTGTTAAAGGATGAACTCATCCAACAAGGTGAGGATCTCCTCTGATTTTTTTGCCAAATTTTCACTCTGATCCACTATACGATGAATTACTATGAGTTGCTTCTGCTGCTGGTATATTGATGCATTGCTATGAGCTGCTCCTGCTGCTGCTATATGATGAATTGCTATGAGCTGCTGCTGCTATATGATGAATTGCTATGAGCTGCTGCTGCTATATGATGAATTGCTATGAGCTGCTGCTGCTATATGATGAATTGCTATGAGCTGCTGCTGCTGCTATATGATGAGTTGCTATAAGCTCCTCCTGCTGCTGCTGTATGATGAATTGCTATGGGCTGCTCCTGCTGATGCTATATGATGAATTGCTATGAGCTGCTCCTGCTGCTGCTATATGATGAATTGCTATGAGCTACTCCTGCTGCTGCTATATGATGAATTGCTATGAGCTGCTCCTGCTGCTTCTATATGATGAATTGCTATGAGCTACTCCTGGTGCTGCTATATGATGAATTGCTATGAGCTGCTGGTGGTATATGATGAATTGCACACTGCTGCTGCTGTATGATGAGTTGCTATGAGCTGCTGTTGCTGCTATATGACGCTTTCAGGTGGTGCTGCTATATGATAATAACTAGCCACTTGGACCATCGAATTTCAATAAATAATCGTTCTTCATTTAAATGTGGGTCATGTGTTCTTCGTTTAAATTAGCCAATGGGAACTCTGTGGAAAATATTGACCAAAGTAGATTGTGCCAAGTAGATGGTATCTTTGTATTTGCATTTTGAGCAAATAGTGATGGTCTGTTTTCCTATCATATTAATTACTACACTGGGTTCAATTTGTGATGTTTGTAACTCAAATTAATTTTCATATGGGCAACAAAATGAAAAAATATAATGCAATCTAGACTTTTCACTGATCATACCAAAGATAAGATGAAAACGCAACAAAAAGAACTGGTTGGCTTATTACATGGAGCTTATACTCACAGGTGCATATTTTCTTAGGATAACTCGTAATAACTGTCCCTAAGAAACTTGGCCAATAGAACTGACATACAAATAACATGTCACGATGATTGCAATGGAGGAGTGACGTACCATAGCACACTGTATAGGCTCACCACTGCCTCTCCTTTTTTTGCGATGTTCCATGAAATTGCCACATACATCTTGTACTTTTTCATTGTGTAACCCTATCTGCAAGTTGACACGACTAATTTCAGACATCTCTACATGATAATACATTGCATATCCCTTGCGCATGTTTAAACCACCAATTAATGATTGTGTCCGTAGCATAAACTAGCCATTACTCTGTGTGCTAGACTAGCAGGCACTCTAAGGGAGCCTAATGTAGTGCACTAGAATTCCTACATGCCACCTATGATTTTGTGTAATGTACTGCCTTTGTTCCTAAATATATGTCTTTGTAGAGATTCCAGTATGGACCACATACATATGTATATAGATGCATTTTTGAGTGTAGATTCACTCATTTTGCTCCGTATGTACCCTATAGTGGAATCTCTAGAAAGACTTATATTTAGGAACGGAGGTACGAGGTAGTATCATGTATGACATCTACATATCTAATTCAGCAGCCAGTAGTAGAAATCATTGTCTGCACAAAGGGATTACTAGTCGAAAATCTTAGCAACGCATGTTGGCAGGCACAGAACAATACAAGAGAGAGAGACGCACTTACAAGATCATAGCAATTCCTCAGTACAGGATCTAGGTTGGCCAAGCTGTTAGATCCAGGAGAAACATCGTCCTGGTAGTTTTTGCCAGCTGCATAATAGGTAACAACACCTGTTAGTATATTTGAAGTACATCGGGCAGGTGATGCTGGACGGGTTTAAAGGTGACAAGTACCTAGGCGGTGGCGGGTGCTTGGCATCTTGCCAGACGGTGGGAATCAGTATAGAAATGTAAGGGTGATGACGTTGCGCTGGCTGTCGGGGTCCGGTAAGGAGATCTAGAACCGTCGAGTAGGGTGTTTGTGGAGCGGCTCCGGTAGGGTGGACTACGGTGTGGGCGAAGCGGATCTGTGGCCGTGTACGAGGGCATAGGTGAAGCTGCTCTGGTGGTTGGGTTAAGGATGGTGTCGATGATGCGGATCTATAGCCATGGACGGGGCGTCGGAAGCTGCTCTGGTAAGTTGGATGAGGGTGCGAGGACGCGGATCTAAGGCCATGGACTTGTGAGTTGGCAAAGCGGCCCTGGTAGGGTTGAGAATGGTATAGGCAAAGCTACTCCGGTATTGTTGACGACGGTATCGGTGAAGCGGCTCCGGTAGGGTTGAGGAAGGTGTCGGCGAAGAGGATCGGAGGCCGTCGACGGGGGCATCGGTTGGGTGGCTCCGGGGGTGTGTGGACGAAGCGTCTCCGATGGGGAGTATGAATGAGCCGCTGCAGATGCGCTGCGGTTGACGAGAGTACCAGCGAAGCAGATCCGGCGTCGTGGACAAGGCCGGCATTGAATGGATTGTGGTACAGTGGTGGATGAGCAGTCTACTTGTTTCTAGGGGAGGTGGGAGGGGTAGATGCGGCCGCAGAAGCAGATCCAGCGAGGTGGACGCCGCTGGCAGTGAATGGGCTCTGGTATGCCGATGGATGAGTAGTCTAGGGTTTCGAGAGGGGAGTGGAGAAAGGCCGATGAAGTACGGACAACATGATGTAAGGTGCTCTGGTGCTGTGGAGTTAGTCGTTTTTGCAGGAGGGGGAGAGGAAATGGGGGTGTCGTGTAGTGGGGGGAACCGGAAGTTACCAAAGCAGCCCCGACCTATTATGTAGATGAGGGTAGTATTGTAACTGTTGGTCTTCATGCACCAAGGACAAAAGGGGAATTTCGCATGCTAAAGACTAAGGTGGCGAAAATTTTAGAAGGAGGTGGGAGATTTTGCCGCCGGCGGGATCGTTCGTATCCAGTTTCAACTAATTTTGGACCGTACTAGCGGGAAGGTCATGCGAGACTGTGTACACGGGGCACGCGTCAGCAGTTAATAACTGGTGTGAAGTCCACCCCAGAAAAAAAGACAATAACTCGTGATGATGCGCCGATAACTTGGACGTTCACACGAGCGCAGCCAATCGTACGGGTGTAGTGGCGCGTTCACAAAAAAAGGGATCAAACGCTCAGCCTATGTATTTCTCGTGTAAATAGATAATTTAGTGCCATTGGTTATTTACTTTAGACATAATGCATTGATGTGTTAGTGTAGAGGCACACAAAAAGAAATGGATATTGTAGTCTGCTACTTAAAAGTGTTACCTCATATGATTACATAGCCTCCATTTCATACATTGTGTACCCGTTGAATTCATCTATGAATATTACATATATTACTTCATAATAGAACCTTAAATCATCCAAGACTAATGAATTTGAATGCAAGAGTAACAATGGTTCATGTACATGATAGCTACATTGGTTGTTTGAAGAAACATCACTGTAACTTTGGCACGCACAACTAAAAAGGTTTATTTAAATAGAAAAATTTGTGATATGTGAGTGTCCAATCTTTATAGAGTTGAATCAATATTGTACCTTTGGCCACGATACAAAGTAGATATTGATTTATGTTCAAGTGATGCACGTCCACTATCACTAGATAGTGATACGTGAATGAATTGTGCAACTCATTTCCCTGTGGGCATCGGAATCACATACGCGCACTTCGTGTATTTCTCTCCCTCCGTCAAGGTTAGAATTCGTCTTTCTACCCTGTCCTACAAGTCTCTCACACAAAAACACACACGCTCTCTCTGTCGAACACGCCCACCCCTTTAATTCTGCCCACCCACAGCCACTAATGTCTCGAAGTATAATAATGTCTCTCACACATATGCCTAAGGTTAACTTGAGTTCCGGAACCATATGAATACATACAATGGGATTCCAGCAGAGCACCTTTTGTTTTGAGATTTCGCTCTCTCTCTCTTTCTCTCTCTCTCTCTCTCTCTCTCTCTCTCTCACACACACACACACATGCGCACGCGCGCACATTGTTTCTCGCTTCATTTTTTTCGGCACTTGCATGCACATAGTTTGTTTATCTTTGTGATGCTTTAAGTATGCCTTGCACAAATGCTATCTACCTATCCCTTAATATAGCTAGATATGTGTCACACAAACTCCTTCTCCCTACTAGCAAGATGCCCATGCGTTGCACGGAACATCAAGATGCATTTGTATGAGTAGTTTATCTTGTGGGAGAAAAGGATGAACGAGGGAATGCCTTATTTGCAAATGCGGAGAGGGGTGTGGGTATCTTTTTGCAAAATTGCTAGAGTTTCCTTCCTATCCGTCGGATATAAATCGGATGGCCTATATTGCAGGATGGCAGGAACACCATCATCACCAACTCTGTTTTTTTATAAGAGTAGAGATATGTAAGTGTCACTGCCCCCCCC
>NC_041393.1:41020705-41057445 GCF_002162155.2 Triticum dicoccoides
AACTCGATCTGATCATAATCTGTCAATTGGTTTCTCTCTCATACATTGTATCTCTGTGCCTCACTCAGTAGCCCCCTCGATGTGTAGACTTCTCGCGTGCGCACAGCTGTAGTGACGATGACGCTGAACCCAGTGTGCCTCGTTTTTACTGGCCTCTGTGATAGTTTTCACCCTGTTTTCTGTTAATTAACAAGGCAACCTTTTCTTTATTACTACTAGTGAATCTGAAATCATTCGGGGCAGACATAAAATATATCACTTCAATCCAATTATCGCAGTAACTATTTTAAAAGAAACTAGCTAGATGCCCGTGCATTGCATAGAACATCAAGATGCATTTGTATGAGTAGTTTATCTTGTGAGAGAAAAGGATGAACAAGGGAAGGCCTTATTTGCGAACATGGAAAGGGGTGTGGGTATATTTTTGCAAAATTGTCATAGTTTCCTTCCTATCCGTTAGATATAAATCCGACGGCCTATATTGCAGGATTGCACGCACACCATCATCACCAACTCTGTTTTCTACCCCCTCCGTTCCTAAATATTTGTCTTTTTAGAGATTTCAACAAGTGACTACATACGGAGCAAAATGAGTGAATCTACACTCTAAAATATGTCTACATACACATCCATATGTGGTAGTCCATTTGAAATCTGAAAAAGACAAATATTTAGTAACGGATGGAGTATAAGAGTAGACATGGAGATATATCTCCAGCATGGTCTACAACAAAAATGTGTTGGACTGGTTAGCGTCGGATGCTCGCAATGCAATGACATGAGTTCGAATTTTGTCTTTAACTTTAGATTTTTTTATATTATATATTACTTATTTAATATATACTTCTTTCGCTACTGTACTGACAGTGGAACCCACATAGTACTTAGAATACAAGATTAAGGATGGACTTGTTTCATTTTAACTTTCTGTACGAAGTTGTAGCCACCCTGCAAGTCACGTGTACACTGTACATGCAATTAACTTTTTATAGAGGGACAATCATACACGCAATTAACTCAAATGGATTGGATGTCACTTTATTATTGCCAGCATAAGAGCATCTCCAACGACAGCCGGCAAATTTCCTCCCGCTTCCTTCCACGGAGGACGACATCAAACGCCAGCGGCATACATTTTCACAACTCTAACCAACCAGATGAAATCCGTGCAAACACGGACTGATTTCATATAAGCATGAAGAATTTCATATGAAAAAGCCGGATCTTCATGTAAACATGATGGATTTCATTACATTTACATGAACTAAGCGGTGCCAATCCCGCTCTCTTGGTATAATTAATACTCCCTCCGTCCGGAAATACTTGTCCTAGAAATGGATGTATCTAGACTTATTTTAGTTATAGATACATACTCCCTTCGTCCCATAATGTAAGACGTTTTTGACAGTAGTGTAGTGTCAAAACACGTCTTTCATTATGGGACGGAGGGAGTACAATTTATCCATTCTCAGAACAAATATTTCCCGCGAGATGGAGAGGGAGTACATAATCTAAATGGCAGCCCGCGGATCCCTTTGTCTTCCTCATGTCTGGCAGACACTTGCCGGGTCGACAAAGGTCCTCGAAAGAGACGAAGCAGCATAGAAACCACCTGAATGCGCAGTCATCCCCTTGGCGGTGGCCTTCATGGGACCCAAGTGTCGGCGGCCTCCCGTGTTCTACTTCTCCTTGATGATGGCGGCGGACACAGAGAAGTTGGTCGCCGACTCGTCGCTCTCCATGCACCCAGCTTCTATCTCTACCTGCATGGCGTTGCCGCAGGCATGGGAGGCGCGCCCACAGACACGAAAGGTGCGGCCACCGCAGACACTGGTGGCGCGGTACGACGCGGCAGCAACGACGCCCGTACTGGCGTGCTTGCCGCCGTGTCGGCGTGGAGCAACTCGCCACTCCTCATCGATCTGAACTGGAGCGGTGAGTTGCTGAACCACGCACCTGCTTGGGGCGGCAACTGGCTCCGTCGGGCCAAGCGAGGTTGGTGAAGCACCGAGCGGCCTCGCCCATATCCGGAGAGTTCGGCAGGCCACCCGGTCGGGTAATATGCCGCAGAACGGCTCCTCGGAAGCCATCAGAATAGTGGAGAAAATGGTGAAGGAGGAGATGGGGGAGCGGCGGAGGGGTGCGATTCTTGCCCGATGTCTGTCTGGCCTCGTGTAAATAGAGGGTGGACGGTAGGAGCTTGGCCGGCGTCTGGCCTCATTTAAACTATGGACGGGAGGAGCTCAGTCGGTGTTGCGTTTAATTCCGGACCGCTCATGAATGGACGTGTGGTCGAGTAGGTTTCTCGGTTTGCATGCGGGTTTAACGGAGGTGTTTGATGGAGGCGAGGAGGCGTGTTCAGCCAGGCGTGCAGCGGGCGGTGCAGTACTATTCGATTTGACAGCAGACGGTGCAATGCACGATACGGCTTTAATGCAGACGAGGGAGGGAGTAGCGGTTCCCGAAATGTTAAATGACCAATGCGTCCTCCTTCAATTAATGCATGAGGGAAGTAATGGGAGGAGGACCGGGAAAAGAGGCTGCACGATGTGAATGCAACGCAGTTTGCCCTCATATAAAGGTGCCCCTCCATTCCAATGCATCTACCACATTGTACGCACCTAAGCATTTGCCTAAGCACCTACACTAAGTGCAAAAGATCTCACTCCAGACCCATGGCAGCGATGCGCGCGAGCGGCCAGCGGCTGTGCCAGATGGTCCACGACGTCGGCCTGCGACATGGCACCGAGGATCGTCTCCAAACGATGTTGGAGACCAGCTGGTGGATGGCTGCTATCAACGCCAACTATGACTCTCAGTTGGGCCAGATGATCGTTGCCACCACCGACAAGTTCACCGTCCTCAAGAAGCTCGCGGACGATATCACCGTAGTCTTCCAGCCCGGGCGCCCGAGCTCCTCATTGCCTTCCACCCTAATCGGCCTCCATGGTTGGAACCTCTTTCAAGCACTGGTGGCCCTGCGACTGCCCGCCGACGCCACAAAGAATGTCCACCTGGAGGTCGCGCTCGCTGCGAGGCGCCTCGCCCTGCAAGAATTCGTCGACCTACACATCCACATGTACGAGCAAATCATGTACATAGGTATCTACAAGGCCAGTGAGGATGCTACGACGTTGGCCTTCCTTAACCGGCTGGAAGTCTTGGATGCCTTTGCTGAGAAGCACCTCGACCTCGCCACAAAAGCCGCCGCTCCTTAGCCGCCGGTCTGTGGCCCGGCGCACTAAGTTGAGGAGGAGGAGGAGGTCGTACATTGATGGATGCATCTTTCTTCTTGCCTTATGTAACCACCACTGCGATCGCATCATCGTTGCCTTAATTCTTATTGTGTTGTTGCATTCTCGTTCCAGTCAATACCGACATGTGCGATCCCTTTGCTTAATTATATGCATCACTGTAACTAGTACTCCATCTGTCAATTTATAAGTTGTGCTTACCTTTTCCATCAACTTCGTGCAACACATGGGCATCTTGCTAGAAACACTAGAACATGTCGGACCGCGTGTGACCAAACCGACAATGCGCCAACCTAGCTACTACGTACCCTGCTTACCAGCAGAAATAGCCCCGCCCTAGCATTTCCAATTGTTATTTCTATCTATCGATCGTGCCAAGGAGCGGAACCAAATGTTACAATTTATACATGTTTCTCTACTCCTACTCCTATAAAAGACTCTGTTGGTGATGGTGGTGTGTCTGCCATCCGTTGTTTCTGACCATTATTTCTGCATCTAATGGCCGTGAGGTAAGTTGTGGCATTTTTGCAACAATAGCCCACTTCTCTGCTCCAATTTGCAGAAAACCCCTTATTATCTTGAAATCAACCACATCCCTCCCTCACCTCATCAAAACAGCCTGAGAATTATATTTTGAGTGAAAAGTACTCCCTCCGTTCCTAAATATTTGTCTTTCTAGAGATTTCAATAAGTGACTACATACGGAGCAAAATGAGTGAATCTACACTTCAAAATATGTATATATAATTTGTATGTGATAGTCCATTTGAAATCTCTAAAAAGACAAATATTTAGGAACGGAGGGAGTAATATATTAGGAGTATATCAAAACAAGAGTGATTTCTTTCAAGGTTGTGAACAAGTACTACTATTCTACTACTTCGGATCCATCACAACGCACAGGCACATTGCTATTAAAAGGAAAAGGCCTGCAGCATTCGCGTTGCACCCCCACACGCCCGGGAATCGGGAGTACTCCAAGGCCCGTCGAGCACGACACATAGCTTAGGGAAGGCGTGTTGCCTAGCATTTTCACTGTCATGTGGGACCGCCATTGAGCAAACCGACTATTCGCAAACTGCACCCCGCCCGCCGCCGGGTTGGAAAACAGAAACAAGGGGAAGATCTAGCTGTAGAACGGAAGCCAAGAAATTTGGTGTCAGATGGGGCTCGTTGATAGAGTAGGAGCATTCCGTACTAGTACTACTCCTACTAGTACCAAGTTTGTACTATACAACTAGTACTACCACTATACAACTAGTAGGTACGTGCACGACACAACATCGTAGGAACAAAAAACGGGAAGATCTTGTTTTGGGTGATTTCTTTTTTTTCAGTCAACGTAGTATGAATAATATGATGTGGGGGCACCCATGAAGCTTATGTGGCTTGGTTGCATGGCTACGAAAGGTTAGAGAAAAATAAATAGATAATGTGTTTAGAGTGCACTCCACTAAATTCATATACTTTGGATCCATTGCAACGGGCCGACACATCTATATCTATACCCCCTATATAGTGTGTGAATAACTTTGAAAGTTGGTCGTTGGATGAAGCCAATCTGACGGTACAAAGATGGAAAATCCGAGCACTACTGGCCGTTGGATATCATCTACATTCCACCAGATTCTGCCACATGTAGAATCTAGAAGACTCCATGGTTGAACTTAATTCATGACTAACTTTGCCACAACTAAGCTTAGGCAAAGTGTGTCTGCCACAAAAAATGTGGCTAACAAAATGGCCACCAGTGTGGCAAGATTTGGCAAGAAGTTGAGTCTATGACATGTGGACCATGTAGCTAGAAAAGTGTGGCAAGCCACAAGTGTATCAATGAACCAAACACATGCCTAAGATATTGTGGCATGCCTAAGCTTAGGCGTGGCAACCTTAGGCTGCAAACCAAACATCTATACCCCTATATAGTGTGTGAAAAACTTTGAAAGTTGGTCGTTGGATGAAGCCAATCAGACGGTACAAAGATGGCAAATCCGAGCACTACTGGCCGTTGGATATCATCTACATTCCACCAGATTTTGCCACATGTAGAATCTAGAAGACTCCACATGTAGAAGCATAATGCACAAACCATCAGAATCTCATGCGTGCAATGCACGTGTACCTTTCTAGTAGTTGGTAGTAGTAAGAAACAAATTCCGGGTTTGGCACGAGCTCGTACTGCAGGAGCACCACAAGGCCTGCCGCAGGAGTTACATTTCCCTCTTGGGGCCCATAGGACCGAACTTCAGTGTCCTAGTGCCCGGCCTATGAGTCAATGACATGCGGACCTTAAATGCGGCTGGCCCACATGTCATTCTCATGGTGGTGGCGTGGTTCGCAACTCACTTGTTCGAGATGAACCGGCCGGTGGTGGCGTGGCCGTGGCGAGGGTGCCACAGCTAGGCGTTGGGGCGTTACAAGGCATAGATGGCCACACCGGCGGGTACTACCTGTAGTGCAGAAGTACTCCAGCTGAGGATTGATGCCCGGGATGAAATGTGTCACAGCTACTGGATAAAAATTCGATGGTGTGGGAGTACGAATCGGAGGACAGTAGCGGAGCAGGCAAACCGCGTCCAATCGGGTGTGGCTGTGGTAGAAAGTTGATGGTCACCGCAGTTCAGCTGGTCCCACCTCTCAGCGAAGGAAAGGCAGGGTAAGGCAGTAATAGCCACGTTAGAGGATCCATGTCCATGTCGGGGGACGTCGTGTCATGGATTGGAGCGGCGTCGTGGGAATCGCGTGTGGGTGTGGCAGTGGTAGAAACAAGAAACGTGATGGTCACCGTGGTTCAACTTCCATGGACAAGTTGTCTTGTCTGCTGACACATGTCTATCAAAACTAGAGTGTTTATATTTCAAGCATGTGAACAAGTATTATTCTACTACTTTGGATCCATTGCAACGCACAGGCCAGCACATTGGTAGTAGTAGTGTCTATCTCTATCTCTAGAGGCCTTCCCTCGTTCATCCTTTTCTCTCACAAGATAAACTACTCATACAAATGCATCTTGATGTTCCGTGGAACGCACGAGGATGTTTCCTTGGGGGTCTCTCCAGCGCGGTGTGACCGTAGTTGCAAGTTGACGCCCCTTGAGATGCCGACGTTAAGGGGCACTCAGATTTCCTCCGATGAGCAAGTAAGATGAGTTTGATCATGTAGTAAATGCATTCTAAAGACTACTTCCGTGTCCATTTCCTAATTCTCCCTCTGCCCACTGTTTCACAGGTTAGGCTCAGCGTGAGTCGATATTGGCTTGCATATGTACGGGAGGGTACCAACATCAATTTGAACAACATTTACAACGGTGACACCGTTCCGTAGAACCTTTGTCCAACATTGGGATCAGCCATGCAATGGGCCACCGCATGAATTGGTATGATGGAACCACGGTGAGATTGAATAAGATAGCACGAACCTTCCACATGGCGGTTAAAGGTGGACCATGCTGTCTGCGGCCGATTTGTTGCCGTATGAGTACGAAGACGTTGTGCTCCTTTCTAACCGCATCTTCGCGGTGACAAACCAGGGGACTTGTTTCATATGGGACACATCCTACGATATACTCCCTCTCTCCCAGTTTATTTGTTTTGAATCTTTTCGTTTTATAAGTTTCAAATTTTAGAGATCCCCATCACATGTTGAGATTACAATGTCCATTAAATCGTTGTGTGCATGTATAGCAAAGAAACAAATCTTGAGTTTGGCACGAGTTCATGCAGTCATAACCCACAAGTGTAGGGGATCGCAACAGTTTTCGATAAGTAAGAGCGTCGAACCCAACGAGGAGCTAAAGGTAGAATAAATATTCCCTCAAGTTCTATCGACCACCGATACAACTCTACGCACGCTTGATGTTCGCTTTACCTAGAACAAGTATGAAACTAGAAGTACTTTGTAGGAGTGATAGGAAAGTTTTGCAAGAAAATAAAGAGCACGTAAACATAAACTAGGGGCTGATTATCAGCAATAAAGGAAATATAGCGAGTGTGGAAAAGTGGTGGTAGGAATTGTGAAATTGTCCCTAAGCAATTGACTATGTTACTAGACCGATAATCACTATTGCAAGTCTATTTGAGGGAGAGGCATAAGCTAACATACTTTCTCTACTTGGATCATATACACTTATGATTGGAACTCTAGCAAGCATCCGCAACTACTAAAGATTCATTAAGGTAAAACCCAACCATAGCATTAAAGCATCAAGTCCCCTTTTATCCCATACGCAACAATCCCCTTACTCGGGTTTGTGTCTCAGTCACTCACGCAACCCACTATAAGCTAATCATGAATGCATTAAAACACCCTACAGAGGGAATCCCTCACGCTTGCGCGACACGGAGGGCACCATAGGACAACACCAATAATAAAACATGCAACTCAAACCAATCATAGCAATTCATCAATCACCGATAGGACAATGGAAATCTACTCAAACATCATAGGATGGCAACACATCAAACATAAAGCACCATGTTCAAGTAGAGGGTACAGCGGGTTGCGGGAGAGTGGACCGCTGGATATAGAAGGGGGAAGGTGATGGAGATGTTGGTGAAGATGACGGTGGTGTTGGTGAAGATCGCGGTGATGACGATGGCCCCCGGCAGCGTTCCGGCGCCACCGGAAGCAAGGGGGGAGAGGGGCCCTTCTTCTTCTTCTTCCTTGACCTCCTCCCTAGATGGGAGAAGGGTTTCCCATCTTGTCCTTGGCTCCCATTGCTTGGAAGGGGCGAGAGCCCCTCCGAGATTGGATCTATCTCTCTGTTTCTGCGTTCCCAGATTCTACCCCTTCACCGTTTCTTTAATATACGGAGATCCGTAACTCCGATTGGGGTGAATCTTTCGCCCAGATTTTTCTCATAAAATTAGCTTTCTTGCGGCAAAAGAAGGGAATCAACGGCCTTACGGGGGAGGCAGGAGAGGCCAGGGAGCGCCTGCCTCCCTGGGGCACGCCCCCCTATCTCGTGGCCACCCCGGACACCGTTTCGCGTTGATTCTTCCTCCGGAAAATCCCAAATATTCCAAAATAATTCTCCGTTCGTTTTTATACCGTTTGGACTCCATTTGATATTGGTTTTCTGCGAAACATAAAACATGCAACAAACAGGAACTGGCACTGGGCACTGGATCAATATGTTAGTCCCAAGAATAGTATAAAAAGTTGCCAAAAATATATGAAAGTTGAAGAATATTGGCATGGAACAATCAAAAATTATAGATACGACGGAGACGTATCAGCATCCCCAAGCTTAATTCCTGCTCATCCTCGAGTAGGTAAATGATAAAAAAGATAATTTTTGATCTGGAATGCTACCTAGCATAATCTTGATCATATGTCTAATCATGGCATGAATATTAAGACACGAGTGATTCAAAGCAATAGTCTATCATTCGACATAAAAACAATAATACTTCGAGAGTACCAATAAAGCAATCATGTCTTTTCAAAACAACAAGGCCAAAGCAAGCTTATCCCTACAAAATCATACAGTTTGGCCATGCTTCATCTTCGTCACACAAAAATGCTCCCATCATGCACAACCCCGGTGACGAGCCGAGCAGTTGGTTCATACTTTTTAACACACTTCAGCTTTTTCAACCCTCACGCAATACATGAGCGCAAGCCATGGATATAGCACTATAGGTGGAATAGAATATAATGATGGAGTTTATGTGGAGAAGACAAAAAGGGAGAAAGTCTCACGTTGACGCGGCTAATCAACAGGCTATGGAGATGCCCATCAATTTATGTCAATGCGAGGAGTAGGGATTGCCATGCAACGGATGCACTAAGAGCTATAAGTGTATGAAAGCTCAACAAAATAAACTAAGTGGGTGTGCATCCAACTTGCTTGCTCATGAAGACCTAGGGCATTTGAGGAAGCCCATCGTTGGAATATACAAGCCAAGTTCTATAATGAAAATTCCCACTAGTATATGAAAGTGACAACATAGGAGACAATCTATATGAAAAACATGGTGCTACTTGAAGCACAAGTGTGGAAAAAGGATAGTAACATTGCCCCCTTTTCTTTTTCTTTTTTTTCTTTTTTTTCTTTTTTTTCTTTTTTTTCTTTTTGGGTGGGCTTCTTTGGCCCCCTTTTTTTATTTAGGCTTCTATGGCCTTTCCCCTTTTTTCCTTTTTTTCTTTTTTTCTTTTATGGGGCAATGCTCTATAATGATGATCATCACACTTTTATTTACTTACAACTCGATATTACAACTCGATACTAGAACAAAGATATGACTCTATATGAATGCTTCCGGCGGTGTACCGGGATATGCAATGATCTAGCGTAGCAATGACATCAAAAAATGGACAAGCCATGAAAACATCGTGCTAGCTATCTTATGATCATGCAAAGCAATATGACAATAAATGCTCAAGTCATGTATATGATGATGATGGAAGTTGCATGGCAATATATCTCGGAATGGCTATGGAAATGCCATAATAGGTAGGTATGGTGGCTGTTTTGAGGAAGATATAAGGAGGCTTATGTGTGATAGAGCATATCATATCCTGGGGTTTGGATGCAGCGGCGAAGTTTGCACCGACTCTCGAGGTGAGAAAGGGCAATGCACGGTACCGAAGAGGCTAGCAATGATGGAAAGGTAAAAGTGCGTATAATCCATGGACTCACATTAGTCATAAAGAACTCATATACTTATTGCAAAAGTTTATTAGCCCTCGAAGCAAAGTACCACTACGCATGCCCCTAGGGGGATAGATTGGTAGGAAAATACCATCGCTCGTCCCCGACTGCCACTCATAAGGAAGACAATCAAAGAAACACCCCATGCTTCAAATTTGTCACACAACGGTTACCATACGTGCATGCTACGGGACTTGCAAACCTCAACACAAGTGTCTCTACAATCCACAACCACCCACTAGCATGACTGTAATATCACCATCTTTATATCACAAAACTATTGCAAGGAATCAAACTATATCATATTCAGCGATCTACAAGTTTATGTAGGATTTTATGACTAACCATGTGATTGACCAATTCCTGTCATCTCTCTAAATTGATATAAGTGAAGCAAGAGAGTTTAATTCTTTCTACAAAAGATATGCCCCTGCTCTAACAAATATAAATGAAGCAAAAGAGCATTCTACACATGGCGGTTTTCTATGTGAAGAGAAATAGGCAATCCAGACTTCAAATGATATAAGTGAAGCACATGAAGCATTCTACAAAGCCATAATCAAAAGATTTAAGTGAAGTGCAAAGAGCATTCTATAAATCAACCAAGGACTATCTCATACCAGCATGGTGCATAAAAGAAAAATGAAAACTAAATGCAAAAGACGCTCCAAGACTTGCACATAATGCATAAACGAAACGAATACGAAAACATACTGATACTTGTTGAAGAAAGAGGGGATGCCTTCCGGGGCATCCCCAATCTTAGCCGCTTGAGTCTCCTTGAATATTTACTTGGGGTGCCTCGGGCATCCCCAATCTTGAGCTCTTGCCTCTCTTCCTTTTCCTCATATCGAAACCTCCTCGTTTAGACACTTCATCCACACAAAACTTCAACAGAAAACTCGGTAAGTCCGTTAGTATAATAAAGCAAATCACCACTCTAAGTATTGTTGAAAACCAATTCATATTTTGTTTTTTCTTTGTATCTACTGTAATATAACTTTTTCATGGCTTAATCCACTAATATAAATTGATAGTTTCATCAAAACAAGCAAACTATGCATCAAAAACAGAATCTGTCAAAAACAGAACAATATGTAGAAATCTGAACATCCACCATACTTCTGGTACCCCTAAAATTCTACCAAAATTAGGAAAAATAAACAAATTGTATATAAATAAATTGCAAAAGGAATCAGAACCAATTTACGTTCCAGCTAAAAATTTAAAATCGCGCACTACAGCCAAAGTTTCTGTCCTGCACCGTACAAACCAACAAGCATTGTAAACATCCTAAAGGAAAACGTTGGCACATTATTTTTATAATACAATGGAATTATACAAGGGGTAATTATTTTTGTTGAAAAGTTTCTGTAATCAAGATTCACAAAGTTTCCGTGAGCATGAACAAAGTTCAAGGCTAGCTCCCACTTCAACAATGCTTGTCTTTCTCACTTTCACTCTCCTTTTTGAAAACTTTTTAGGTTCCCCTCTTTATTTTTTTGTTTTTAAACTATATTAAAGCACTCAACAGAAATAAATGACTCTCTAAAACTTCCAGGTTGTCTCCCTGGCAGCGCTTTCTTTAAAGCCATTAACCTAGGCATATAGTGCTCAAGTAATGAATCCACCCGGATCCCAAGGTATACCAAAGCCAATTTTAATTAACAATGATTTGTAATTTAGTAGTGAGCACAAAGTAACATATATCAAGCAACAACAAAGTCTAACTCTCTTCCTATGCATCGGTGTGTCATAAAAGAACAATTCATGCACACATAGTAAAGGCCAATGCATAGTATAAGCAAATTCTCGCAATTTTATCGTGTTGGGAACATAAAGAGGCGGAGATGTAGTTCCTCTCTCATAATAATTGCAAGTAGGAGCAGCAAGCACATGCATATTATATTCATCAAAATCATCATGTGCAAAGGTAAAAGGCAACCCATCAATATAATAGGACTATCATGCGTGGGTGCAATAGCAACAATTTCATGTTTAACATAAGGAACTATAGCAAGTTCATCTCCATAAGCATAATTCATATTGGCATCTTGGCCACAAGCATAGCAATCATCATCAAAAAGGGATATTTCAAAAAAATTCAAGGGATCATAGCAATCATCATAGCAATCATCCTTCGATAAGCACGAAGGGGAATTAAACAATGTATGAGTTGAAGAGTTACTCTCATTAGAAGGTGGGCACGGGTAGTTAATCCGCTCTTCCTCCCTTTGTTCTTCTCTCTCCTCATCATCTTTTTCATCCAATGAGCTCATAGTTTCATCAATTTCTTCTTCCATAGCTTCCTGCAAAATATTAGTCTCTTCTTGGACAGCGGAGACTTTCTCAATAAATGCATTAATATAGTAATTGTATTCCTAATTTTCATAGCAACATCTAAGTATAGCAAGATTTTCTGGTCTATAAACTGAATCATCAAAATCGTCAAACGCTTTAAACATAGATTCAATCTCATAAGCACCCATAAAAGGAACAAATTCTTCTATTTGTTCCACATCATAGTAATCATATCTACCATTAGCATAACAAGCTAAGGTTTCATTATCATTGAATTTGCATGAAAAGGGAAGGTGTGGATCCTTCATCCTAGAGCAACAAGTATAATCATGCATCACGCATAGTTGACGAGCATACCAATGCAAAATAATAAATTGATCCCATAATAGTTTCCCTTTTTGTGTCCAGCGATAATCCCTAAAGTATTCACGTTGATCCAACGTGTCTCCCATTATAAAGTTGAATGGGGTTTTCTCAGGATTATCAAAATAGTACATAATATCTCTCACATAATGAGAATCGGGGGTTTTAGGAGTTACCCCATCTACATGAGTAGCAAGTACCTCTAATTTTTTTGGTATTTTGTGTTCCATATCCATAACTAAAGATAGAGAACAACAAAGAACAGCAAATAAAAATTACTTAGTGATAAAGCAAACAAGCACACACGAGAATATTCACCCCACGCTATGACTCCCCGGCAATAGCGCCAGAAAAAGGTCTTGATAACCCACAAGTGTAGGGGATCGCAACTGTTTTCAATAAGTAAGAGTGTCGAACCCAACGAGGAGCTAAAGGTAGAATAAATATTCCCTCAAGTTCTATCGACCACCGATACAACTCTATGCATGCTTGACGTTCGCTTTACCTAGAACAAGTATGAAACTAGAAGTACTTTGTAGGAGTGATAGGAAAGGTTTGCAAGAAAATAAAGAGCACGTAAACATAAACCACGGGCTGATTAGAAGCAATAAAGTAAATATAGCGAGTGTGGAAAAGTGGTGGTAGGAATTGTGAAATTGTCCCTAAGCAATTGACTATGTTACTAGACCGATAATCACTATTGCAATTCTATTTGAGGGAGAGGCATCAGCTAACATACTTTCTCTACTTGGATCATATGCACTTATGATTGGAACTCTATCAAGCATCTGCAACTACTAAAGATTCATTAAGGTAAAACCCAACCATAGCATTAAAGCATCAAGTCCCCTTTTATCCCATACGCAACAATCCCCTTACTCGGGTTTGTGTTTCAGTCACTCACGCAACCCACTATAAGTGAATCATGAACGCATTGCAACACCCTACAACGGGAATCCCTCACGCTTGCGCGACACGAAGGGCACCATAGGACAGCACCGATAATAAAACATGCAACTCAAACCAGTCATAGCAATTCATCAATCACCGACAGGACAATGGAAATCTACTCAGACATCATAGGATGGCAACACATCAAGCATAAAGCACCATGTCCAAGTAGAGGGTACAGCGGGTTGCGGGAGAGTGGACCGCTGGATATAGAAGGGCGAAGGTGATTGAGATGTTGGTGAAGATGATGGCGGTGTTGGTGAAGATCGCGGTGATGATGATGGCCCCCGGCAGCGTTCCGGCGCCACCAGAAGCAAGGGGGGAGAGAGCCCTTCTTCTTCTTCTTCCTTGACCTCCTCCCTAGATGGGAGAAGGGTTTCCCCTCTGGTCCTTGGCTCCCATTGCTTGGGAGGGGCGAGAGCCCCTCCGAGATTGGATCTATCTCTCTGTTTCTGCGTTCCCAAATTCTACCCCTTCACCGTTTCTTTAATCCGGAGATCCGTAACTCCGATTGGGGTGAATCTTTCGCCCAGATTTTTCTCATAAAATTAGCTTTATTGTGGCAAAAGAAGAGCATCAACCTCCTTACGGGGGGCCCAAGAGAGGCCAGGGCGCGCCTGCCTCCATGGGGCGTGCCCCCTATCTCATGGCCACCTCGGACACCGTTTCGCGTTGATTCTTCCTCTGGAAAATCCCAAATATTCCAAAATAATTCACCGTCCATTTTTATCCCGTTTGGACTCCGTTTGATATTGGTTTTCTGCGAAACATAAAACATGCAACAAACAGGAACTGGCACTGGGCACTGGATCAATATGTTAGTCCCAAAATAGTATAAAAAGTTGCCAAAAGTATATGAAAGTTGAAGAATATTGGCATGGAACAATAAAAAATTATAGATACGACGGAGACATATCATGCAGCGGTAGCACCAGCCTGGCTCAGGAGTTACATTTCCCTCTCAGGACCCTCGGGACTGAGCTTCAGCGCCTTACTACACCTGCCTTTGAGTCAATAACATGTGGACCCGATAGCTGGCTGGTGCACATGTAATGCTCCCGAAGGCAGAGGGGCAGTGGGGCCGAGAGGGGTGAGCCGCAGATAGGGGGGCGTGTGGTGTCATGGGTTCGAGCGACGTGGTGGGAATCGTGTGTGGCTGTGGTACAAACTTGATGCTCGCCGCATTTAAGGTGGCCCACATGTCATGCACACAAAGGCAGAGGGGCGGTGTGACTGAGAGGGGTGAGGTGCACGTCGGGGGACATGATGTCGTGGGTTGGAGCGGTGTCGTGGGAATCGCGAGTGGCAGTGGATGAAATGTGATGGTCGTCGTAGTTGAACTTCCATGGACAAGATGTCATGTCTACGGACACATGCATTGCATGCCAATCACTGGAAGGAGTAGTAGAGAAAGCTAGGCGGATAAATAGTTCCTTATAGTCAAGAGGACCCACGCTACTACTTGTTCCAAAGACATGCACACCATAGAAATAGTCCATCTATATCAATATACGCCGAGAGGGAATAGGTTTTTTTACAAGAGAGGAAATAATTCATCCATCCATAATTCCCTGCTGCTGGTGCAACCTTTTCTTCTTCTTCTTCTTCTTCTTCTTCTTCTTCTTCTTCTTCTTCTTCTCATTTTCTGTGGGAGACGGCTTCGCAACAAGCTCTTTGGACCTCGCAGCTATCTTGAAACTCACACGGGCATCGAGGGCAGCATATTTTATCCGCTCGTACGTCAAGGGATAATTCTCCCATCTAGATGACCTTAATGGCACCGTCTCGTCACCCTTCTGAATATTTGTACCGAGCACAAAATTTGCTACACCGAATAGGGATGGTGTCTGTTTATCACAATCTTCTACAGGACTTTTGATTCTGGTTTGTAGGTCAGTGATGCTTTTCAAATCAAGGTTGTACGGCTCCAGCTTCTGTTTGTCCCCTTTGATGGCTGCCCCACAGAAGTATATGTCCTCTCGAGACAAGAAATCATGAAGCTCACCTAGTATGGAGGGCATGTGTATGATGTGGTACACCAAAACATCATCTTCGAGGCAGAGTTGAAGGACGGCGGCGCGTTGGATCTTCCCAGTGGCACGCTCCGTGTACTCTGCATCGAGACCGATGACCCTCGTCTCTACCTATTCGAGGAAGTTGGATACATTGTTAATCCACTTCCGAACAACCCTTGGGTTGACGGTGACAGTGGCAACTATGCTCAACGAGCCTTCTGTCGTGGTTCTAAGTCTGACATTAGTGTAGGGGGGTACTAATGGAGAGGCAAGATCCTAGCTATGGAGTAGTTGTATACGCAAGAGATTTACGAGTTCAGGCCCTTCTCGGAGGAAGTAACAGCCCTACGTCTCGGAGCCCGGAGGCAGTGGACTGGATTATATGCGTATGAGTTACAGGGGTGCAAACCCTTTACACTGAGGAGGGGGTGTCTTATATAGGGTCCGCCAGACCCCTCCGGCCCTCAGTCATGCAGGGTTTAAGATACATTAAGGTTGGGCGTTACTGTAATGCTATACATAAAGTGCTATGATGACCATAAAAGCTACTTAATGACCGACCATTTGTGCACAGAGTGGCTTTAGATCTCCTGGGCATCGAGTGGTTGGCTTCATGGTCGGGTGGTTGGCTTCATGGTTGAGTGTCTTCGAGTCTGTCGAGTGGAACACTTCTGAGTCGATTGATAGGTGGTTTCTTCTAGGGATGTCCTTGGGTAAGGTAGTTAGGACAGGTCCATGACCCTACCCTAGGTACATAGCTTCATCATTAGCCCCCCGAATGGATCGAGGTTTGAGTGGGAAGGAGTTGAGAACTCTTCCAACCCATATCTCGTGCTATGAGTATGTCTTGTTCTGGATCAATGAACTTTAGGTGACGGCACCAAATTCTTTTCCAGTCGCCTTGATCCATTCTTTGTATCCGTCGAGTGAAGTTTTTACTTGAAAAACTCCGAGTCACAATGTGGAGGGGATCCTCCGTCTGACAAATTGTTCTACTGCCTGCGGATTTTGTGGGATTCGAATTTTGGGAAGCACGCGGGACGGAGCGAGGCCGCAGTAATCGGATGGGATAAGGCAAAGATGCCTCGATCTCCGTGCCACCTTTTTCGCCACGTATCACGCACGCGACTGTTGCCGGATTTGACAGGATCGCCCGGGCCTACCAGTCAGTCACTCGGAAGTAGCCTATATAAGGCACCAGACGGGAATTTTTGAACAGTGCATTCTCATTTCCTCCTCTCCTCCCCAGAGCCATCCGCCTCGCTCGCTTCCATCTCGGTGCCGCTGCCCCGTGCGCATCCCACCGGCGACGATGGTGAAAGAGAAGACAGCGGCCCTGGAGCGGGCGAAGAAGGCGACGGCGAAGGCGAAGGGAAGGGCGACCAGTCGGGGCGGATCTTCATCGAGGGCCGCCGGGCTGGATCCAGGGCAACTGGATCCGCTCGATGATCCATCAAGCGGATCTCGATGACCTGGCCAATGGAGGACTGATCCCCCACGGATCGGCGTGGCTCCCGGGGAAGGAGTCCGAGCCGCAACCTCAGGAGGGTGAGTGCGTTCTCTTGGCCACCCATGTTGACCGAGGGTATTCTTTGCCGCCTCACCCTTTCTTTCGGGGATTTCTGAATTTCTTCGGGGCGCAACTCCACCACTTCACACCCAACACCATCGTGTACCTTGCTGGTTTCGTGTCCTTGTGTGAGAATTTCTTGGGTTGCCGGCCTCATTGGGGTCTTTTCAAGCACATCTTCACCTGTCGCTCACAGACGGTGAAAAAGGCCAATCCGAGTGACGAGAGAACCCAAGTGATTCAGATGTGCGGGGGTTTTGGGGTTCAGTTGAGAGGAAAAAGTGCCTTTTCGACCATGATCCTACCCGACTCGGTTCGGGGATGGCAGTCGACCTGGTTCTACTGCAAAGACCAGCCGACGCTAGGGCAGTCGACTGGACTCCCTCCTTTTTCCATGGACCGAGTGAGGAAGCCTTCCTCTTTAAAGGTACTCCCGGAAGAGAAGGCGCAGGTTAAGGTGTTGGTCGAGCGTGTCGTCCAGCTTATCCATGATGGGGTGACCGGCATGGACCTCTTGGAGGTCTTCCTCCGGCGACGCATCTAGCCGCTTCAAGCTCGAGACCATCCGATGTGGTTGTATTCTGGCACTGAGGACACCACTCAGACCCATCCGGAGGAGATTGACAAGGCCACGCTGGAGAGGTGGCTGGCGAGCATCACAGTGAACAAGGACAACCCCCGAGGAGCCAGGAGGATTCCTCTACTCGACCAATCATACGACATAGACAAGGTCCACTTCTGCATCTCTGACTGTGATCCTGCTTTCTTCATTCTGTTTGCTTTAAAATCAGTCGACTGACCTTTATCTTGTTTGTTGTCTTCTAGGCCATGACTGAGATGTACTCAACGCCCAACGGGGCGCAAGAATAGGCTGAGGAGGGAGAGGCGAGCAGAGGTGAAAGTGAGAAGGAGTGGGAATCTGATGGTGAGGAGGAAGAGGATGACGATGGCTCCAGTGAAGAGGAGGAGGAGATGGAAATCGATCCTCCTCGCACGGAAAGGCGATCCAAGCTTGCCCATGACCCTGCGAGTGAGCGTGGCAAAGCGGTCGCGCCTATTGTGCAGTCGTCCAAACGCCCTCGGGAGGCTTCCCCGGCGCCGACTGAGAAAGCGCCAAAGCATCCACGAGCGGCGCCATCAAAGCCGCTGAAGGCCTTGCCCAAGATGAGAATGGCCATCCCCACTATCTTCGGGTAACAGCAGAACTTGTGTTTTCTTGTTTAGCACGGACAAACTCTTGGTCGACTCATTGACTAACCAATTGGTTTCTGAAACCTGTAGTGCTGCTACCTCCGAGACCTCCGCCAAGAACGACAACCAAGAAATGGAAGACGCTGCCACCTCCAACCTTGGTACGCTCTCTGTAGTGGTCCTTTTGGTCGATTGGATTTTCGTTTCTAACTTTGGATTTCTCCTGCAGCTCCTCCTCGTGTCATTGATCTCTCTGATGATGACGACGAGGTGCCCCTGAGGGCAAGGAGGAATAAAAAGGCGTGGGCTGGCAAGACCACTCAGACTGCATCAGCGCCTGAAGCATCAGTTCAAGGGGTTGACGATGTCACTCGGCATTCTGTGTCCTTCGTTGTGCCGCTGACAAGTGTTCGGCCTTCGTCGTCGACTACTGACCCGCCCTCCCTTTTCGCCACACACCACGTCCCAGAGGACCAAGCGGGTGCTGCTAAGGAGGCTATACGCCAGGCGGGGATCATGATGGAGCAGGTGAAGGCGATCCGGGAAGCCAGCCAAGCGGCCTATGATGCCAGCTCAGCCCTTCAGAGCAACGTCCAGGTTAGTTGGTCACCGCTTTGGATATGCTATCTGAAGACTTTCTTTTCGAAGATCTTTGCATCTGTACACCCACTGGGTGTGTCGATTGAATATTTGAATCGGTGGGGGCACGCTGAGTGCACCCACTGGGTGTAGTCCCCAAGACTATGGTGGACTGCTGGCAGTCGACTGTAGTCTTGTATTTTGAATTTCTTCACTATAACTTCTTCACTCGGTCTGGTCGGACCATGTCGAATGGAATTTTGGAACCGGTGGGGGCACGCTGAGTGCACCCACTAGGTGTAGTCCCCGAGACTATGGTGGACTGCTGGCAGTTAACTATAGTCTGAAGAACCTGTTTTTTTGGTAGATCATGACGAGACCAAGATTAACTGCTGGTAGTTAGTCATGGTTTTGGGATCATAATATCTTTGTTCCTTTCGGTCGGCTGATCGGATCAAGTCGATAAAACTAGTGGGGGCACGCTAAGTGCACCCACTAGGTGTAGTTCCCGAGACTACTGTCGAATATTTTGATTCGACTGTAGTCTTAGAAATGTTACGGTTTTTCTCTTAGTCGCTTGGAAGCGACCTCTTTTCTGATGTCTGTCGACTGACTCTTCGCAGAAATCTTGCGAGCTTGTTGCTCGCTATACTGAGTTGGAAAACAAACATATCCAGCTCGACCTTGACTTGAAGCTTGTTCAGGAGAACTTCCAGAAGGCAAAGGACGAAGCAAAAGGTATGATTGGTGAGAACTTGACGACTGTTCTTATCCCTCTGCCCATTCTCGATTCTGATCTCATTGTCATTTTGCAGATAAAACGAAGGAGGCTCTGAAGAAGAAGGACCGGGAACTTGCCGAGGCACAGAAGGCGGCTTCGGACAAAACGAAGCTTGCAGAAGAGTAGCTGGCTTCAGTCGGTAAACTTGAAGAGGAGAACGCCAACCTGAAAGCTGCTCTCGACGCGGCCAACAAAGAAGTCAGTCATCTGAAGAATGACAAGATTGCTCTGAGTGACAAGGCTAGTGAACTGGTGGGGAAGAAGAATGATCTAAAGGCTTATCTGGGAGGGCTCGCCAAGAAGTTATTCATCATGCTTGAGGGTAATCTCTCCCACCCGACTGACTTGTTATCATCGACTCATCATAGAACTGCTGGCTCATCTTTGAGTTGTGTTTACAGAATTCTGCCAAAACTTCAAGGAGGAGACCAGTCGAGTGGAGACAGGCTTGGATCCCATTAATTCCCCTATGAAGGATGAAACTGCCATGAATGTGCTCCGACTGGAGTCTCGTGTTGCTGGTGTGGTCGACTATCTTGCTCGACTGAAGGTTGTGCCGTCGCGGATCGACACGACACTCTGGCCGAGAGAGTCGCTTCAAAATGACCTCGAGTCTCTGATGACTCAACTGAATGAAGTTCCAGGTCGAGTGCAAGAATGGAAGAAGTCTTCTGCCAGGTGTGGTGCTGATGTTGCTCTATCTCTGGTCCGTGTTCACTGCAAGGACGCGCGATAGGACAAGCTGGCGTCCCTCAAAGTGGCCAATTCCATGAAGCATGACTTCCAATATTTCATGGAGACCTTCATTGTTGCTGCCACTCGGATTGCAGATGGAATCGACCTGGACCAGTTTGTCGCGCCTTCCAGTCCTCCACCGGAGGAGTAAAAAACTTCTATGCTTGATGCCTTAAATTTTCCTCGGAATTCCGAGTGGTTTTGTAGCTGATAAACTTTTACAGGCTTAATACCTGAGCACTTCTGAATCCGTAGGATGCTATCTGAACTTGGCATTGCCGTTGAATATGTTTGCATTTGCCTTCGAGCGAACATTGTTCTTCACTCGAAATATATTTTAGTGCTTGTGACACACTCTTGTAGGTAGGGATGAAGCACAGGTTGCAGTCGACTTGCTTCCTTGAGGATCGGGATGGAGCGCACATTGTATTTGTGGCAGAGCTCCGAAGGAGAAGGTAGCAGTCGACCTGCACCTCGTCGTCCTTGCAGAGCTCACATTGTATTTGTGGCGGAGCTCCGAAGGAGAAGGTAGCAGTCGACCTGCACCTCGTCGTCCTTGCAGAGCTCACATTGTATTTGTGGCGGAGCTCCGAAGGAGAAGGTAGCAGTCGACCCGCACCTCGTCGTCCTTGCAGAGCGCACATTGTATTTGTGGCGGAGCTCCGAAGGAGAAGGTAGCAGTCGACCTGCACCTCGTCGTCCTTGCGGATCAAAATGGTTTTCATACTTAGGCGAGTACTGGACTACAGCTAAGCCCCTGAGTGGGAGGTTTGCTCTCCACTCGGTAGGATTTTTAATTACTTAGGCGAGTACTGGACTGCAGCTAAGCCCCCGAGTGGGAGGTTTGCTCTCCACTCGGTAGGATCTTTAATTACTTAGGTGAGTACTGGACTGCAGGTAAGCCCCCGAGTGGGAGGTTTGCTCTCCACTCGGTAGGATTTTTAATTACTTAGGCGTGTACTGGACTGCAGCTAAGCCCCCGAGTGGGAGGCAGACTCACCACTTGGTAGGATTTTTTTATTACTTAGGCGAGTACTGGACTGCAGCTAAGCCTCCGAGTGGGAGGTTTGCTCTCCACTCAGTAGGGTTTCAAACACTTAGGCGAGTAATGGACTGCAGCTAAGCCCCCGAGTGGGAGGTTTGCTCTCCACTCGGTAGGATTTCAAACACTTAGGCGAGTACTGGACTGCAGCTAAGCCCCCGAGTGGGAGGTTTGCTCTCCACTCGGTAGGATTTCAAACACTTAGGCGAGTACTGGACTGCAGCTAAGCCCCCCGAGTGGGAGGCGGACTCGCCACTCGGTAGGATTTTCAAATACTTAGGCGAAACGGATTCACAACTAAGCCTCCGAGTGAGAGGCTTGCTCGTCACTCGGTAGGAATCTTTTTTACAAACTTAGGCAAAACGGATTCGCAGCTAAGCCACCCACTGGGGGATTTCTCATATAAGCAAAAGCAACAACAATCAATGGGAAAATTATAACACTTTTGTCTTTGATAAACAAACTACATGAGTACTTTTATTACATCTCATCCGAGTGAGTACTTACGTGTAAAAGGGGCAGAGCAGGTCCGCATTCAAAGCTCGTGGCTCATCAATCTGGCGGCCGACATTGTAAAGACGGTATGCTCCATTGTGGAGAACTTTGGTGACGATGAAGGGGCCTTCCCGAGTAGGGGCAAGTTTGTGTGGCTTCTGTTGGTCCACTCGGAGGACCAAATCTCCTTCTTGGAAGGCTCGACCCTTCACGTTTCTGGCATGGAATCGACGCAAGTCTTGCTGATAGATGGTTGATCGGATCATGGCCATCTCTCTTTCTTCTTCTAGAAGGTCGACTGCGTCCTGCCGGGCTTGTTCTGCTTCATCTTTAGAGTAGAGCTCAACTCGGGGTGCATTGTGAAGCAGGTCACTCAGCAGAACTGCTTCGCCTCCATAGACCAGAAAGAACAGAGTTCGCCCAGTCGACCGATTAGGAGTAGTCCTCAATCCCCAAACAACTGATGGAAGTTCGTGGGCCCACGTGCCTGCTGCGTGTTTGAGATCACGCATCAACCAGGGTTTCAGTCCTTTGAGAATTAGGCCGTTAGATCTTTCTGCTTGCCATTCGACTGGGGGTGAGTGACGGAAGCATAGTCGACTCGTGTGCCTTGAGAGGCGCAAAAGACTTTGAATTGGTCGGAATCGAAGTTTGACCCATTATCAGTGATGATGCTATGCGGAACACCATACCTGAATATCAACTCTCTGATGAAGCTGATAGCAGTGCCAGCATCAAGATTCTTGATAGGCTTGGCTTCGATCCACTTAGTGAACTTGTCGACTGCCACCAGTACATGGGTGAAGCTGCTCCTGCCAGTTCTCAGTGGTCCAACCATATCTAAACCCCAAAGAGCGAAGGGCCAGACGATTGGAATGGTCTTCAAGGCTAAGGCGGGCTTGTGTGACAAATTGGAATAGAACTGACACCCTTCGCACTTGTCGACTATCTCTTTCGCCATTTCATTTGCTCTGGGCCAATAAAACCCCGCTCGGTATGCTTTAGCCACAATAGTCCGAGAGGACGCATGATGCCCATAGGTCCCCGAGTGGATATCGTCAAGAATTATCCGACCCTCTTCTAGCGTTATACATTTCTAACTGGCTCCAGTCGCGCTTTCCCTGTACAACTGTCCCTTCATCACAGTAAAGGCCTTGGATCGATGGACGATCTGCCGATCCTCTTCTTCATTCTCTCGGAGTTCTTTCCTTAGAATATACGCGATGTACGGCACTGTCCAGTCGGGAGTGATGACCAAAACTTCCATGATCAAGTCGACCACGACTGGGACCTCAACTTCAGTCGGTTCCGTGGCACTTTTTAGCTGCGGGGCTTCTTCGGTGAAAGGATCCTCTTGAACTGACGGTATGTGGATATGTTCCAAAAACACACCGCTGCGAATGGCTTCTCTCTTGGAACCTATTTTTGCCAAATCATCAGCTGCTTGATTTTTTAGTCGGGGTATGTGATGAAACTCTAACCCCTCGAATTTCTTCTCTAGCTTTCTTACTGCATTGCAGTAAACAGTCATGGCTGGGCTTATGACGTCCGACTCCTTCATCACTTGGTTAACCACCAAATCTGAGTCGCCATAGACCATGAGGCAACAGACGCCGAGTGAAATGGCCATACGCAACCCATACAAAAGTGCTTCGTATTCTGCTTCATTATTGGAGGAATCAAAGTGAATCTGGAGCACATATCTGAGCTTATCTCCTCGGGGGGAAACCAACACTACCCCAGCACCGGATCCATTCAGCATCTTAGAACCATCAAAGAACATGGTCCAGTGCTCCGAGTGAACTTGAGTCGGCAGTTGTTGTTCGGTCCACTCGGCGATGAAATCTGCTATTGCTTGGGACTTGATGGCTTTCTTTGCCTCAAATCTGATATCTAGGGGAAGGAGTTCAATCGCCCATTTTGCCACTCGACCAGTTGCATCTCTGTTGTGCAGAATCTCTGACAATGGAGCGTCGCTAACGATTGTAATGGAATGGTCAGAGAAATAATGAGCAACCTTCTTCGTGGTCATATAAATCCCATATACAAGCTTCTGATAATGAGGGTATCTTTGCTTTGATGGGGTCAAAACTTCAGAAATATAATATACTGGGTGCTGAACTTTAAAGGCTTTTCCTTCTTCTTCCCGCTCGACCGTAAGTACTGTACTGACGACTTGTCCTGTGGCTGCAATGTAAAGCAGCAAAGGCTCTTTGCTGATCGGGGCAGCAAGCACCGGCTGGGTGGAAAGCAGGGCTTTTAGCTTTGCAAACGCTGCATCGGCTTCAGGAGTCCACTCGAACTTGTCTGACTTCTTCATCAGTCGGTAAAGAGGCAATGCCTTTTCACTGAGACGAGAGATGAATCGACTTAAAGCGGCCAAGCAACCAGTAAGCTTCTGAACATCGTGCACATGCACAAGTCGTTTCATTTGGAGTATAGTACCAACTTTTTCTGGATTTGTGTCGATTCCTCGTTCGGAAATGAGAAAACCGAGTAATTTCCCGCCAGGAACTCCGAATGTGCACTTTGATGGATTAAGCTTGATATCATACCTCCTGAGGTTGGCAAATGTCTCAGCAAGGTCAGTCAGCAGGTCGGAACCTTTCCGTGACTTGACCACAATATCATCCATGTATGCTTCCACATTCCGACTGATTTGAGTGAGCAAACACTTCTGAATCATCCTCATGAACGTGGATCCGGCATTCTTGAGGCTGAATGGCATGGTGACATAACAGAAGCACCCGAATGGGCTCATGAAAGCTGTTTTGATCTCATCGGGTCCATACAGACGGATCTGATGGTAACCGGAATAAGCGTCTAAAAAAGACAGGCGCTCAAACCCGCAGTCGAGTCGACTATTTGGTCGATGCGGGGGAGAGGAAAATGATCTTTCGGGCAGGCCTGATTGATATGTTTAAATTCAATGCACATGCAAACTGACTTGTCCTTCTTGGGGACCGTGACAACATTGGCCAGCCACTCAGAGTGGTAAATCTCTCGGATGAACTCTTCTTCAAAGAGCCGAGCCACCTCCTCGCCAATGGCCTTTCTTTTCTGGACGACGGAGCGTCGAAGATGTTCTTTAACAGGTTTCACTTTTGAGTCGACTCGTAGGCGGTGCTTAGCCAGCCCCCTGGGAACACCCGGCATGTCAGAAGGCTTCCATGCGAAGATGTCCCAGTTCTCACAGAGGAACTGGATGAGCGCTTCTTCCTATTTGGGGTCGAGCGTTATAGAGATATTTGTCGGAGCAGCATTGGGGTCGGTCGGGTGAATGTGAATCGGTTTTGTCTCACCGGACGACTGAAACGCTGATTCCGTAGCGGGCTTCTTGGCTCGCAACAAATCACTCGGATCTGCATTTTTCTGGTGCTCCTGCCACTCTTCTGCTACCATCTGAGCATCGGCGATCTTTGAGCCTTTCTGAAAGCACTCTTTCGTCTTCTTCCGATTGCCAGTAACAGTGATCACACCTTTGGGGCCAGACATCTTCAATTTGAGATACACGTAACATGGTCGAGCCATAAAACGTGCATAAGCTGGTCTGCCCAAAATAGCGTGATAGGCACTCTGGAAATCCATAACTTCAAATGTCAACTTTTCTTTGCGGAAATTTTTGGAATCACCGAAAACTACGTCAAGAGCAATCTGGCTGAGTGATGCAACCTTCTTTCCAGGAATGACTCCATAGAAACTCATGGTGCTGGTACTGAGTCTGGACATCGGAATGCCCATCCCTTTCAATGTCTCTGCATACAGTATATTCAAGCTACTGCTACCATCCATCAAAACTTTAGTCAGTCGAGTGCCTTCGATGACTAGGTCGACCACCAGAGCTTGCCTCCCAGGGGTGGCTATGTGTGTCGGGTGATCGGACTGGTCGAATGTGATGGCAGTCTGAGACCATTTCGGATAATTGGGTGTCTCCGGAGCAACCATATTCACTTCTCGGTTGATAACTTTCAATCGACTTTTGCTCTCAACGTCAGCAAAAATCACCAGAGTGGAATTGACCTGGGGATATCCATCATCACTATCCTCCTTGTCCTCAACTTTGTCCAACTCATTTTCCTTATCTTTGGGTTGTTTCCCCTGGAATTACTGGATCAAGAGCCGACACTGTCGAGTGGTATGTTTCGGGTAAATGAAGTTACCCACTTCATCTTTCTTCGTGTGGATGTGGCATGGCAAATCCATCACATCATTTCCCTCCTTGTCTTTCACCTTCTTAGGGTTCCAAGGCCCTTTGGGCTTCCCTTTAAACTTTCCTTGAGTCACGGCCAAGGCTTCTCCAGGAGCAGCTAGCTCGGCTTTTCGCTTCTGCTTCCGAATGGAGTTCCCCCCTCCGGTTTCGTGGGCGACTGACTTGTGCTTCCCACTCCAGAGCCGATCCTCTTCTTCACCATTGGCATACTTGGTGGCTATTTCCATCATTCGACTCAGAGACATGTCTCCGATTTGACCGAATTTCAGGTTTAGCTCTCTGTACTTAACGCCTTCCTTGAAGGCACAGACTACCTGGTGATCAGATACATTCTCTACCGTGTGATGCAGTGTGATCCATCTCTGGATGTAATCTCTCAGAGTCTCATTCGACTTCTGCACACAAGTTTGCAGCTCTGTCAGCCCTGCTGGTCGCTTGCAAGTTCCTTCAAACATTCTGACAAACACTCGGGAAAGATCTTCCCAAGTGTAAATGCTACTGGGTGCCAACTAATTTAACCATGCTCTGGCCGAGCCCTCCAACATAAGAGGCAGATGTTTCATGGCCACCTCATCATTTCTGCCGCCGATCTGAACAGCCACTCAGTAGTCTTCAAGCCAAGTATCAGGCTTGGACTCACCAGCGAACTTACTGACTCCAGTCGCCAACCTGAAGTTGGGAGGAATCACCGCGGCCCTGATGGCTCTGCTGAAACACTCTGGTCCTGAGACATGCACTCAGCTGCTGGTGGGTACATCTCTGTCGTGACCCTCTCGGTGAGCTCTGTTCCTGTCAACTAGACCTTGAACAATAATGGATCTCGCATCAAAGCCTGGTTCCCTGGGGTCGACTGGGATCCTTCGCCCACAACTGTGCTGGAGTCTATCATCCTGTTGTCGAGGCGCGTACGATCCACCCCTTGGGGGAGGGGTGGGCACTCGACGTCGATCATCGCGATTGATTCGGTGGTCATACTGCTCACGGTTCTTGTACTAATCATGCCGGTCTCCACGCCCTTCACGCCTCAGGGGCGATCTGGGGCTATGAGCCGACTGGACTGTATTTGCAGCTACGGATCTGCTGTGGATCCTATTCCGCGACTGCGATACAGCTGAATTTTGATCTCCTGCTGCCTGGAGTAAATCTCTGATCTGCAACAGGCCTCTGCTAGCCTCTGATTGGGAAGGCTGGATTGACTCTGCTATATGGGCCGCAACTGCTAAATTCTGAATCAGGGTTTGATATACCTGAGTCGGTTGTGGAAAGAGTTGACGTCGACTGGAATCTGGAATCCGTTGCCGCGCACGCTCGTCGAGTGCCCGCTGAAGGTTCTCCAGTCGAGTGCGCTCAGCCAAGTTGGCCAAGCGCGCGTCCTCTAAGGCACGAGCCTTAGGAGTTTCTCCAACGATGGGAGTATGAAGCGCATCCATGTTCCGGCGGCGAAGTTCTTCCCTTTGTAGTGAAGTGAGGGGCTCGGGGAGATACTCCTCATGGGCATGCGACGAATCGCCTCCGCCGTCGCCTCCGTCGGCGCCGGGAAACCGGGAGGACCGCGTGGTCCATCGACCATCAGAACCTCCACCACTGGATCACTGCTGTCGCACTCGGATGTAGTCTCTGCGAAGCTAGTCGACAGGTCGAACAGGCCGTAGAGAGATTCGTCGGGCTCGATTGCCACGACTTGGGGGGTGGCCGACTGGCGAGCCACCATGTGTCTCACCCACCGCTGAAGCCTCGACCGACCAGAGCGCTTGCGCCGGCGGGAAACAGAGGGGAGGACGACACAAAAACCGACCGATACTGAGTCGACGGTTGTCGCAGGAGGACGCCGCGGACGCACGCGCGGAAGTGCGTCGCTCTGCGGACTGGGAGCGCATCGATGTCGAGCGGGGCCTCCTGAAGCCAAGCAGAGTCGTCGGCAATGAACGTGAGCGTGCCGAGACAGATCTCGCGGCCCTCAACCAAAACTCCACCTGAAACCATGATGAAGAAGATCGGAAAAAAATGCAACTTCTCCAGTAAGTCGCTAAGACACCTACCCCATGGTGGGCGCCAACTGTCGTGGTTCTAAGTCTGACAGTAGTGTAGGGGGTACTAATGGAGAGGCAAGATCCTAGCTATGGAGTAGTTGTATACGCAAGAGATTTATGAGTTCAGGCCCTTCTCGGAGGAAGTAACAGCCCTATGTCTCAGAGCACGGAGGCGGTCGACTGGATTATATGCGTATGAGTTACAGGGGTGCGAACCCTTTACACTGAGGAGAGGGTGGCTTATATAGGGTCCGCCAGACCCCTCCGGCCTCAGTTATGCAGGGTTTAAGATACATTAAGGTTGGGCGTTACTGGTAACGCTATACATAAAGTGCTATGATGACCATAAAAGCTACTTAATGACCGACCGTTTGTGCACAGAGTGGCTTTAGTCTCCTGGGCGTCGAGTGGTTGGCTTCATGGTCGAGTGGTTGGCTTCATGGTCGAGTGTCTTCGAGTCTGTCAAGTGGAACACTTCTGAGTCGATTGGCAGGTGGTTTCTTCTAGGGATGTCCTTGGGTAGGGTAGTTAGGACAGGTCCATGACCCTACCCTAGGTACATAGCTTCATCACCTTTGACGAGGACATGTTGGACGCTAAAAACGTGCATCTCGATCTCTTTCACCATTTGGAACCGCTGGAACGGAGGGCTATGGTTTGTAGAATTAGGATTAGATGGCTAGTCTAACTGAAGTAGTAGATCATTATTTAAAGAGGTTAAACAATGTGAACGCAGTGGGGTTTGGATGCAAATGAAGACGAAGGGGAGGTGAAGAATCCGAGGAAAATCGGTTCCCGATGGAGAAGTAAATGGGAGAAGAGGCGTGCAGGCAGTTAATTAGACGGCTAGGTAGACTAAACGAAAAGGCTATGTGGGTATACTGAGGAGTCGTACCTATTCGTGTACGTGCCCATCCTTCCTGATAGGTGGGACCTATGCAAACTGATAAAAAATGTGCCATAGCTGGTTCAGATGGATATTGGCGTGTGCGTGGGAGACACAACATTCTCTGGTCAAGGAATACACGGTTATCCTCATCAAAGGCCCATCTTCGCGCTTCCGCATACACGAGAATTTGGTTTTGCTCGCAATATGGATGATACCTAGAGGATGAAGTGAATAGGCATGCTAGCACGGGAGACCTATTTCCGCTATACAGTACTGGAGTACTCATGTTCCTACTACTACTACTACTATAGTAGTAGTAGTAGTAGTAGTAGTAGTAGTAGTAGTAGTAGTAGTAGTAGTAGTAGTAGTAGTAGTAGTACAACTATGGTACACTTTATGGTCAAAATACTATTCATCCGGTCCTCACAATGAAGTGACAACACCCTATGCACTGTGCAGTCTGTCACCGCTGTTGTACAACACATTAGCATGCCTCGCCTCGTCTCCCTCTCCCCTCCCATAGCACCACTCCACCTCCGTATCCATCTCACTATGCCCCCGTGTACCATCGCCTCGCTCGCCTCCCCCAGTACCACTATTCCCTCGCTAGCCGCTCCAGCACCGACAGCCTTCTCCCTCGTAAATCAAGCCCCCCAAAACCCCCACCTTCCAAACTCCGCCATGGCCAAACACGAACCGCGCAGCATCCATATGAGCCGCGATTGGAGCAATATCCCTAGTGACATCCTCAACCTCTGTTATTCATGTATGGATATGTTGAGCGCCCTGCGGCTGGCTGCATGCTTGAGGGACATGCACACAGCCATCATCGAAGCGAGGCCTAAGCTTTTCAAGACACCCTGCTTGCTGCTATCTGGTCTTGTGAGATTGGCTCACCATGATGCGGAGGCGTACATGATGCCCCTCGACTTCAATCCGATCTCCATTAGCCGAAACTTCTGTCCAGGTATGTAATGGGTCGCCGTACATCATTTCCCTCGACTTCGATCCAATCACCATCACCCGAAACTTCTTGGCAGGTATGTACTGGGTCGGCATGAACTCCCACTGGATGGCTGCCTTCAGAGAAGACGGTAAAAAGTTGGTGCTCGTGAACTTCCAGACCTCCCATGAGATTATCCTTCCTCCGTTGGATTATATAGAGTTTTACCATCATGCTCCAAGTCATCTAGATTACCACGTCAGTTGGACGGACCTTGTTTTGCAGAAGATTGTAATCTGCCAAGTGCCCACACGACATGCGAATTACGCAGACTTCAAGCTAACTGCCTTGTTCGACCATGGACTCGCCTATCTTTACATCAGTGCCTTCTTTAGCTAGAGACAACTCAGCTTGCAGTCGACCATCGTCAAAGCTGATACACACTTCTGTGATGCTATTGAACACAATGGCATCATCTACACGATCGACAAAGCAGATGGCACCACGTATTGCTGGGACGGCGCGTGTAAGTTGTTTCCCTCATGTTAATGATGACGCCATGACACTGTTTGAACTTTTTGTGATGATTGGCATATCCCTGTTTGAGCAGAATTTGAGTAGAACTATGGCAATGTATTAGAGACACCGTAAATCAGCTATATTTGTAATGAGTTAATTCATGCAATTGCGACCATGTCATTACAGCCAATTTGTACCCCTGAATAATCAAATGGTTAGGAATATATGGATATTCTCCATATTTTATAGTAATCTATATACTACTACTAAATATGAGTGTGTATCAATGGACACCTCATTATCATGATGTAGAAACATGAACCACACTGTTGGTTTCATCTAACGATACATTAGGGAAGTAAATGTGCATATGGAGAACTCTATATTTGGAAGTAGTGAAATCCTGTAATGCTTACCATGTGTACATACCTATATTCACCCTTCAGCAATCAATGGCTAGAATAATATCCTCACAAAAAATTTGCCCATAGAACATGAGTATATAACAATGCATGGTTTGTTAGTTACCTTGAAGAATTTGTTTGTGAGGACAGAACATGATTACATAACATGCATGACATGGTAGTTTCCTGTGAAGAATTGATTGCGAGATAACATGAGTATAACCATGCATGGCACTTCCATATTTTCGAACCCAATATACATTTCCCTGTATTTTCCTCCCAGTTCCAACAGGGACATATCAATGATGTTTCTTGCATTATCCTACTCATACTCTGAACAATGCTGATCTTACATTAACAATACATGTTCTTTTCGATATGATGCAGTGTCCCTATAGTTACTGCCCTTTGTAATCACACCACCTTTGACAAAAACAGGGAAGCACAACTGGTTCTCGCTCGATCAGACGACGGCAAAAGACTGATGATCATTCGGACACATGAGCCGGAAAAGTTATATTGCAAAAAAACCACTATATACAAGCACCTTGAAATACGTGAGTATCTGGACAGTGGTTGTTATGTCTATGAGCAGAATATCAGCTTGTTGGGGCCTTCAGGATTTTTTAGTTGGAGGCGGGTAAACAGCCTTGGTTCACACTCTCTGTTTCTCGGACTCAATTATCCGATTAACCAGGAGATCACTGTTGCCAAGGACCTTGATGGCAGAGAGGCTCTATTTGCTATGGAAAACTCTGTCTACACGGCGAGCCCTAGTAGTTCGGGAGCAAACTCCCCTAATTGTGAACGATACAGCATGCAGCCAAACCAAGGTGAGAATGACAAAGGCATCCGGATTAACTTTGATCCTTGGATGTCTCAATTACGACAGGCAGTGATGTGGTTCAAGCCTTCAGGTTGATAGGTAATTGGGCTATTGCGTCGAAAGGGTGGAGTACTGGTGTCTCCGGATCACTGGTCGCTGAAGCGGGGCTTCAAATTATGATGGTGTTGGATCATCTCTTCGAATGACTTTGTTGTCTTTGCTGCTTGTTATGGATGGGTAGTTCTTTCTTTTGTTATGCATATTCCTTGTCATTTGGTCATCCTCGTCTATGTCACTCTTACTATGTAATAGTTGCCTCTGTTTAGAATGTCATTCTCGTCTGGATCACGAGAGTCTGAGCGTTGTAGATGGGTGCATTTTGGTGGTCTATCAAGACTTCTTATGAACTATCATGTCTTGTTGTTTATGTCAGTAGTAGTCACTAGTCAGTGTTTGAATGTTGTATATATTGTTGTTTCGAACTGTTTATTGTCTCGAACTACTGGGGGCCTAAATGAGGGCATCACCATTCTCCAGTTTTTAGAGTATATCTCCTTTTTTCAAGTTATGTAATTTTAGCTTAGTGTCTTTTCGATGATGTACACTTGTTTGGGCCAGTGAGGTGTCGTTGAATATGGGCCGAGTAGTAATGCAATGTCAAACAGGTCAATTATGATTCTCAGGTCGGGCTCTCAAAAGATCCTCAAAAAAATGTCGGGCTCTCCAAAAAGGAAAGAATAAGGACTCCTAGGCCGACATGTGGGCGCCAACGGTGTTTTCGTGCACTTGCGCGACGAGAGCATATTGGCGCATGTTCGAAATTCATGCTACCTTTTCATCCCCAATCTCCCGCCCCTCCCCTACCTCTGGAATCTCGATTCCTACTCCAGTTCCCCCCAATCCCCCTCTTGTACTCCCTGTACTCAAGTGCACTATCATGTCGCTGGTCAATGCGGATCTCCGAGCCAGAGATCCTGAGGTCCGTCCTGCCTTCGATCGTTGCGTGCTATCACTGAACAGTGGCATGGCGGTGCTTGACGACCAGTTTGCCGGCAAAGTGCTGATGGTAACCATCAACGGCGACCAGCCTCCCATATCGCCGGAAGACCTTGTCAAAGCTCTTGGCATTGCGCATGGCATCCAAATAAGTGACTTGTTCGTCGAAGTCTGTCTGCCACCGGCTGATTTCTTCGTCAGGTTCCGGACAACTTTCGACCGTAGTGTGTGTTGGAATCTTCTGGCGTTTGTTCTGTGATGGCGCGCTGGTGAGCTTTGATCGGTGGCACCTAGGATGGGGCTCGGTGCCCTCTGAGCTTGAGTTTTTAACAAAGCTTACCTTCCACGGCATGCCTCGACATGCTTGGAACAGCGAGTCCATGAATGAGCTTATCAACAACCTTGGAGGTGAGCTCGTAAGTATGTTTGTTCCTCCAGACAGCTGGGCTCTGACGGTTATGGCATGGATGAAGAAGTCGTCCACCATACCGAAGGTGATTGGTGTTGCGATACCGGTGCAGGAACCGGGGTTGTACTATTCATCGCCACCAAGGCCGCCGCGGACCACGTTAGGGATGTACCTATATTGAGTGTTCGTGCATGTCGAAGAAGTGGTCAATCCATCAATCGAAGTCCTGCCGCCGCCGTTGGTGCCAGGATCCGTCGACGACGTCCATTACATGAGTCAACGTCAGGCTTTCCCCGTGTTGCTCAGAACGATGGATGGCACATGGCCTACTCCATCGTGCGGCGGAGGCCACTGCTTCTTTGGGGGAAGAGGCAGGGTTGGCTTCCTGGATATGCTCTAATTTGAGGTAACAACTAAATCTTGTTAGATACTAGTTAAATCCGAGATATGGGTGTGAAGCACTGATGTGCCAGTACATTTGATTGTGACCTGTTCTAATTTTATACCTGAAATTTTTTTAGAAAGGGTTGTACGTCAACTTAATGTGCTAGCAGAACTTATTGTGTTGTATGTCTGTTTTCTTTGCACATCATTCAAGATATTTCCCCATCATTGATAAAGATGATAAACAGTTATGTACGAGTTCGTTGGTTTCAACATAGCCCTACCCATAGCGATCCACTGCTTCCATCCTGATTGTGTCGCCTGCGTGAAACTTTTGTATGCAAGTTCAGTGTGCTATGATGTTATATATGATTGTGTCAACTATATAAGTTTTTACTGAGCATCAGCAATGCATATGGCTGAAAGATGTATTTGTGAGCATCGACCGATGGGTCTCTCTCTCTCTCTCTCTCTCTCTCTCTCTCTCTCTCTCACACACACACACACGCGCGCGCGCGCACACACACATGCACAAGTGGGACCCGTTGAATTATTTCTTTGCTTGTGACAGCGTTTAATTAGGTTCCACTGTAATCTAACTTCTTCCTTAAGTTATTAACTAAGCTCAGTGACTTCAAAAAGTTGTACAGAAGCCTTGTTTGGGCCTTTCCGGCGTTGTTGAATGTGGGCTGAGTAGCCATGTTAGGTTTTACTATACTACACAGGCCTTTTTTCAACATCAGCAATGCAACTCGGTCGACAGTTGTACACAATATCTGGGTCAACTTGTTATTCTTCGCCCCGCTGGGCTGCAAACTTTCCTAGGAGGTGTGCATTAGGCTTAACAAGAAAATGAACTTTAAGAAATAATAAATGGGATGTAATTATAATAACTGGGCAGTAACTATAAAAAAATGCACCAAACACGTAATTAGTTTAAAAAATATATTATTTTTGAATTTGAAAATTTTAATTTCATTACTTGTTGCGCACGCAATACTTTGTTGGATTTTAACGTAATACAAATTTATTTTGAAATTATATTTAATCTGACTAGAAATTTTGGATAAAATATTTCGGATCCCATAAAAATGTGGGAATTTTTTTTGAATTCTTTTGAGTAGTTGGTTGAAATTATTAATCTTGTCCTACCTAGAAAATGGGATGTACTTTTAACAAACTGTAAATGAGCTATAGTAAATTCCATTAGAATTAAAAAAAGGGTTGTACATTCTTACAAATCGCAAATGGTCTATATGTTCTCTGCCACACGCTTGTGGGCCTTCTAAGTTGACGCGCATCCCCTAAAAAACTAAGTTGATGCATATGCAAGGCTTTGTCAACAACACACGGTTCTAGCAGCTGTGGCCATTGGATGTCCATCCAATGGATGTCATGCTTCTTCTTCAATCTCAGATACTCGTGCTTCAGCCAACCAAAAAATGATTCCTCCCCCTGACATCTTGGGTGCAACATTTCGGAGGCTGACCTATGGGCCTACTAAGTTGACGCGTACCAAGGGCTTTGTCAACTTAGTCAATATAAATGATTCTAGCTGCAGTGACCGCACGATGTCCATCCAACGGCCATAGTGCTTCTTCAACCTCTGGTCTTCTTGCTCCAGCCGCCCAAAGCAGCGTCGGTCGTGCCGCGTGCTCCTGCCTCCCGTGGCCGGCTGTGATGCCACGAAGGCCTCACTGCCCCCTACTACTCCCACCACTGGCCAGGCCATCCCTCTACTCACCCACACCCCATGTTATTCTGCGGCGACGGCAGCCTCACACCGCAGCCGAACTAGTGAACCCTTGTACTCCTCTCCGCGTGGGCTTCCACTGTCGCGTCTTCCTCGGCTCCACGTTGCCCCCTTCCTAGGCATCGCCGTCGTCCATCGTTGTGGTGCTCTCGGCGTGGCGTGGTCAATGTGGTCAACGATCGACTTTCATCTGAAGAGTACTGTACGTGGAGAGACTGACAGCTGGGACCACGGCAACCGCAAGGAAGTGCCTCCTTATTACGCGCAAAATAATTATTCCTCGACCTGACAGCGGGGACCCACCGGACGGGCCACCATATTTCGCAAAAAAAATGTTTCCCCTGACAGCTGGGACCCACCAGCTACATCTTTGCACACAAGGAAGTGCGTCCGGGCAAAAAAAATGATTCGCCCCCCTAACTGCTGGGACGGACCAGCTACATCTTCGCACGCAAGGAAGTGCCTGACAGTCAGGACCCACCTGGTCGAAGCGTACGTAGCGTTGTCATTCTGGTCGCGAATGTGTACGTACATACTTGTCGATGTACAGGCGCGCACGCGTCGTAGTAGAGGCGCGCACGTAGCATGTACATGTACGTACAGCGGCCAGGGTGCAAGAATACGGCCACGTACGTACATACGGGCGAGGTCTCAAATGCCTACTCGCGCATACGTACGGCCAGGGCTCGTGTACATGGCTGGGTCGGAACGGAGAAATAGCGTCGTCGTCGTGTTCATGGGGATCCAACCGGCTAGGTCAAAATGGAATGCATCTTCGCGTTCATCGGGAGGGCTTGGATGGAACAGCCGATGGAAACGAGGCCCGGCTTACCGCAGAATGGAGGAAACAACCTTGTGTTCAACCAGCCATGTTCGAGACGGGATCCTGTTCATCGGGAGGGGTCTGGCGTACCACAAAACGGAGGAAACAGACTTCTGTTGGACCTCCTACGGTCGAAACGGGGTCCTGTTGATCGAGAGGGGTGTGGCGTACCGCAAAACGGAGGAACGGACTTGTGTTGGAGCGCTACGGTCGAAATGGGGGTCCTGTTCATCGGGAGGGGTGTGGCGTACCGCAAAATAGGACTCCATGGGATATTGTTCATCTCCACCGTCGACCTCCTCCAGCCTCCACGGGCTATTGTTCATCCACCATTGACCTCCTCCAGCCTCCACCTATGACTGTTCATCCACGGGCTCCTGTTCATCCAGCCTCTACCGCGCGCTACTCCACCGGCTACTGTTCAACCAGCCCTCTCCACGGGCTATTGTTCAACCACCCCTCCACGGGCTACCGTTCATCCAGCCCTCCATCGGCTACTATTCAACCAGCCCTCCACGGGGTCGTCCTGTTCATCCAGCCCTACACGGGGTCTTGTTCATCCAGCCCCAACCGGCTCGATCGATCGGGGTCCCATTCATTTAGAGGCAACCACGGGGTCCTA
>NC_041393.1:41057967-41069919 GCF_002162155.2 Triticum dicoccoides
ATCAAGGGAAGGAGGCGGCAGGGTTCGATTGGCTTCAGTTAGCAGCAGTAGCAAAGGAATCACTCGGGTTCAGTAACGTAGCTAGTTTAATCGCTCGGGTTCAGTTAGAGCCCAACGCCTCGCTCGGGTTCAGTTAGAGCCCAACGCCTCGCTCAGGTTCAGTTAGATCCCAATGCCTCGCACACACGCACATACGTGTACGAGAGAAACGCGCATCGCTTGCCCCCGACCACCCACCGTAACCGGGAACTCGCCAATATTTTCGTCGCCCTCGCTTCTACCACAGTTTTTTCTGTCATGGACGGCCAAAAGAATGTCATGCAGCTGCATCTCTGGCCCGCCCAGGATGAAAAGCCCATTTTCTGTCATGATTTTCTGTCATAGAAGTAGGAGCTCACCACATCTATGATGATACCGGGTTTTGTCACAATTATCGTCATAGAAGTGTCATATGTATGACAGGAAAAAAATTCATTCGGCCCAAAATGTCACGGATGTGTCTTTTTTTTGTAGTGCAAACGGTTCCGAAATGTTAACATTATTCTTCAAGGCCCACTTTGCACCACCATAATCCTCAAGAGCCCAAACTGAGAGTTTGCAAACATCATTATTATCATCCATACATCAAGCATACAAGCATCCCTAAGATTGTCCGATGGACGGATAATTAGAGTTGTCTCACATGTTGCCTAGAAAATCAATTTCCCACCAAACCTTCCCCTCTACTTCTACTGTGTGACTATTGAATATTCAGCAGTCATCAAATGCATAGTGCCATTCAAGAAGACATGAAGACAAATAGGAACAACCCCATCATTTTGACCACTCTCCACCATAGTCCACCGTCCAGTATCTGATGAGTAGATTATCACTTCATGAAATTCCAAGTGTGTGTGAATACCACGAAATGGGAGGGGTGGCAGGATCAAAAAAAAATATTCTTGGACTTTGTCTTGCAATTGCGCAGGACTCGGTACACTTCTTGGTTGTGGGATTGCACACAACAAGATTTTACCCATCTTCCTTGGAATAATGTGATTCCTAGTATATGCGGAGAACAAGGCCACCACAGCAACGCTTCAGGTTGAGAAGTGCACTGCTCTTGAGCAAGAAAGAGAGAGAAGGGTCGACCAGGGGTTGGCCTCTCCTAGTCAAGTTAATGATGAAGGAAATATGCCCTAGAGGCAATAATAAAGTTATTATTTATTTCCTTATTTCATGATAAATGTTTATTATTCATGCTAGAATAGTATTAACCGGAAACTTAGTACATGTGTGAATACATAGACAAAACATAGTGTCCCTAGTATGCCTCTACTTGACTAGCTCGTTAATCAAATATGGTTATGTTTCCTAACCATAGACATGTCTTGTCATTTGATAAACAGGATCACGTCATTAGGAGAATGATGTGATGAACATGACCCATCCGTTAGCTTAGCATTATGATCTTTACAAGTTTCACTGCTACTGCTTTCTTTGTGACTTATACATGTTCCTCAGACTATGAGATTATGCAACTCCCGAATACCAGAGGAACACCTTGTGTGCTATCAAACATCACAACATAAATGGGTGATTATAAAGATGCTCTACAGGTGTCTCCAAAGGTGTTTGTTGGGTTGGCATAGATCGAGATTAGGATTTGTCACTCCGTGTTTTGGAGAGGTATCTCTGGGCCCTCTCGGTAATGCTCATCACTATAATCCTTGCAAGCAATGTGACTAATGAGTTAGTTGCAGGATGGAGTATTACAGAACGAATAAAGAGACTTGCCAGTAACGAGATTGAACTAGGTATGATGATACCGACGATTGAATCTCGGCAAGTAACATATCGATGACAAAGGGAAGAACGTATGTTGTTATGCGGTTTGACCGATAAAGATTTTTCAAGAATATGTAGGAGACAATATGAGCATCCAGGTTCCGCTATTGGTTATTGACCGGAGATGTGTCTCAGTCATGTCTACATAGTTCTCGAACCCGTAGGGTGCGCACGCTTAACGTTCGATGACGATATGTATTATGAGTTATGTGTTTTGATGACCGAAGTTTGTTCGGAGTCCCGGATGAGATCACGGACATGACGAGGAGTCTCTAAATAGTCGAGACATAAAGATTGATATATTGTAACATGCTATTCGGACACCGGAAGTGTTTCGAGTGGTTTCGGGTAAAAACAGAGTGCCGGAGGGGTTACCAAAACCCCCGGGGGAACTAATTGGCCACCATGGGCCTTAGTGGAGAGAGAGGAGGGCCGCCAGGGCAGCCCCCCCCTAGCAGTCCAAATTGGACAAGGGAAAGGGGGGAAACGCCCCTTTCCTACTCCCTCTCCCTCTCCTTCCTTCCCCCTCTCTTCCTTGTAGAGGAATCCTACTAGGACTAGTAGTCCTAGTAGGACTCTCTCTCCTTGGCGTGCCCCCTAGGGCCGGACGGCCTCCCCCTCCCTACTTTATATACGGGGGCAGGGGGCACCCTAGAACACACCAAGTCTTCTCTTAGCCGTGTGCGATGCTCCCCTCCACAGTTACACACCTCGATCATATCATCATAGTGCTTAGGCGAATCCCTGTGTCGGTAACATCATCGTCACTGTCACCACACCGTCGTGCTGATGGAACTCACCTTCATCCTCAACTGGATCAAGATCAAGAGGGACGTCATCAAGCTGAACGTGTGCTGAATGCGGAGGTGTCGTATGTTCGGTACTTGGATCGGTTGGATCACGAAGAAGTTTGACTACATCAACCGTGTTACTAAATGCTTCCGCTTTCGGTCTACGAGGGTACATGGACACACTCTGCCCTCTCGTTGCTATGCATCTCCTAGATAGATCTTGCGTGATGGTAGGAATTTTTTTAAATTACCACATTCCCCAACAGTAGCATCCGAGCCAAGTCTATGCGTAGATGTTTTATGCACGACTAGAACACAAAGAGTTGTGGGCGATAATAGTTATACTGCTTACCACCAACGTCTTACTTTGATTCGGCAGTATTGTTGGATGAAGCGGCCCGGACTGACATTACATGACCGTGTTCATGAGACTGGTTCTACCGATGTGATTTTGCACATAGGTGGCTGGTGGGTGTCTATTTCTCCAACTTTAGTTGAATCGAGTTTGACTATGACCGGTCCTTGTTGAAGGTTAAAACACCACACTTGACGAAAAATCGTTGTGGTTTTGTTGCGTAGGTAAGAAGGGTTCTTGCTAGAAGCCCGTAGCAGCCATGTAAAACTTGCAAGAACAAAGTAGAGGACGTTTAACTTGTTTTTGCAGGGCTTGTTGTGATGTGATATGGTTAAGACATGATGTGATATAAATTGTTGTATGAGATGATCATGTTTTGTAACAAAGTTATCGGCAACTGGCAGGAGCCATATGGTTGTCGCTTTATTGTATGCAATGCAATTGGCATGTAATTGTTTTATCACTAAGTGGTACCGATAGTCCTAGAAGCAATAGCTGGTGAGACGACAATGATGCTATGATGGAGATCAAGGTGTAGCGCCGGTGAAGATGGAGATCATGACGATGCTTCGGTGATGGAGATCATGAGCACAAGGTGATGATGGCCATATCATGTCACATATTTTGATTGCATGTGATGTTTATCTTTTTATGCATCTTATTTTGCTTAGTACTGCGGTAGCATTATAAGATGATCCCTTAATAAATTTCAAGGTATAAGTGTTCTCCCTGAGTATGCACCGTTGCTACAGTTCGTCGTGCCGAGACACCACGTGATGATCGGGTGTGATAAGCTCTACATTCACATACAACGGGTGCAAGCCAGTTTTGCACACACAGAATACTTGGGTTAAACTTGACGAGCCTAGCATATGCAGATATGGCCTTGGAACACTGAGACCGAAAGGCTGAACGTGAATCATATAGTAGATATGATCAGCATAGTGATGTTCACCATTGAAAACTACTCCATCTCACGTGATGATCGGACATGGTTTAGTTGATTTGGATCACATGATCATTTAGATGACTAGAGGGACGTCTATCTAAGTGGGAGTTCTTAAGTAATATGATTAATTGAACTTTAATTTATCATGAACTTAGTCCTGATAGTTATTTTGCATGTCTATGTTATTGTAGATCAATGTCCTGCGCTATCGTTCCTTTGAATTTTAATGCGTTCCTAGAGAAAGCTAAGTTGAAAGATGATGGCAGCAATTACACGGACTGGGTCCGTAACTTGAGGATTATCCTCATTGCTGCACAGAAGAATTACGTCCTGGAAGCACCGCTGGGTGCTAGGCCTGCTGTAGACGCTACTGATGACGTTAAGAACGTCTGGCAGAGCAAAGTGACGACTACTCGATAGCTCAGTGTGCCATGCTTTACGGCTTAGAATCGGGACTTCAAAGACATTTTGAACGTCATGGAGCATATGAGATGTTCCAAAAGCTAAAGTTAATATTTCAAGAAAATGCCCGAGTTGAGAGATATGAAGTCTCCAACAAGTTCTATAGGTGCGGAATGGAGGAGAATAGTTCTGTCAGTGTAAACATACTCAGAATGTCTGGGTACCATAACCACTTGACTCAACTGGGAGTTAATCTTTGTGATGATAGTGTCATTGACAGAGTTCTTCAATCACTGCCACCAAGCTATAAAGGCTTCGTGATGAACTATGATATGCATGGGATGAACAAGACTATTCCCGAGCTCTTTGTGATGCTAAAAGCCGCAGAGGTAGAAATCAAAAAGGAGCATCAAGTGTTGATGGTCAACAAGACCACTAGTTTCAAGAAAAAGGGCAAAGGGAAGAAGGGGAACTTCAAGAAGATTGGCAAGAAAGTTGCTGCTCAGGAGAAGAAACCCAAGTTTGGACCTAAGCCTAAAAGTGAGTGCTTCTACTACAAAGGGACTGGTCACTGGAAGTAGAACTGCCCCAAGTATTTGGCGGATAAGAAGGATGGCAAAGTGAAAGGTATATTTTATATACATGTTATTGATGTGTACCTTACTAATGCTCGTAGTAGTGCCTGGGTATTTGATACTAGCTCTGTTGCTCATATTTGCAACTCAAAACATGGGCTACGGATTAAACGAAGATTGTCTAAGGACGAGGTGATGATGCGCATGGGAAATGGTTCCAAGGTCGATGTGATCGCCGTCGGCATGCTACCTCTACATCTACCTTCGGGATTACTTTTAGACCTGAATAATTGTTATTTGGTGCCAGCGTTGAGCATGAACATTATATCTGGATCGTGTTTGATACGAGACGGTTAGTCATTTAAATCAGAGAATAATGGTTGTCCTATTTATATGAGTAATATCTTTTATGGTCATGCACCCTTGTTGAGTGGTCTATTTTTATTGAATCTCGATCGTGATGATACACATGTTCATAATATTGAAGCCAAAAGATGCAAAATTGATAATGATAGTGCAACTTATTTGTGGCACTGCCGTTTAGGTCATATCGGTGTAAAGCGCATGAAGAAACTCCATGCTGATGGGCTTTTGGAATCACTTGATTATGAACCACTTGGTGCTTGCGAACCGTGCCTCATGGGCAAAATGACTAAAACTCCATTCTACGGAACAATGGAACGAGCTACTGACTTATTGGAAATAATACATACCGATGTATGCGGTCCAATGAGTGTTGAAGCTCGTGGTGGGTATCGTTATTTTCTTACCTTCATAGATGATTTGAGTAGATATGGTTATATCTACTAAATGAAGTATAAGTCTGAAACATTTGAGAAGTTCAAAGAATTTCAGAGTGAAGTGGAAAATCATCGTAACAAGAAAATAAAGTTTCTACGATCTCATCATGGAGGCGAATATTTGAGTTACGAGTTTGGTCTTCATTTGAAACAATGTGGAATAGTTTCACAACTTACGCCACCTGGAACACCACAACGAAATGGTGTGTCCGAACATCGTAACTGTACTTTATTGGACATGGCATGATCTATGATGTCTCTTACTGATTTACCGCTATCGTTTTGGGTTATGCTTTAGAGACGACTGCATTCACTTTAAATAGGGCACCATCAAAATCTGTTGAGACGATGCCTTATGAACTATGGTTTGGCAAGAAACCAAAGTTGTCATTTCTTAAAGTTTGGGGATGTGATGCTTATGTGAAAAAGCTTCAACCCGATAAGCTTGAACCCAAATCGGAGAAGTGCATCTTCATAGGATACCCAAAGGAAACTATTAGGTACACCTTCTATCATAGATCCGAAGGCAAGATATTCGTTGCTAAGAATGGATCCTTTCTAGAGAAGGAGTTTCTCTCGAAAGAAGTGAGTGGGAGGAAAGTAGAACTTGATGAGGTAATTGTACCTTCTCCCGAATTGGAAAGTAAATCATCACAGAAATCAGTTCCAGTGATTCCTACACCAATTAGTGAGGAAGCTAATGATGATGATAATCAAATTTTAGATCAAGTTACTACAGAACCTCATAGGTCTTCCAGAGTAAGATCCGCACCAGAGTGGTACAGTAATCCTTTTCTGGAAGTCATGTTACTAGACCATGGTGAACCTACGAACTATGAGGAAGTGATGATGAGCCCAGATTCCGCGAAATGGCTTGAGGCCATGAAATCTGAGATGCGATCCATGTATGAGAACAAAGTGTGGACTTTGGTGGATTTGCCCAATGATCGGCAAGCCATAGAAAATAAATGGATCTTCAAGAAGAAGACTGATGCTGACCGTAATGTTATTGTCTACAAAGCTCGACTTGTTGCGAAAGGTTTTCGACAAGTTCGAGTTGACTACGATGAGACTTTCTCACCCATAGCAATGCATAAGTCCGTCTGAATCATGTTAGCAATTTCCGCATTTTATGGTTATGAAATTTGGCAGATGGATGTCAAAACTGCATTCCTGAATGGATTTCTGGAAGAAGAGTTGTATATGATGCAACCAGAAGGTTTTGTTGATCCAAAGGGTGCTAACAAAGTGTGCAAGCTCCAGCGATCCATTTATGGACTGGTGCAAGCCTCTTGGAGTTGGAATAAACGCTTTGATAGTGTGATCAAAGCATATGGTTTTATACACACTTTTAGAGAAGCCTGTATTTACAAGAAAGTGAGTGGGAGCTCTGTAGCATTTCTAATATTATATGTGGATGACATATTGTTGATTGGAAATGATATATAATTTCTAGATAGCATAAAGGGATACTTGAATAAGAGTTTTTCAATGAAATACCTCGGTGAAGCTGCTTACATATTGGGAATCAAGATCTATAGAGATAGATCAAGACGCTTAATTGGACTTTCACAAAGCACATACCTTGATAAAGTTTTGAAGAAGTTCAAAATGGATCAGTCAAAGAAAGGGTTCTTGCCTGTGTTACAAGGTGTGAAGTTGAGTCAGGCTCAATGCCCAACCACTGCAGAAGATAGAGAGAAAACGAAAGTCATTCCCTATGCTTCAGCCATAGGCTCTATCATGTATGGAATGTTGTGTACCAGACCTGATGTGTGCCTTGCTATAAGCATAGCAGGGAGGTACCAAAGTAATCCCGAAGTGGAGCACTAGACAGCAGTCAAGAACATCCTGAAATACTTGAAAAGGACTAAGGATATGTTTCTCGTTTATGGAGGTGACAAAGAGCTTGTCATAAACGGATACTTCGATGCAAGCTTTGACACTGATCCGGATGACTCTAAGTTGCAATCCGGATACGTATTTTTATTGAATGGTAGAGTTGTCAGTTGGTGCAGTTCCATGCAAAGCATCCTGGCGGCATCTACGTGTGAAGTGGAGTACATAGTTGCTTCAGAAGTAGCAAATGAAGGAGTCTGGATGAAGGAGTTCATATCCGATCTAGGTGTCATACCTAGTGCATTGGGTCCAATGTAAATATTTGGTGACAATACTGATGCAATTTCCTTGGCAAAGGAATCCAGATTTCACAAGAGAACCAAGCACATCAAGAGACGCTTCAATTCCATCTGTCATCAAGTGTTGGAGGGAGATATAGAAATTTGCAAGATACATACGGATCTGAATGTTGCAGACCCGTTGACTAAGCCTCTTCCACGAGCAAAACATGATCAGCACCAAAACTCCATGGGTGTAAGAATCATTACTTTGTAATCTAGATTATTGACTCTAGTGCAAGTGGGAGACTGAAGGAAATATGCCCTAGAGGCAATAATAAAGTTATTATTTATTTCCTTATTTCATGATAAATGTTTATTATTCATGCTAGAATTGTATTAACCGGAAACTTAGTGCATGTGTGTATACATAGACAAAACATAGTGTCCCTAGTATGCCTCTACTTGACTAGCTCGTTAAACAAAGATGGTTATGTTTCCTAACCATAGACATGTGTTGTCATTTGATAAATGGGATCACATCATTAGGAGAATGATGTGATGGACATGACCCATCCATTAGCTTAGCATTATGAGCGTTAAAAGTTTCATTGATACTGCTTTCTTCATGACTTATACATGTTCCTTAGACTATGAGATTATGCAACTCCAGAATACCGGAGGAACACCTTGTGTGCTATCAAACGTCACAACGTAAATGGGTGATTATAAAAATGCTCTGCAGGTGTCTCCGAAGGTGTTTATTGGGTTGTCATAGATCGAGATTAGGATTTGTCACTCCGTGTTTCGGAGAGGTATCTCTGGGCCCTCTCGGTAATGCTCATCACTATAAGCCTTGCAAGCAAAGTGACTAATGAGTTAGTTGCGGGATGAAGTATTACAGAACGAGTAAAGAGACTTGCCGGTAACTAGATTGAACTAGGTATGATGATACCGATGATCGAATCTTGGGCAAGTAACATACCGATGACAAAGGGAACAACGTATGTTGTTATGCGGTTTGACCGATAAAGATCTTCGAAGAATATGTAGCAGCCAATATGAGCATCCAGGTTCCGCTATTGGTTATTGAAAGGAGATGTGTCTCGGTCATGTAAAGATTGATATATTGGACCATGTTATTCGGACACAGGAAGTGTTCCGACTGGTTTCGAGTAAAAAGGACTGCCAGAGGGGTTACCGGAACCCCCGGGGGAACTAATGGGCCACCATGGGCCTTAGTGGAGAGAGAGAAGGACCGCCAGGGCAGCCCCCCCCCCCCTAGTCTGAATTGGACAAGGGAATAGGGGGCCGGCGCCCCCTTTCCTACTCCCTCTCCCTCTCCTTACTTCCCCCTCTCTTCCTTATAGAGGAATCATACTAGGACTAGTAGTCCTAGTAGGACTCCCTCTCCTTGGCGCTGTTGGGGAACGTGGTAATTTCAAAAAAAAATCCTACGATCACGCGATGCAACCGATCAAGTACCGAACGCACGTCACCTCTGCAATCTGCACATGTTCAGCTCGGTGACGTCCTGCGAACTCTAGATCCAGCTAAGGCCGAGGAAGAGTTCCGTCAGCATGACAGCATGGTCACGGTGATGATGAAGTTACTCGCGCAGGGCTTTGCCTAAGCACTACGACGATATGACCGAGGTGGAAAACTGTGGAGGGGGGCACCGCACACGGCTAAAGTGGGGTGCCCCTGGCCATGTATATAAAGGAGGGGAGGGAAGAGGTGGCCGACCCAAGGGGGGCGTGCCAGGTGTGGGGAATCCAACCAGGACTCCCTAGTCCAAATAGGATTCCCCTCCTCTTTCCTATTCCTAGTAGGAGAATGAGGGAATGAGGAGGAGGAGGAGAGAAGGAAAGCCCCCCCCCAACCCTAGCTCAATTCGGTTTGGGCTAGGGGGGAGCCACTCCTTGGCCGGCCTACTCTCTTCCACCACTAGGCTCATGAGGCCCAATAACTTCCCAGGGAGGGTTCCGGTAACCCCCGGTACTCCGAAACTTATCCGAAACGACCCGAACAATTCCGGTGTCCGAATGTAGCCTTCCAATATATGAATCTTTATGTCTCGACCATTTCGAGACTCCTCGTCATGTCTGTGGTCTCATCCGGGACTCCGAACAAACTTTGATCATCAAAACACATAACTCATAATATAAATCATCATCGAACATTAAGCGTGCGAACCCTACGGGTTCGAGAACTATGTAGACATGACCGAGACACATCTCCGGTAAATAACCAATAGAGGAACCTAGATGCTCATATTGGCTCCTACATATTCTACGAAGATCTTTATCGGTCAAACCACATAACAACATACGTTGTTCCCTTTGTCATCGGTATTGTTACTTTCCCGAGATTCGATCATCGGTATCATCATACCTAGTTCAATCTCGTTACCGTCAAGTCTCTTTACTCGTTCCGTAATACTTCATCCCACAACTAACTCATTAGTTACAATGCTTGCAAGGCTTATAGTGTTGAGCATTACCGAGGGGGCCCAGAGATACCTCTCCAAAACACGGAGTGACAAATCCTAATCTCGATCTATGCCAACCCAAAAAACACCTTTAGACACACCTGTAGAGCACCTTTATAATCACCCATTTAGTTTGTGACGTTTGGTAGCACACAAAGTGTTCCTCTGGTATTCGGGAGTTGCATAATCTCATAGTCTGAGGAACATGTATAAGTCATGAAAAAAGCAGTAGCAACGAAACTGTAACGATCATAATGCTAAGATAACAGATGGGTCATGTCCATCACATCATTATCCTAATGATGTGATACCAATCATCAAATGACAACACACGTCTATGGTTAGGAAACATAACCATCTTTCATTAACGAGTTAGTCTAGTAGAGGCATACTAGGGACAATATGTTTTGTCTATGTATTCACACATGTACTAAGTTTCCGGTTAATACAATTCTAGCATGAATAATAAACATTTATCATGAAATAAGGAAATAAACAATAACTTTATTATTGCCTCTAGGGCATATTTCCTTCAGTCTCCCACTTGCACTAGAGTCAATAATCTAGTGCACATTGCCATGTGATTTAACACCAATAGTTCACATCGCCATGTGACCAACACCCAAAGGGTTTACTAGAGTCATTAATCTAGTTCACATCGCTATGTGATTAACACCCAAAGAGTACTAATGTATGATCATGTTTTTCTCATGAGAGAATTTTAGTCAACGTGTCTGTCACATTCAGAGTCATATGTATTTTGCAAATATTCTATGTGTACACACTACAAAAAAAAGACACATCCGTGACATTTTGGGCCGAACGAAAAAAAAATCTGTTATACATATGACACTTCTATGATGATAATTGTGACAAAACCCGGTACCATCATAGATGTGGTGGGCTCCTACTTCTATGACAAAAAATCATGACAGAAAATGGGCCTTTCGTCCTGGGCGGGCCGGAGACGCAGCTGCATGACATTCTTTGGGCCGTCATGACGGAAAAAACCGTGGTAGAAGCGAGGGGAGGAAAATTTCGGGGAGTTGCCGGTTACGGTGGGAGGTCAGCGGCCGAGCGATGCGCGTTTCTCTCATACGTACGCGCGTGTGTGCGCGAGGCGTTGGCTCTAACTGAAGCCGTGCGAGGCGTTGGGCTCTAACTGAACCCGAGCGATTGCACTGCAGGCTACGCGTTACTGAACCCGAGCGATCGATCCATGGCTGTAAACTGAACCCGATGGAGCGATTCCTTCACTACTGCTGCTAACTGAAGCCGATCGATGCTGCCTCTGGGATGAACAGTGAGTGTTGCGGGGGGGGTGGATGAAGAGTGAGCGGTGGCGTTGCCTCTGGATGAACAGGAACCCGTGGTGTGGAGGGCTGGATGAACAGTAGACGATGGAGGGGTGGTTCAACAGGACCCCGTGGTGTGGAGGGCTGGATGAACAGTAGACGGTGGAGGGGTTCCTGTGGAGGGGTGGTTGAACAGTAGCCGGTGGAGTAGCGCACGGTGGAGGCTGGATGAACAGGAGCCCGTGGAGGCTGGAGGAGGTCGACGGTAGCCCGTGGAGGCTGGAGGAGGTCGACGGTGGAGATGAACAATATCTCATGGAGTCCTGTTTTGCGGTACGCCACACCCCTCC
>NC_041393.1:41070111-41086286 GCF_002162155.2 Triticum dicoccoides
CAAGTCCGTTTCGTCCGTTTTGCGGTACGCCACACCCCTCCCGATCAACAGGACCCCCGTTTCGACCGTAGGAGGTCCGTTTCCTCCGTTTTGCGGTACGCTAGGCCCCTCCCGATCAACAGGACCCCGTTTCGACCATAGGAGGTCCGTTTCCTCCGTTTTGCGGTACGCCAGACCCCTCCCGATGAACAGGATCCCATTTCGAACGTGGCCGGTTGAACACAAGGTCGTTTCCTCCGTTGTGCGGTACACCAGGCCTCGTTTCCATCGCCTGTTCCGTCCAAGCCCTCCCGATGAACACGACCACGCATTCCATTCCGACCCATCCGGTTGGCTCCCATGCGTTCCGTTGCCTCCCGATGAACACGACGCATTCCGTTGCCTCCCCATGAACACGACGATCGACATTGTTTCTCCGTTCCGACCCAGCCATGTATGTATGCGCGAGTAGGCGTTCGAGACCCTGCCCGTATGTACGTATGTGACCGTATTTTCTTTCTTGCACCCTCGCCGCTATATGTACGTGTACGTGCGCGCCTCTGCTACGACCAGTATGTACTTACACGTTCGTGACCAGAATGACAATGCTACGTACGCTTCGACCAGGTGGGTCCCGACTGTCAAGCACTTCCTTGCCTGTGAAGATGTAGCTGGTGGGTCCCAGCAGTCAGGGGGGCGAATCATTTTGTTTTTTTTTGCCCGCACGCACTTCCTTGCATGCGAAGATGTAGCTGGTGGGTCCCAGCAGTCAGGGGGTGAATCATTTTCTTTTGCCCGGATGCACTTCCTTGTGTGCGAAGATGTAGCTGGTGGGTCCCAACAGTCAGGGGGAAACGTTTTTTCGCGAAATACGGTGGCCCGTCCGGTGGGTCCCCGCTGTCAGGTGGAGGAATAATTATTTTGCGCGTAATAAGGAGGCCCTTCCTTGCGGCCGCCGTGGACCCAGCTGTCAGCCTCTCCACGCACAGTACTCTTCCGATGGAAGTCGGTCATTGACCATATTGACCACGCCGCATCGAGAGCACCACGGCGGTGGACGACGGCGAGGCCTAGGAAGGGGACGACGCAGAGCTGGGGAAGATGCAGCAGTGGATGCCCACGCGAAGAGGAGTACGAGGGTGAGGCTACCGTCGCCGCAGAATAAAAGGGGGTGTGGGTGAGTAGAGGGATGGCCTGGCCAACGATGGGAGTAGTAGGGGGCAGTGAGGCATCCGCGGCAGCACAGCTGGCCACGGGAGACAGGAGCACGCGGCACGGCCGGCGCTGCTTTGGGCGGCTGGAGCACGAAGACCAGAGGTTCAAGAAGCACTACAGCCGTTGGATGGACATCGTACGGTCCTTGGAGCTAGAGTCGTTCATATTGACTAAGTTGACAAAGCCGTCCGTCCTCGTAAACTTAGTAGGCCCACAAGTCAGCCTCCCACCAAGGTGAGCCCCAGCTAGCAGGGGGAGTATTCATTTTTTTGTGCGTAATAAGGAGGCATTTCCGGTGGGTCCGAGCTGACAGCGGGGGGAACGTTTTTTTTCGTGAAATACAGAGACCCTTCCGGTGGGTCCCGGCTATCAAGTGGAGGAATCATTATTTTGCGCGTAATAAGGAGGCATTTTCCTGTGTGGGCCCCTACTGTCAGCCTCTTCTGATGGCTGTTGTTTGTTGACCATGTTGACCTCGCCGCGCCGAGAGCACAAACACGGTGGACGAGGGTGGTGCCCGGGAAGAGAACCACCCGGAGCCGGTGAAGCCACCGTAGCGGATGCCCACGCTGAGGGGAGAACGAGCGCTGACTGGTCGGCTGCGGGGTGAGGCTGACGTTGCCGGAAAATAACAGGATGTGTGGGTGGTTAGAGGGATGGCCTGGCGGCAGCACAACCATCCATGGGAGGAGGGAGCAGGCAGTCCCGCCGACGCTGGTTTGGGCGGCTGGAGCAGGAAGATCAGAGATTGAAGAAGCAGGGCGGCCATTGGATGGACATCCAACAGTCCCTGTTGTGTGTTGACTAAGTTGACAAAGCCTTGCGTACGCGTCAAAAAAAAAATTTAGGACAGCGTCATCGTCAACCTAGTAGGCCCAGAAGTCAGCCTCCAAATCTGTGGAAAACAGCATACAGCCCATTAGCCATTATTTTCAATAATTTACAGCCCATTTGCTAATTCTTAAGGATATTTGAAGCTCATATTCTTTTTATTAGCATTACAGACCATATATTCTGGGCACTGCTAAAAAATTCAACAAAATTTTGCATATTTCGGTGGGGTCCAAACTCTTTTAATCATGAAATTTCGAGTCACGTTAAAAATAGTTTTCAAAAAATTATATCAAAATAAAATTCAAAAAACAATTCTCCGCAAAAAATGAATGAAATTTAGAATCTTAACTAGCAAGATGCTCGTTCGTTGCACGGAACATGAAGATGCATTTGTATGAGTAGTTTATCTTGTGGGTGAAAAGATGATATTTTAATGTAATTGCCAGGTTGCTTTGGTTTTTATAAGAGTAGAGAGTAGAGAAATCTTGAAAAAATGATATTTTAATGCAATTGCCCGTTGGCTTTGGTTTAAAAATTTACAGCCCATTTCTTACAACTTATAGCCCTTTTTCTGGGGAAGCCCCTTTCTTATTCCTCCTCCTCGTCTTGAAAGATTTGTAGCCCAGTAGGGCTGAGAAAAGCAAGTAGGCCTCAGTTTTGGTATTCTCCAAAAAAAGAACTGGGCTAGCCAATTTCAGAAAGAAAAAAATATCAACTGGGCTCGTCATGTGCTTAATAAAAGCGTAAGCGTGGGCTAGACGGGCCACAGCCCCCGCACAGCGCGCAGTTGAGCTCCGTCTCTGAAACTGAAAAACAACTGGGCGAGCTGCTGGGTCCCTGGTGTTATCCGCTTGTTGTGTAATTTTCTCGTTTATTGACTACATTGACAATGGCGTGGAACCTAGTTGTCAAACAATTAGGAGGAAGTATTGTTTTGGCTTGTAATAACGAGGCACCTGCTTGCAAAATGCAATGACCCTGGTGGGTCCCTACTGTCAGCCTCTCCACTTACAGTCATCTCCTGATTCCTCTTGGTTGTTGACCATGTTGACAACACCAGACGGCGGCGAGCACAGCGAGCTAACCAAGGCGGAGAACGACGGCAAGGCCTCGGACGGGAACGAATAGCAGCCATGAAAGATGCGGCAGTGTAGTGGCAGGTCGAGGGGAGTACGAGGGCAACAACATGCAAGTCAAGCATACAAATGGTACAAAAAGCCCAAGGATTAATTGTTCATCAAATTTCTAGACAAAACCCAGATTGAACATGATAGTAACATCTAACCCAACCACTCTTTTTTGCAGTCACAAACAAATGGATTGGTCTGATCCATAAAATCAACATCCTGTGCAAAAAAAATTATTTTAGGACGTCTACAACTTGTTGTAAATAGAAGCCGAGCACGTTTAGAAGCCCATTTGTCCACCTGAAACTTCTTTTTTTGCTGTTCAACATGTTCGTCCATGAGAAATCTCTTGCTGTAAAAATTAAGCCTCATGGACAATAGTAACCTCGGATTCAACAGGAAGAATGTGACAAAGCTTCTGTTTGCCTGGTTGGATGCATATTGTCCCATCATTATTGTCCTCAAACGAATGTCATGAGAACTGAGAAAATCCTTGTGCTTATTACGCCAACGATTGGTTATATGTTTTTCTCCATGTGGTTCTGCCTAAGTAGACATGAAGATTGAAAACAGTTAAGGTCTGAAAAAAGAGTATGGCGAAAGAACGACAGCTGAATAGTTAATTCTAGTACAATATATACGGGCTTTCAATGTGGATGAAATCATCACCTCTATGTATAAATTCTCCACAGATCGAAAGCATCGCAGCAAGCCAATAATTATGTCCAGATCAAAACTATACATTCTGATATATATGATCTTGACAGAATCCAGCAGCATTGATAGGCTATCAATGGACGAACTCTTCATTGAGCATATAACATAAATATTAGTACCCAAAGTGTACTCCAAGATGATATAAAACTTATGCGCACAAATGAAAAATGCAGCATATGATTACAAATGTGTAGATGATAATATACGGTACCTGAAAAGGTGAGGAGCCAAACACCAACTCCGTGTGATTATTAAACGGGTCATGAATTACACCCAAGGTCTCCAGTTTGGGCGCAGAGACGACAATTATTTCTGAAGGTGTATAACAATTATCAAGGAGCAACCTTTCAAGTGAAGGGGCATCTTCGATGATGAGCTGTTGTCCTTCAAAACAAATTGCAATGCTTTTAAGGTGAGGCGACTTTATTTGGAGACAGTTGATAACAATTTCTATTCCCAAAACAATCAACAAGCGCTCCAGGGCAGGGCAACTTGAGTGGATGATGTTGTGCAGTGAGGCCTCCGACAGATAAACCACCACAAGCGAAAGTTTTTTTAGAAGTGGGAGTCGAAGCATTTGTACCAGATCGTCTGGTAGATGGCACCGGGCGAAGGTGGCAGTGTGGAGAGAGGAGGAAAACCGCGAGATGGACAACGGTGGTGTGGGCATGAATTCTTGGTATGTTCGTGGTATGAAACTTTTGTGGTAATGGTAGAACTCAAACTGCTGGAGTTTTCCGAATTCAGGGGATGTCAGCCAAGCGTCCACCTTGCCGGGTATGGACAGCAGGTAGCTTGTCGAGATGCAGAGGCATTGAACGGGGCCCTGCTGGTGAGAAGAGACGATGGCTCTGATGAGATCAAATTCAGGAAGGACAGATATCTGACTACAGTCGAGATTGAGGGGTGCGGTGCGCCATAGAGGGCGCCACCGAGTTGAGAGGACGTGTGTGCGGCAGCAATCCTTGGTGGGGAGAAGCCAGATGATCTCCTCAAGGATGACGTCCGGGAGATCGCTGATGCAGTCCACCGGAGATTCTACCGGTTCCTCAGATCCGGGTGGGGGGGCTCGCCGCTTCTCCCTGCGCTACCGGGTGCGGGATCTACAACTGGCGTCGCCGCTGGCGGGAGCCTCATCTTCTTGGCGCTGGGGCCAGCCGACTCCATTTTCCTTGTGGGCGTCGTGCCGAGCTCACGGGTTTGAGCAGAGTAGCCAGAGACGAGCCTAGTGGCAGTGCGAGTGGGGAAGAAGGAGGGCTGGGGATTTCTGTAGGAGTGGAAGAAGAAGAGCAGGCGTTTTCTGTACGAGTGAGGAAGAAGGTGAGCGGGGTTTTCTGGACGAGTGAGGAAGATTGGGGAGCGGGAGGAATTGGGCGGGGAGACGGAAGCGGGAGAGCGAGATGTTCGTGTTTATAAGGCACGCTGCACTAACTACTTGCTTTTTCCCAAGAACCGCTCTCTTCTTTTGCGTTGCTGCATGACTGGCCATGCATGCAGGATGCATGTGCCCGCCGGCCACTGCATGCGCCTGGTTTGTTACTAGGCCTATTTAATAGGGTGGTTATGGAGTAAATTAAGGAGATTTATTTTCTGTGTGTGCATCCACCAAATTAGAGGATGCGGTACTGGATGCAGACACTCACATTAAACTAACATTCAGAAGAACAAAAGTTCAGCATGTCTATGCATCTCAATGATTCACCATACTATAACCAATATACAAAACTGTGAGAAGGTGTGGAAATAAAGAAAACCGATCGATGCTTCTCTGAGCAAAGGGCCTCCCTGCGCACGCATTAATTTCCTGGGCATGCTTGTTTCTTCTCAATGTTGCGAGCACTTTGAGCATGTTGGCAACTCCACAGCTATCTAGCTGCCTCATCTTGCAATTGATGCTGACACATTTGCAGCAAACACATGAGGAAATAGAGATGACTCAACATGGGTCCGTATTGTGCAGTTCCCCTGATGTCCTATTCATTGTCCTGAATCTGAAAAGATAGGAAAACAGTAGCTATACTTAAACGGTGTTGCAAAACAGTAGCACATATCAATAGCTCGGCATGACAAAACACGATCATCTGGACAAAGGGGATACTGACCTTCCTGAGGAAGATTACATATAATTTCATAAGTCCTTTATTGATTTCCACCTTCGGCTGCACTGCTTGTTTGCTCCTCCAGACATGACAGGATCGTTCCGCACTGCATTCAGCAAGTCAACGTACGAATAAGCTAATTTCATCTTGCGGTGGTCATTGTACCTAGTTACGAATGTAGGAATACTTGGAGCACCATGAGGTTAGCTGGCAGCAGGTAGATGCAGCCATATAAATTTTGTGCGGTGCTACCAAAATTGAGGTTCGTATCCCTTCCCGTTATGAGAATTCTTCTTGAAGTTGGTAGAATGTGACGGCTTGTTCTTTGCATCAAACTTGCCTTTTCCCTGAGATTTGTTCTTGTTGTTTTGGGGCTGGTTGGGCTAGAAGTTCTTCTCGTGTACCATGTGGGCACTAGAAGCTCCCTCGGTGACCCGAGCATGTGTGTCTTTTGCTCTCGCCTTCTCCTCAAAATCAAGAGTGCTAATGAGATCCAAAACAGAAAACTCATGTCTCTTGTTTTTCAGAGAAGTAGCAAAATCGTTCCACGAAGGTGGAAGCTTGGCAATGATGGTCCCAGCAACAAATTTGTCCCGCAACACACACTTAAAGTACTCAAGTTCCTTAGAGAGTGATTGTATCTCATGAGTCTGCTGAACAACAGAGCGCTCATCAGTCATCTTGTAGTCACAGAATTGCTCCATGATGTACAACTCGTTGCCAGCGCCCGAGGGCCCAAACGTGGCCTCGAGCGCAGCCCACATGTCTTTGCCGCTGTCAAACAACATATACGAATCCACAATGGAATCGTCAAGAACACTCAGCAGAGCGGCTTTGAAGAGGGTATCCATGTTCTGAAAAGCTTCCTGCTATGTAGGATTAAGATCGCCCTCAGGCTTACCCTTAGTGGCGTCATAGCAGCACATGATCTGAAACCAATATACTGCTCTTGTGCGCCACCTTTTATATTACACCCCCTTAAAAGTAGGCGGCTTCAAAAGCGCCGCAAAACAACTCGGAGTGAATTGCCTGTGATCAGGTTTTTGGATTGGATTGTTGAATACATATGAGCAATTTAGTATGAGATTTAATCTGAATCAGCAGTAAATAGATCATGACAACAATTGCAAACATCAAAGTAATGATGCGGACTAAACCAGGAGGATAGAATCACATATTGTATAGCGGGAGCAGAACCGATGTGGTTGATGTTGTCACTCATGTCGTTGATGAAGAGGTTACCGAGGTCGGGGAAGAAGGCTATAGTTGAGGAAGTCGTCGCTGGCAGCAATCACAGGAGTGTGCTCCCCAAAAACTTGATCGCCCCTCTCCCGTACAGGATCACGAAAGGCGGGGTTCGGAGGACTGCTGTCCCTTCTCGCGGTGCACGTCGGAAGGAGGGCTGGAGAAGAATTGCGTGGCGGCGCTAAGATCTGGAACGGTGTGAAACCATATGATATAGCGGCGGCTAGGGTAGAGCATGTTAGGTCGGAGTATAATAGTAGGCCTTTGGCCCCCAAACCCCACGTCCAAGTCAATAATAGCTCAAAAAAAAGTCAATAATAGCCCCACCAAGGTTTGTCTCAAAAAAAACGGAGTAATTAAGGCGTCCATTAGTCCCTTTAGTATAAATACAATATCATTAATAATGGCCCCACCTTTTGTCTCACAAAGTCAAGTATGTTGGAGTACAACCGGCTACATGTTTACAATCCGCTTCTCTTCTCTCTCCTCTTCTCTCTCCTTCAACTAAGCACAAATACTATATTTAAATCCTTATAGCCTGCTTATGTCATCTAATTATAGTAGTACTCTTGGCGGGCCAGCGGGCGGTGCCCTCGGTCGGCACGCCGCTTCAACGGCGGAAGCAGTGAGAGGTCGCGTCGCCCTGACTTGCCATCAATGTGGAGCGGCGGGCTTAGCTGGCGCCGGGCGGAAAGCGCGCGCGGGAGGGGGGAGGGGTTTTTGTTGGGCCAAGAAGGTGAGAAGCCAACTTGGGATCGATCCAGACGGGGAAATATCATGTGCTCCCATACTCTGCATATGACACTAGTGTATGTTACTACTCCCTCCTTTCCGGTTTATAGAGATGTTTAGAGTAACATAGTAATATGTTACAGTACAAGTTACTCCCCACTATGACCAGCCTTGGCCTCTCCCAGTGCTCCACCATGTATAGCTGCTAAGCCTGCCACGTAGGCATAAAATATGATGTGGCACCAATAAACTAAGCACCTATGCATTCAACACTTGAGTTACTAAGACATTTAATGCACTTAGCACCTCATCTAAAGAGCATTAATAGTATAGCCAGCTGCTGGCTATAAGCCTACAGCCCATCTTATAGTCAACATGTACTACAAAGTGCCTAGGAGCACGTGCTAGAGCTGGCTCTTCATGAAGAGCCCGCTTACCTTCTCTCTCCTCTTCTCTTTCCTCCAACTAAGCAGAAATATACTACTGTTTATTCCTTATAGCCCGCTGACTCAGCTCTATTGTACTTGCTCTAAGCACATCTGACTAATCACAGTGGGAGTAACTTCAGTAGTAACATCGAGTCCAACTCAGCAAATTTGCTTATGTGGCAATGAGTTAATGAGGAGAGAGGTAGTTACAGTAACTTAGCTAGTTACTGTAACATCACATGTCCCAATGCAATATGAGTCTATAACCTAATAAATGAAGCTTTGTATGTTACCACACTTATGTTACTACCCACTATGAAGGTAGTAACATAGTCTAGGGATATGTGTATGTTACTAGTGTATGTTACTATGCATTGTGGCTAGTCTTAAAGCACTTGCTAGCACCCCCTTGACCGTGGACCTTGATGGTGTACGTCACCTTGTGTCTCATAATTTTCCTCGTCATCATCTGAGTCCTAGAAGATCTCACCCACATCATCATTAGCATGCAGCCGCCTTGATAGACAACGTGCGCAGAAGGAGTAGAGGCGACTGGGGACACACCACCACCACGTCGTGGGCACTCCGTATGTGCTCGTGTGCGTGCAGCGTGCGTGTTTTTCCATCGGTGCTAGCTCTAAGGCCGAGGTTGCGGTCGTCTTTGTCTTCGACTAGTAGTTGAGCAACGACGGCAAAGAGGTCCTGCAAGAGATGCGTATGCGCCGTTGCGTGTGAGCTTTGCCGTAGCACGACGAACCGGATGTCGCCGCGGATGGCGCACGCCTCCATGCAGCCGAGTGTGTGCGCATGCATGTGTTATTCACGTGCATTCTGCGGCCGAGCGTGTGTGCATGCACGTCTTGTGTACGTGTGTTGTGTGCTCCATGTTGTGCGCGTATGTGCATGAGTTGGATCGGATGGAGTTAGTGTGTTCGCTTGTGTACATATTTTAGAGTGTAGATTCACTCATTTTGTTTTGTATGTAGTCCCTCATTGAAATATCTAAAAAGACCTATATTTGGGAATGGAGGGAGTATAAAACATCTTCAACTTAGCATCCTGATGTACCGTTTCTAGTGGTTAGCGAAAAGTTCATGTTCTTTTAGTTGTTTATAGGTGGGCAGGCGGCAAAAAACAGGGGAAAACACGCAAGGTTCCTTGCAGACGCTCCACCGCGAGGTTCCTTGCTCCTCCTCGGTCGTCGGGAATCTATGCTCTTCAACTCTTTTCTTTTACGTGAGCTTTTTTCATCCTTTTCCCAACACGCGAGACATCTAGCATCAAGGTGCATGTGTCATGCAAGAAAATTGAGATAATCAGATAAGCAGTGCGTAAGTGAGTCATGCGGGGGGAAAGCGGGGGGAAACCCTTTTCCGTAAGTGAGTCATGCACTTTGATGGCACCTACGCAATATTTTTTCTCCTCGATGGCACGTGAATAGTGCACATACTCAATGACGGAGCACGGGATGGTAGCAATGACATGGTCAGCCCTTTTTTGGAGAGAGTACGTACTACTAGTAAATAACTTTGATGTGTCCCGTCAACTCGCAGAACGACGAGAAGCTTGATTACGCCTTCTCCCTCGCCAACGCGTGCGCGATGGCTCGCAGCATGAGGAGAAACTTTTGCTTACAAGCGGTGGACGTGCAGCAGTTCATTTGGTGTCAGATTGCCAGAAGCACTACTCTAGAACCATCGACTTCCGGAAGAGGCGAAGAGCCAAGCGCAAGGTCACCTAACCTTAGGCAAGGCGTAGTGTGAGTAACATAAGTAAAGGTACCTCCTTTTTTTTATTCTAGAAATGACCACACGCGAATATCAAGGTGCTGGTTACGTAGAACAAATTTCCTGCAGTCCGTGCTCAGCACTCCTCTATCTCTCTTCTCAGCTAGCCAGCGGACGCGCGGAGCCCATCGTCTGTTTGCTCACATGCGGTCCCACATGTCAGTGAAAACGCAAGCGGACCCACTGAACCTGCACATCTTTCACCTCGACGTGCTGGTGATGAAAAACAAATCCAAGAAAGATCTTCGGTGGCCGCTTTTGGAGTTACTCAAGAGTAGTAAGATTCTATTTACAGTTTAACCCAAGATGCACATCCGTGGCTTCAACTTATCAACTACCACTCTATTTTCTTTCATGACACGACCTGGATGCTGGATGTCCCACGTGTCGGCAAAAGGAGGAAGAACCCGACCAAATCTTCGGTTGTGCCCTCGGATTAGACTAGTTGTGCTAACTTAAATTTTTTATTGTTTACTCCCTCCATTCCAAAATATTTGGCTTCCATTTGTCCAAAAATGGATGTGCCTATATACTAAAACATGTCTAGATACATATATATTTTGACAAATAGTAGAACGGAGGGAGTAGAATGGATGCAAGTTTTTGTATTGGGAAGAAGAGTACATCCATATATTGATAGAGTGTTGGAGTTGGCCTTACAAGTGGGACCGCAGTTAAGGAAACCGACTATCGGCAAACCCCCACCTCGCCCGCCGCGCGATGGCTGAGTTAGAGAAACGATGAGGTTGAAGAGATTGCTCTAGCACGGACTCCAAGAAATATGGTGTCAAATGGAAGTCGTGCTGGTGGCGTGTGTCGTACTCCTGGACGTGAATGCTTGTTCTAGCCCATGCCACCCTACTACTCCTACTATTTACTAGTACTATATAGTACTACTAGTATCGAGGATTCGAGGTGTCGGTTACGTAGTACAATATGGCTACAGTAAAAACACCTGCACGACGCGCGAAGCATGTGAAACTAGTACAAATAGTGTACTACTATTGTTGATGATTGGCCTCATCTGATAACCTATTGCAATGCACGTTTCATTGGAATTAGTTGTCCGGTGCCAGCGAGTATATGGGCGCTGCTCGTCCTCATGCTCTTGATCATCACCATCGTCATCTCCCCCTTGGTTATAAAAATTTTCAAGTATAGGTGGTGGAATTTTCACAGGACCTTGGAAACACAAGAAGAAGCTTAGTTAGTAAAGGGAAACTTGCTAACCCGCATGCATGTGGATGAAACAATTATAATTACGGTGGAAGACAAACGTACCGAAATCATAACGATTCCATGCAAAAACAGTGCCACAATTGGTGGCAGCAAACACAAGAGGCCCTCGTATTCAATTGCATCACAGTACTCATCCGTGTACAAAAACTAATTTTTGAGCAATGTCCATCGAGTCAAACCAGCAACGACGGCAACAAGCTTGTCGAAGATAGCAACAACTTCATAGTTGTTGTAATTCCAAGAGCGGGTGGGAACTCGAGAAATTGCTATCTTCCGTACAAGATAGTCACCATGATTGTATTTGAATGTGCGTACAATACCGGTGTGCTCAACCTCTGGGCAGTCTGCTGAGATGTTTGGAAGTGGAACCCGGTCACGAGTGTACACATTCACAAGTTCCCACTCGCAGTTGGACCCAATGTAAACAACCCAATCTCCATTTGCGCCTGCCCAGGCCTTGCCCACACGCGATGGCATCTTAACATCATACGTATCATTATCAAGCGGCATCAACTTGCATAGGGCGAGGCCTCCGTCGTGACGGCGCCGGTCATCAGGGTCACGGCGAAGAAGATAGGGGAGATCAAACCGTTCCTTGACTCTTGGGTTCCTTGTAATGATGTTATTAGTTGAGTCAAGAATGGGCTTGAACGAACCTGCCATGCTAGCCGAGGTGATGACGTCGCACCGATCAATGAGTTCCTCCACCACGTCATCTTTCAGATCGAGGCAAGAATAACGGGGTCGTTTTCGTCCTGTTCCCTCCATGGAGAAGACGATCGAACAATGGCAGACGAAAGCGTGAAGGGCTGAAGGAAAATGGAAGAGGGAGAGGAAGAGTGTGCGACAGCAGTTCCAAATCAAGAGGGAAAGGCGAAGCGTCGGTGGACGGTTGCCAGTTTGCCACGGGTTCATGAAGGGGCGCCCCGGCCTACACGTCAGTTCGGAAATACTCCTACTACTCGTCGTCGTCTCACTGATATGTTGGAACGGGACCACATGTCAACGAAACATGGTGTGTAATTTCTCGTGCAAAATGCGATCTGGCTGCGTTGGCCCAAAGTGCCGCATTAGTTTTTTTTTGAAAGTTTGCCGCATTAGTTATCAACCTTTATTTTTTTAACATGCAATCTGAATGGATAGCTCCTGTGGTCATCACATGTGAGCGGATATAGTGATGGTTGATTCGCCCGAGCAACTTTACTGTGGGAATATGGGAGTACCAGCGGATTCAAGGAACAGAGAAATGATGGTTGCTTCGTTCGAGCAACTTACTGTGGCAAAGGTGGGGCTCTGTGATTTGACTGCTCACTAGTCATTACTACTGCGGCGCAACGACCGGGGTGAATCTTTCCCTGAAGTTGTGTTGTGCACTCAATATTGTTGCATGGCAGGTGGAGCCGGATGAAGGATGTCCAACATGTCGGCGAAATGAAGTTGAATTGTTTCTGGCATTGCTATCAATACTTCAGGATTTGTTTATATGTACGCATAATTTTGATGAAATTGTACTGTGATGCTATGAAGGTTTCAACTCTGGTTCCCGCAGGAAAAAAAAGGTTTCAACTTAGGATTCATGTGTCTTGCCTCGAGATTATCTCGTTACAACATTCCATCAAATACAAATTAAACTACCATGGCTAATGCATTGTCACGCCCAATATGCGACCCTATCCAAAAGGAACTCGAAGGTCCCACCAAGGATAGACCCGCATATTGAAACACTTTTGCAAGGTGGATATCATTACATCAACATTACATAATAGATGGGGATACATACAAGAGGCATACAATGCCACACGAATACAACAATATATCATACACAATATCAACATCCGACTATGGATGAAACACAAACAGAAACTCAAACGACATCCACCCTGCTAGCCCAGGCTGCCGAACTGGAACCTATCCCCTGATAGAAGAAGCAAAAGAAGAACTCAACGCAAGCAAGCATCGCTCTCGCGTCATGATCATCGCATAACCTGTACCTGCAACTGTTGTTGTAGTAATCTGTGAGCCACGACGACTCAGCAATCCCATTACCATGGGTATCAAGACTAGCAAAGCTTAAAGGGAAAGGAAGGGGTAAAGTGGTGAGGCTGCAGCAGCGACTAAGCATATATGGTGGCTAACATACGCAAATAAAGAGCGAGAAGAGAGCAAGCAGAACGGTCGTGAAGCTAGCAATGATCAAGAAGTGATCCTGAACTCCTACTTACGTCAAACATAACCCAGAAACCGTGTTCACTTCCCGGACTCCGCCGAAAAGAGACCACCACGGCTACACACGCGGTTGATGCGTTTTAATTCGGATCTGGTGTCAAGTTATCTACAACTGGACATTAACAAATTCCCATCTGCCTATAACTGCAGGCACGGCTTTCGAAAGATTATACCCTGCAGGGGTGTCCCAACTTATCCCATGACAAGCTCTCGTGATCAACGAAGGAATAGACCTTCTCCCAGGAAGACCCGATCAGACTCGGAATCCCGGTTTACAAGACATTTCGGCAATGGTAAAACAAGACCAGCAAGACCGCCCGATGCACCGACAATCCCGATAGGAGCTGCACATATCTCGTTCTCAGGGCAACACCGGATAAGCGAAGCATACAGGAACCGAGAATCCAAGTTGCCAAGGAAATGGTCCCGCACGGTGCTCTAGTTTGGACCAACACTTAGACAAGCACTGGCCTGGGGGGGCTGTAATAAAGATGACCCTTGGGTTAATTACTCCCAAGGGAAATGTAGGTGGTGGTGAGGCAAATGGTAAAACCAATGTTGGGCCTTGCTGGAGGAGTTTTATTCAAAGCGAACTATCGAGGGGGTCCCGTAAATCACCTGACCGCGTAAGGAACACAAAATCCGGGAACATAACACCGGTATGACGGAAACTAGGGCGGCAAGAGTGGAACAACACACCAGGCATAAGGCCGAGCCTTCCACCCTTTACCAAATATATAGATGCATTAATAATAATAAGAGATATTGTGATATCCCAACCAAAATCCTGTCCACCATGGAGCAATCTTCAACTTCACCTGCAACTAGCAACGCTATAAGAGGGGCTGAGCAAAGCGGTAACATAGCCAAACAACGGTTTGCTAGGAGGGGTGTCAAAGGTTAGAGGTGCATGGCAATTTGGGAGGCTTGAGGAACAAGTGATAGGTAGCGCAGCATAGCGATAGAACGAATCAACTAGCATAGCAATGATAGTATTGAGATCCAGGGTAGCGGTCATCTTGCCTGAAATCCCGCTAGGAAGAAGAACGGGTCCATGAAGAAGATGAACGGAAGTAGTCAAACGAATCCTCACAATCGCAACATTACCGAAACTAAGAAGCAACACCGGAAACAAACAAACAACATAGTGAACACACAAGAATAATCATGGCATGATGCACAATCAAGTATGATGCATGTCCGGTTTAATGAGGCATGGCATGGCAAAGTGCACAAACAATACTACAAATTAAGTGGAGCTCAATATGCAACAAGTTGCATATTGAAGAAACACCACATGCAAGTATTTAGTTCTCTCTCGTTTAGGAACACAACAATATTAAATGTTGTTAAACATGGCAAGAGGTGAAGCATATGGAAACTAACTATTTAGGCAAGTTTAGATGAGGCCGGAAACAACAAACAACAATTCCGGAAAATCCCCACGTGCAAATTATGGATTTGGTACTGTTCTGCTCTAAACACAATTTTATTGTTGTTACACAGGAAAATAAAGTGCACCATGTTAATCTAGGCATTTTTCCACCCCATTTACATATAAAGTTTAATTAATTCCGAGCTACGGTTATTTAGTTATGAATTAAAGCATTTTAACATGGCATAATGCAAAATAAACACAAACAGCATGTTAAACATTTTAAACATGGATGAAAGTGACATATTATTAATCTACACAATTTTCTGGGCATTTTACATATATAAAACATTTTGATATGATGCACGGTTGATGAGTTATTAAATGCATGAAGTGCAAGGACTTTTCTGTAAATCTGTAATTCCCTGGATAATTAGTAAAATCGCTGAACAGGAAAAAAACACTATGTGGGCCGAATCTGAACAGAGCTGGGGCTGCTCACCCATGGGCTCTTGGGCCGGCTCGGGGGAGGGGCTGGCAGGCCACGGGGAAGATGGGCCAGGGCGCTGGGCCGCGGTCAACGCGAGCGGGACGAGCGGGCTGCTCCTGCTCGCTGAAGAGGAAGCAGAGGCCATGGCGAGGCTTGACGGCGGCGGCGGGACGAGGGAAGCCAGCGGTGGGGTGAGGGATGGCCGGAGGAGGCCAGATCCGGTGAGGGAAGGCCGGATCCGGGCGTCGGGGATCCGTTCCCGGCGACGGCGGCGGCAATGGAGCCTCGGGCGGCGACGAAGGACATGGCGGCGGCGGCCTGCGAGGAGAACAGAGAGAGCGAGGTGAGCACGAGAAGGGGAGGAGGAGAAGGTAGAGAGGAGGAGGCGGGGCTCCGGCCAGGCGAAGCTTCGGCGGCGGCGGCGCGGTTGCCGGAGGGACGCAAGAGGGCGATGGGGCCGGGCGGACGCGGGCGCCGGCGACGAACGACGAGGTACCGGGATCGGGCGAGGGAGCAGGGACGGGCGCGGGCGAGCGCTCGGGTGGGCGGCGGTGCGCGGGCTCCCTCCGGGCCCAGATCTGGCCCGGGGCGGGCCTGGACGGGCTGGAGCGGGCCAGCGGCGGAGGAGGGTGAGGGGGAGGCGACATGGAGGCTTCCGATTGGGCGAGGGAGGCTGCACAGC
>NC_041393.1:41086768-41093949 GCF_002162155.2 Triticum dicoccoides
GGTGGGCTGTAAAGAGAGACTTGGGCTGAGGGGAGAGAATAGAAATGCAGCCCGGCGGCAGTTTCGGAGACCGAAACGTCCGACGATTAAACCGGCAACAGTGCCGCTACGCATGACGGTTGGGCTATCAAATGGACTCCGAATGCGACGAAACTTGATAGGCGGCCTATCTACACTATAATAAGACCGCACGACAAGTTGCAACCCATTCCGAGAACATTTTTATGCCACTTATAAAATAATATTTCGGAGGTGCCGCGGGCGCGTGCGAGTGTGTCTGGGCTCGGAACGGACAATGGAGAGGACTGAGGAAACCCGAATGGATGCAAGTTTTATGAAAACGATGTCGATGCAATGCGAATGATGACATGAGACGAGATGCATAAAAAGAAAAAAATGCAAAACAATAGACAAAAACCCAACCACGGAGGAAATAATAAATCACATAGCCGGAAATGGAAAGAGTCGGAGTTACGAATATGGAAAATTGTATCCGGGGCGTTACAACACTCCACCACTACGAGAGGATCTCGTCCCGAGATCTAGGATGGCACCAGAGGGAAACGGAAGAGGAAGAGAAGAGGTAAACTAAGTTGCTTCTTCGACAAACGAGTGAAACCATGAACCTTGAGAGGTTGAGCAATTAGAGAAGAACGAGATTGCAAACAATCCATTAGAAAAGAGGAACGAGGAACATTACGATAACTTGAAGGTTGCAAAGACATGAATCAAGAGTTTAATGGACAAGATAGAATTCGAAACCACTCCGGTTAAAACAAGATGAGAGAGGAAGAATTTGGGCAGCACTCCGGTTGAACATGGAAGGAATAGAACATGAACTTGAGAAGATGGGAAGATACTTGATGAAATCAACAACACACTGCCTCCGGAACTATTGAAAGAATAGCATAATCGGTAAGAAGGATTTCAGACAGCACTCAGGTTGAAAAGAGAGGCAAAACTTGATAAGATGAAAGAACTTGAATGAGAACACAACACTCTCGTTAAATGGGTAAGCACGAAAAGAACAAGATCTTGCCAAAACAAGATGATGAGTGAAAAGAGCAACATCACAATGCCTCCGGAAGAAAGAATAGAAGCTAGATTGTTGGGATAAAGGGACGGAGAGGAAAATGACAACTTCTGCCACAACTAAGCTTGGAAAGCACCCTTCCAAGATGGTTACAACGGGGTTGTTGGAAAACCAACAACGAAAAGAATAAGCTTGTAGTGGGATTATGGAAACATCGCAAGACTATGAGATGACATTCTGCCACAAACGAAAAACAATTGCTTGTTTGAGATCAACGAAGAGATGAAAAACCTCTTTCACCGAGAAGGATATGGAGAAAGCTTGGATCAATGATAAGCACCACAAATAGCAACATTCCCAATGGAAGGCTTTAGGTGAAATATATCCCAAGATAACTCCAACGAAGAAGTTGATTGGTTGAAAAGATCTCTTCAACGAAGAGAAAATGATGGATTTAAAATACCTCCTTCTTGACAACATATGAATCATGAAACATGAAGGAAATTGTCAAGAGTGACATAACACCACCTCAAAAGATAAGGTAGAAAGAATTGCACTTTGGAATGCAAGATGAAGAATACTTGAACTCCTCAAAACAAGACATGTGTTGAGCACCATGTTTATTTTAGAGTAAAGCTTGGCGGGTCATAACTTCGAGAGAAAATCTTGAAGAACAATTGAAGAATGAAAAGAATCCTTGACGAACCATCATGTAGAGACTCCATGAAGAACTCTGATAATGGAAGGATGATAGAAAGAAAGAGAAGTTGAAAACACAAGGTGAAGCCTTGCGATGATTTAGATGGAGCTTTGCGATGAGATAATTGAGAGAGGTTGGAACTCCGAAAAGAAAGATGAAGCCTCTCGAACCGAGAATGTGATATGATGACCAACTCCGGAAAGAAAAGATGAACACTAGAACCGAGAATTACTTCATCATGAACAATCTTCGGAAGAAAAAAAAATGAATCACCTTGAGGAAATAAGAATAAGATTTATTGTATGCTTATCCTTCATCAAAATTTAATTGATGACAAGCAACGGATTTGGCATACTACTTATTCCCCTAGAAAAAGGATTAAGAAAGATATAGCATAAACTTGAGAAGGTATTGATGGAGCCACCAGTGGGATTTGGAAACAACGAATATTTGATATGATAACGAAGGAAGAGAGATCTTGAACGAACCACCGTAAGAATTGAAAATGAACGAAGAAAAGATAAAGAAACATCGGGAAGAATTGGAAAACGAATGAAGATACTTGAGGGGATTTAGATACATGAGAACAAAGAGATCATGAATTGATTAGAGGATATTTGAACGATTCACCAGTAAGATTTGAAGAACGATAGCTACACGTTGAGAATGAATAATTATGACATGATGGCCTTCGGAGGAAAGAAATGGAAACAACTCATGAAATGCTCCGGATGGTAAGAAAAGAATTGTCACAATCGAAAGCAAATATGAGAGGATGGCATCAATCTAGAACGATGAATCTTGAAGAGAATGGAGCAAGATTTAAGAGAAATCCTTCTTCGGTCTTCAAATGTTGAGAATGATGATGAGAACCACCATGAATTGTTGAGATACTCCGGGAGAATGAAAAGCGAAGGGGGTTGAGCCAACGATGAAAAGAATTTGAAAGCGACCTTGGAGAAGGCATGTGACTGATGGGATCCATTCTTACGTCACACTTTGAAAAGAATTTGGGAAATGCTCCTGATAATTCGAAGAGTCAGGTAAGATTCTGGGAAAAGACCTGTGGGTTTGGGCCCACTCGAAAGAAACATCGTTGAACAATTGATTGAAAGGGGGGGATTGCACCGGTTGAATTAAATGACTTGAATGAGATAACAACCTCGAAATATCTTGAACGGATTGAGAATGGAAACACAAGTCTTCCGAGATATCTTCAACACTCTGGAACAAATGAATAGCGAGAAGTGAAAGATTAAGAGGTGCACCGGTATGAAAAAGCATTTCACACGAGGAAAGGAATATGATCAACACTGAAAGCTTGAATTGGATCCACCGGAGAAGAAACAACGATGAAGGATGATGAGCTTGAAACTGTTGAGCATCTTCATGGGAAATCCACCGGATAAGAACATTGAAAGCAAAGAACGAAGAGACTTCCCACAAATAAAAGGATACATGATTAAGAAATCTGAGTCCTTGAAGAAAAAAGGGTGGGAGGGTGGGAAAACAAAGGCAACTTGGGAAAAATGGAACAAACACCGTTGAGAAAACTTAGAATTGATCTTGCGGATGGGGAGAATGATGGGATCATCTCGAAGAGAAGCGCACCGGTTGGAAAAGAATTAACATGACAACCTCAATGATCAAAAGGATTAGTGTTCACATAGCAATATGAGAACACCATCTGAAAGGTATGGAATCAACACTTGACATTGAAGCAACTCGAATACCACAACTCAAAATAAAACAAAGGATTTGGCTTGCAGAATAAGCCGGAACAAATACATATGATAGAGATTTACCCAATCCCATATCATGCATCTGTCGGAAAGATATCCTAGGAGCTACTTGAATTCCCACCTATAAAACTCCCGAAACTTTCTGGTTATGCAATCTGGTGTTGGGGATACAGGGGAAGCAATATATATCTCACCCAAAACTAACAATACCTACATCCAAGCTGTATCCATCCGTCAACACATAACCAAGAAACCTTCGGAAATCGTGTACCTCAACCTTCGAAAAGCATCCGTTATACGAGTTATGGCAATACTCCTGAACTCCCCAGTACTGGGTGACGTCGAGGTTATCTCACCAACAACTGCATAAAAGAGATTTTCGACGTCGGCAAAACTCAGGTATTCCAGAACTGCAACGATAAAATTGTGACGACAACACCTCGGAGCTCAACTCCCTGGGTCAATGCCACATAAATAGACAGGAGGCACCAAGAACAATGTTCTCATCACAAAACCATCGGAACGATTCCAAGATACCCGCGTGATCCTAAAAAAAATATTAGTGAAATTTGAGGAGAGGAAAGACAAAACATCTACGTAAAGAGTCCTCACCAGAGCGACGAAGGGGGCTGAGGAGTAAAAAGAATCCTACTCTCCGATATATATAATCCTAAGACTCAAAACATTTTTGTTCTAGACTCAACAATGGCCAACAATCAAGGGGGCTCCTATGGTCGGTTGAGGCTCTGATACCAACTTGTCACGCCCAATATGCGACCCTATCCAAAAGGAACTCGAAGGTCCCACCAAGGATAGACCCGCATATTGAAACGCTTTTGCAAGGTGGATATCATTACATCAACATTACATAATAGATGGGGATACATACAAGAGGCATACAATGCCACACGAATACAACAATATATCATACACAATATCAACATCCGACTACGGATGAAACACAAACAGAAACTCAAACGACATCCACCCTGCTAGCCCAGGCTGCCGACCTGGAACCTATCCCCTGATCGAAGAAGCAGAAGAAGAACTCAACGCAAGCAAGCATCGCTCTCGCGTCATGATCATCGCATAACCTGTACCTACAACTGTTGTTGTAGTAATCTGTGAGCCACGAGGACTCAGCAATCCCATTACCATGGGTATCAAGACTAGCAAAGCTTAAAGGGAAAGGAAGGGGTAAAGTGGTGAGGCTGCAGCAGCGACTAAGCATATATGGTGGCTAACATACGCAAATAAAGAGCGAGAAGAGAGCAAGCAGAACGGTCGTGAAGCTAGCAATGATCAAGAAGTGATCCTGAACTCCTACTTACGTCAAACATAACCCAGAAACCGTGTTCACTTCCCGGACTCCGCCGAAAAGATACCATCACGGCTACACACGCGGTTGATGCGTTTTAATTCGGATCTGGTGTCAAGTTATCTACAACCGGACATTAACAAATTCCCATCTGCCTATAACCGCAGGCACGGCTTTCGAAAGATTATAACCTACAGGGGTGTCCCAACTTAGCCCATGACAAGCTCTCGCGATCAATGAAGGAATAGACCTTCTCCCAGGAAGACCCGATCAGACTCGGAATCCTGGTTTACAAGACATTTCGGCAATGGTAAAACAAGACCAGCAAGACCGCCCGATGCGCCGACAATCCTGATAGGAGCTGCACATATCTCATTCTCAGGGCAACACCGGATAAGCGAAGCGTACAGAAACCGACGAATCCAAGTTGCCAAGGAAATGGTCCCGCACGGTGCTCTAGTTTGGACCAACACTTAGACAAGCACTGGCCCAGGGGGGCTGTAATAAAGATGACCCTTGGGTTAATTACTCCCAAGGGAAATGTAGGTGGTGGTGAGGCAAATGGTAAAACCAATGTTGGGCCTTGCTGGAGGAGTTTTATTCAAAGCGAACTGTCGAGGGGGTCCCATAAATCACCCGACCGCGTAAGGAACGCAAAATCCGGGAACATAACACCGGTATGACGGAAACTAGGGCGGCAAGAGTGGAACAAAACACCAGGCATAAGGCCGAGCCTTCCACCCTTTACCAAATATATAGATGCATTAATAATAATAAGAGATATTGTGATATCCCAACCAAAATCCTGTCCACCATGGAGCAATCTTCAACTTCACCTGCAACTAGCAACGCTATAAGAGGGGCTGAGCAAAGCGGTAACATAGCCAAACAACGGTTTGCTAGGAAGGGTGTCAAAGGTTAGAGGTTCATGGCAATTTGGGAGGCTTGAGGAACAAGTGATAGGTAGCACAGCATAGCGATAGAATGAATCAACTAGCATAGCAATGATAGTATTGAGATCCAGGGTAGCGGTCATCTTGCCTGAAATCCCGCTAGGAAGAAGAACGAGTCCATGAAGAAGACGAACGGAAGTAGTCGAACGAATCCTCACAATCGCAACATTACCGGAACTAAGAAGCAACACCGGAAAGAAACAAACAACATAGTGAACACACAAGAATAATCATGGCATGATGCACAATCAAGTATGATGCATGTCCGGTTTAATGAGGCATGGCATGGCAAAGTGCACAAACAATACTACAAATTAAGTGGAGCTCAATATGCAACGAGTTGCATATTGAAGAAACACCACATGCAAGTATTTAGTTCTCTCTCGTTTAGGAACACAACAATATTAAATGTTGTTAAACATGGCAAGAGGTGAAGCATATGGAAACTAACTATTTAGGCAAGTTTAGATGAGGCCGGAAACAACAAACAACAATTCCGGAAAATCCCCACGTGCAAATTATGGATTTGGTACTGTTCTGCTCTAAACACAATTTTATTGTTGTTACACAGGAAAATAAAGTGCACCATGTTAATCTAGGCATTTTTCCACCCCATTTACATATAAAGTTTAATTAATTCCGAGCTACGCTTATTTAGTTATGAATTAAAGCATTTTAACATGGCATAATGCAAAATAAACACAAACAGCATGTTAAACATTTTAAACATGGATGAAAGTGACATATTATTAATCTACACAATTTTCTGAGCATTTTACATATATAAAACATTTTGATATGATGCACGGTTGATGAGTTATTAAATGCATGAAGTGCAAGGACTTTTCTGTAAATCTGTAATTCCCTGGATAATTAGTAAAATTGCTGAACAGGAAAAAAACACTATGTGGGCCGAATCTGAACAGAGCTGGGGCTGCTCACCCATGGGCTCTTGGGCCGGCTCGGGGGAGGGGCTGGCAGGCCACGGGGAAGATGGGCCAGGGCGCTGGCCCACGCGTTGGGCCGCGATCAATGCGAGCGGGACGAGCGGGCTGCTCCTGCTCGCTGAAGAGGAAGCAGAGGCCATGGCGAGGCTTGACGGCGGCGGCGGGACGAGGGAAGCCGGTGGCGGGGCGAGGGATGGCCGGAGGAGGCCAGATCCGGTGAGGGGAGGCCGGATCCGGGCGTCGGGGATCCTTTCCCGGCGACGGCGGCGGCAGGGGAGCCTCGGGCGGCGACGAAGGACATGGCGGCGGCGGCCTGCGAGGAGAAGAGAGAGAGCAAGGTGAGCACGAGAAGGGGAGGAGGAGAAGGTAGAGAGGAGGAGGCGGGGCTCCGGCCTAGCGAAGCTTCGGCGGCGGCGGCGCGGTTGCCGGAGGGACGCAAGACGGCGACGGGGCCGGGCGGACGCGGGCGCCGGCGACGAACGACGAGG
>NC_041393.1:41094234-41109117 GCF_002162155.2 Triticum dicoccoides
GCTGAGGGGAGAGAATAGAAATGCAGCCCGGCGGCAGTTTTGGAGACCGAAATGTCCGACGATTAAACCGGCAACAGTGCCGCTACGCATGACGGTTGGGCTATCAAATGGACTCCGAATGCGACGAAACTTGACAGGCGGCCTGTCTACACTATAATAAGACCGCACGACAAGTTGCAACCCATTCCGAGAACATTTTTATGCCACTTATAAAATAATATTTCGGAGGTGCCGCGGGCGCGTGCGAGTGTGTCTGGGCTCGGAACGGACAACGGAGAGGACCGAGGAAACCCGAATGGATGCAAGTTTTATGAAAACGATGTCGATGCAATGCGAATGATGACATGAGACGAGATGCATAACAAGAAAAAATGCAAAACAACAGACAAAAACCCAACCACGGAGGAAATAATAAATCACATAGCCGGAAATGGCAAGAGTCGGAGTTACGAATATGGAAAATTGTATCCGGGGCGTTACATGCATCTCAATGGTTCGCAGATCAGTGGCAATATTCACATCACAACTGAAGACAAGGTTGTGAGAAGGTGTACAAATAAAGAAAAAAATATAAGTGATCTATGCTGTTCGTAGGCATGGCTCCATTTCCTTGGCACAGTGTCCATTGCTTGGCAGCTAGTTTCACCCAGCTCTGTAGCCAAAAAAGAGGTGTATGAAGGACACCACAATCTGATCATTTTGTGCAGCTCCACTAAAATCGGGCGGACCATCCCTGTTTGCAAAGATATCCAGTCAGTGTGATTACAATAATAGTGGAACTAGATGATGAAACATAACACACATAAATAGAAGCCGATCACCTCTACGATCTCTCTTTAGGACTAACTTCTTGTCGGGGAAGATTAGGCACGGAGTTGGATGAGGAGGATAGCAAAACCAATCTCCCTTTCTGCAGTCCCACAGAAATGTAAAAACGTTGCCCGTGTGACATTTTGGCGGAACTGCACAAAACACTCTTCAGAAAAGTGATTTGTGCAGTTCACCAAAAGGTCGCAATAGCAACGAGGTGAAAATGGATAGCCATGTTTGCAAAAGGAGGTCGAAAGGAAACAATTACTGCCCAATAACACGAGTTGAAGACACATACACCGACAAAAAAGAAGCATGTTCCATGTAAAAAGGGAAAGATAGCACATGGTGGTTTATCAAAAATGGTTTGAGGACGAGATTGCAAGATGGAAAGTACGCCGGCCAAGATACAATTTAAGCAAACAACTAAAGAAGATCCACATGCAGCAACGTGGGAAGATGGGCAGTGGAGCAAGGCCGGAGGAAGCTGTACCTGAGGGTCGTCGGGATGTTACTAGGAGGGCGCCGGCAACCGGGATCTACCCATACTACGGCAGCGAGCAAGTGTTGAAGGCCCTACCGAGCCGGAGCTTGGTCAGAGAGAACGGCAGGCACCGCAGATCGGGACGAGCTGCCTCAACGCCGTCGAACGGAGAGACGATGCACATCCTCCCTTTCCGCCGGCGGACGGGATGCGGCCGGATCACTGACCAACGCTGAGAGAGAGAGGCCACGGCGACCTTGTGTGAGATTGTGTGACGAGACTCACGAGAGACAAACCCATTTTTCCATTTCCCCACGGCAATCGTTTTATATTCTAGGCGTGGTACCCGACTCTCCTTCAAGTAAACAACTGCTACACGCGTCAAATTATCACGTGGGCTGCCTTTTCGTATAGAAATGAACTCCACTGTGTACCCGTGCGGGTGTGGCCGGGAACGAGACGTGACTATGTGTGTCCTACGTGCACTTCTTCTTTAGGTGCAGGTACGTATGTGGGTGGTGTGAGAGAGATGGTTTGTGCGAAACAGAGGCAATGTGTTGATGATATCTCAATCAGAAAAACGTAACATATGCAATGTGTGTGAAACGGAGTCATGGACGTGAGATATCGATAGAATTGAAAACAGGGATGAAGTGTGTGGCTGCGCGATTGATAAAGAGTGTCATTGAATTTGTGTTTGCCCACGTCAAAGATACAGGGCGGCTGGCCTACTGGAATTTGAGAGGGCAGAGGTGCAGTTCTTCTCCGTGGCATGGATACCTACCTACAACGTTCGACTATCGGTGTGGGGGGGTAGAGACCGGTCAACTAGTATATGTCTGGGGAAGGAGAGAGACCTAGCTATGTATTGAGGGAGATCGATCGACATCCATGGATATGTGTAGCAGAGGAATAAGGTTGGGAAAAAGACAAAGGTAGAGCGTCGGAGGGTTGGTGGTGGAGTGGCGTCTCACAAATGGTGGGAGTGGCCTGCTAGACAAATGGAGGGTATGAGTGCAATATCAATAAGAGAGGGCGGGGGATGTCTGTCTGTCTATGCACGTGCGTGTGAGAGACGGGTCGGGAGGTATTCAAGGATGATGAGGGGAGAAGATATGGTTGTGGTAAGCATGCGTAACTACATAGGAAGATCAACCGTCGTGTGTCCGAGAAAAGGAGAGACATAACTAGCGAGGTAAGTGTATCGGTGCTTGGTGAAAACGAATTATAGTCGACCTGGCTATATGTAGGGAGATCAGTTCATATACACGCATGCATGTGTTAGAAGCAAATAAGGCCCGGAGAGGCAGACAGGGGGAGAGAGTGTGGCTAGGAGGTGGTGCGAGAGGCCTACCATGTCGAGGGGGAGGAGTGTGCGAGCATGTGACTAATGAAAAGAGGGGCGGGAGTGTGCACCTACATGGAATCGTATTGGACATATGGGGGCATGGACGGTGAGAAGAGAAGAGGGGAAGTATACATGTGTTTGTTGTAGGCACACTTGGCTAGAGAGGTATATTGACCGGTGTGTGCCAGAAAGAAGGAGACGGGGGCCTACACACACCGCTGGTGGACGACCTAAAGAGAAATAATGAACGTGCGCGATGGAGGGGACGCTAAGGGTGTGTGAGGGGGGTGGGCGTGTGCATGCACGATAGAAAGTTAGCGCTAGCTAGCTACAAATAGAAGAGGATCGTGAAGGTGTAAAAGACGAACAAAGATCGTAATTCATTATAAAAAGGTGGATACGGATACTTGAAGAAGATATCATAATGTACAACATTGATTATAATTTGGGCTAATGTGTGGCTTTTGCAACTCAGGTCTAAATACTTGTCATAATGTAGGGGGCGGGGCACTATACTTTGTGTGATAAACATGGTGTACGTATGGAACATGGTTTAGATTATGAATATATAGTTGGTACATCAAATGTACTATTATTTGGAATCAACATCAAGTGTATTCAAAAAATAGAATTCGAGTTCATGTAGTACACATAGTTCATATCTATCTCTATAGTAATCATGTGGTGTGTTATTAAGGTAATACACGAATGATGGTTGAAGTTGGCAACAATCATGATTGTAGATTCTTATTGAAATAGAGAAATGAATTCAAATTTAGTTCGAATTGCAGTGGTAGTATAGACATTTGGAATGCACTAAAATGTTGGTATGAGTAGGTTACATGCATTATACACCAAAGCGAAAAAAATTAATCGTACATAACATGGATTCATACTCCCTCCTTCCATCTATATAGGGCGTAATGAGATTTTTAAGACCGCATTTGACTATTGACAAGATTAATAGTACATGACATGCACAATGTGAAAATTATATCATTGAAAGAACCTTTCACAGACGAAGTTAACGGTGTGCTTTGTGTAAGTTGCATGTCATATATCATTGCTCTAATATTTGGTCAAAGTTAGCATCAAAAAATGCATTAGGCCCTATATAGATGGAAGGAGGGAGTAGCTTTGAATAGCATTTGTATAGTAAAATGGGGCAAGACTCTCTCTTTGTGTGGTGTGAATAGTTTTATTTTTTCGTTTTCTTTTTGGTTGAGGGAAGTGCGAACTGATTTGGTACGTACAAGTACAATATTAATACACATTAGGCTTGTCCCTAAAATTCAACCCGCGTCTTGTTATATCCCGAAAATTCAGATATCGTGCTCCCAAAACTGGCGCCTTCACAACCCGCGCCTTACTATCCCGAAATTACAACGCGCGCGAAAACTCCCTCCAGCTGCCAAATCCCAACACGCGAAATCCCCCTTCTAACCCTGAGCCGAAAGGGCCGCTAGTTCAAATCGGTGGGGGTACTTTTGTAACACACCCTACATTTTGGACAAGCGGGTCCCTAAGTCATGCTTCACCCCCTCCCATCGCCCCCTTTTCGCCATTCAAAATCCCAGGCCGCCATAACCTCTTCGCTCCAGCCGCGAAACCCCACCCTCCTCCATCCGCCACGTCACCGCTGCCCAGCCGGAGCCTCTTCCCCGACGACGTCGTCCACCGCAACAGCTCGACGTCCCTCGTCCACCTCCCCGGATGAGGATCCGTCGTCCATCTCGCCGTCCCGCCAGTTCAGCCGCCCCATCCTCCACCTCCAAGGAGCTGCTCTGGCGATCGCCTCGTCTATCGCGGATGCTCCATCCCCATAGCGCCGCCTTAACCTGCTCCATCGGAACCGCAGCATCCTCACCGACTCCTCGGACGAAGCTGAGGCCTACTCGGCGCCACCAAAGAGGTTGTACACTCATCACATCGCACCTTCTCCTTAACTCGACCTCCCGGCGCCGACGGTGCTCCATCCCACACCGCCATGGAGCGGCTACCTTGAAGCCGGCGCCGCGGGCGACATCTCCACGGCGGCTCTCCCCCAGTGTGAGGCCCCTTCGGCGGCGGCGGCCATACCAGCCGGATCTGCTGCTGCTGCTCCAGCTCTTGCTCGCGCTGCTGCTGCTGCTCCGGCTCTCGCTCGATCGCTCACTCGCCCAGCTGTTGTTGCTGCTCTCCCCCTCGCTCGTGCTGCTGCTCTCCTCCGATTAAGCCACACTTCAGTCGACTGAATCGACTTTTGGGTCAGTCAATTTTCAGGGGTTGGGGGGGGGGCTCGCCGGAGTTAAGGAAGAACCACCCGCAGCGGGGACGGGGGCTCGCCGGAGAGGTACCCCACTATCTATCTTAGGGTTCAGGGTGGGGGCGGGGGGCCTAGAGGGCTGGCCGGGGCGGCGGTGGCGAGTTGTTTCGGGGTGGCGAGACGGCGCTGGGGCCGGCGGTTCGGCTGGTGGTGGCAGGCGGCTCAGGGGTGTGCAGGTTGAAGATGAACTGCAGGCCCTTCCTAAACTACATGTCAAGTGTCTCTCTGCTACCATTGCATTCAGTTTTGACAGTAGCATTCAGATTCCACAGTTAATTTCAGTTTTGACAGTTAAGTTCAGAGTCAACGGATTTTACCTCATCTGTTGTAGTCAGGTGGTTTTTGGTGATGTTAATTTTACATCCATTTTCCATCATCTATTGGAGATGCTATTAGAATCCCACTTGAGATTGACGATGTCTGTCTTGTGTTGCTTCAGCCTTGACGTCTTATGGCTCACTGAGGCTGCTCCAACGACAGAACGATCCATCACAACAGAGCAGTGCCCTGGACGCCGTCTACAGATTCCTCAGATCTTTCTCCACACCTCCCACAGCCACCTCTGCCTCGATTGCTTCAGCGACCAACCCAATGATGCTGAGGTCGACACGGCTACGGCAAAGAGGTTGTACACTTGTTGCGTCACTTATTATTATACATTCACGTCGATCCATTAGGGCTATTTTGGTTCAATGGAAAACATAGCAATAGGGAATTTTCCAATGGCACTCTACTATTTAATTATTCATGCATTTTGTTGAAAGTAATGAAGCAAAACATCCACCTGGACCTACTTTTCAAAATCCTATGCATGAAAACAAGACCAAGTGCATTAGTGCCAGAATAACATTCTAACTGTACACGCTTTCATATGGTTTCTCTTTATTTTGGCCATGTTTCTTTGCATTCCTCTGCTCTTCCAATTCCGGTAAACCAAACACCCAAGTTGATAGAAATCATGTGTTTACAAATGCTCTGTTTACCATGTGCATTTTCCTATCCTATTCCGGTGTTTTTCCTATCCCTGCGTTTTAAGGATCATGCAAGCCAAATGAGCCCTTACAGAATTACTTCAGTTACAGGTACGTGTCAAAGGGAACTTTGTGTGGTTTGTCCTGCTCCTGCCGCGGCGTCGTCCACCTCACCTGAGCTGCTCCATCAACGGAAGCATCCACCAAACCAGACATCACGACTCCTAACCATCTTTCGCCGCCTCAGATCTCCTTCCCTGCCACTGGCACGCACCCCAACGGCATCACCATCATCGACTCAGGAGATGAACCTGAGGAGTACACGGGTCCACAAGAGAGGTCGCACTCTTTTGTTTCTACTTATGTTATGCATTGCTTAAACTTACCTGCTACTTTATCGTCTTGTTCAGCTCTTGGACTCCCAACTCAGGTCCAAATTCATGTTCAAACTTGAGTTCTAAATTAGTTGTGGGGCACATATCGAGGCAGCAATGAATAGTATGTCTGTCTAATATCTGGTTCACCTAGGGTATGCCTATGTTGTTCATCTTGGGTGGGAAACAAATAGTAAAGCGATCAGCATCTGTCTTTTTATTAATTTAAAGCAATCATCAGCCTGCTATCATTATTTTTGGATCCATCCACTGGTTGTTACCATCACTCTAAATTTCTGCATGCTCTCCTTACATAATCTCACCATATTTTTTCGTATGCATGTCAGATATTGTACACAGTCATGATGAACATGTAGAGAAAAAGAGAAGAGTTTTGCGCGGCAATACAATGTCATGCAGACATCGCTCCATGGTGGGTTCAATGGCAAACCCTCCCCACCCCTCTCCAGATTGTAATCCAGAGGAAGATATCTGTTCTGAGGCGAATTCAGACGCCGCTGACTCCTATTTACCCCCCAAGGTGTTTGCTCTACCTTGGCATGATGATGTTAGTCATATCATGCATATGTTGCCTTGCAGTGCCTACTTTTGACATCATATATGTCATCTGCTTAGTTTAGACATGTTCTATAATGCCACATGTTTAGTTTCTATATCATATATGGGAATTATGCAGTCTCATGTCTTTTAGCCAGCCATAATATATGTGAAATGTGCAATGCCATCCTGTTTAACCAGGCATCATATATTTGAATGATATCTTGCCCATCCTTTTCTTCATTACATTTCCATTTGTCGACAATGTTTGTACATTAAACTACTCTTCCTGTGAATCAGCCATTTGGGTGGGAGATGGAAAAATCTGGAGTGAAAACAAGGCCTTCAGAGCAGACAGTGCTACCTGTCGAAGCAGATCTCTTCTTGGGTCCCGATAGCTCCTCAGAGATGGATTCAGAGATAGATGACCAGTCCTATTCCCCTACTGAGGTGTATGCTCTAACTTGGCACGGTTATACTGCTCATATCATGCATATGGTGTCTTGAATTGCATAGTTTAGACATCATATACACAATATTCAACACCATGTTCTTAGTTCAGACATCATATCGAATGCCCTCTGTTTAGCATATAAATCACATATGTGAATTAAATGATGCGATCTTGATTACTTAGATAACATGTAGGTGAATATGTCATGCGATCATGTTTTGTTATTCATCATATCTTTGAATTATGTTATGCTATGCTATCCAGTTTAGATAGACATCATATATGTGAAATTATGTCATGCTATCCGTTTTAGTTAAACAATATACATGTCAACTATTTCATGCCCTCTTTTTTCCACACTATCTATTGCATCTATCTCTCATACAATGTTTGTACATTCAACTATGTTTCCTGTTTATCAGCCATTTGAATTGGAGCGGGTGATGCTAGTATCTAGCGGGATAAAAACACGGTCTTCAAATAAAACAGTGCTACCTATTGGTGGAGATAGCACCCCGGTTGTGCATGCACAAGAACCAGCCCTACCACACATAACCCAAACTCTCGCAGATTGTACCCCTACTGCGATGGACAGAGAACCAGCTTCACCCAATCTAACCCCAACCCCAGCCGATAGTAACCCAGTTCCTGTTGACACAACACCATCTCCACCACAGAGCTCCCAAACAAGAGCAGTTAGTAAGGCAGCTTCAGTGCCCAAAGGGCCAGTACTATCACGGCGAACCTCAGCTCCACCAGTTAGTACGCCTATTCCCGTGGAGGAAGCACAACCAGCCAGTCATAGTTTAGCATCTATCGCATTTGATGTTGTTAAATCGTATGTGTGTATCTTCCCATCTTGGAAATATTATACTGAAGATGAAGGAAAATGCTAGTTGCAGGTGCTTGTCCAGGAGTTATGTGTAAGTAATGTTATTCATGGCAATTACTTTGCTTCATCCCATACATCCTACCTCCATGATGGTTATAATACAGCAAATTTTCCCATTTTTCTCTATAGAGAAGGACCGATTTGGAAACTCGGGATGAGGTAACCTATGCTAATACCTCTGCTATCTTCAAGAATGCTTGGTGACAGTATCGGAATTACCTGAAGAAAACGTACTTCACCGGTAAAGAAACTCATCAAATTCCCTTACGTTCTCCGGAGACACATTTACTAGACGATGACTAGGAACGCCTTGTTCTATACTGGTCCAGAACCAAGAATGTGGTAAGGTCTATGAGCTCATTTTCTATTTTGAAGTATTATATTCTTGCGTCTTACTGTACTCAGTTCATGTAGAACAAGTGCCTAAACCTGAAGAACAACTGTTCTAATTTAAGATTCCATTGCTATCATAGTTCAAAAAAGCGCTAGGCGTTAATTGTGCGTTTTGCCACCGCCTTGCACTTTACTGACCAAAGCGCATGCTTATGCGCAGTTATGCACAGATTAAGCATAGTTATGCGCAATGTGTTTTGCCAACGCCTAGAGCCTAGGCGCGCTTAAGCGCTCGCTTAGGCGCGCCTTTTTTAACTATGATTGCTTTGCTCTTGTATCATTGTATTTACTCATACAAACTTATTTTTAAATTGAAGGATCCAATCGAAACTCCAATGGCACGGCAGGTATGTTCACGCATGTTTCTTTAACAGGTTTGCTCTTATCAATAGCTCTTTTGATTTCAATTTCAATTGTGTATACAGTTGACTTTCATATCATGCACATTACTAGCATCACAACAGAGCCAATAGTGTTGTTGTACATGTAGACCCGTGGTACCCATCTGAAATCTTGTTGTGTCGTGTAGTTTCCCACGCTTTGTATTCTTTCACTGCTGCTTTGTCTTGAACTGATATGATTTGAACCGTGTCTCTATTTTGATTTGGCAAGACAATGCAGTGATCATAGGACATAGATATATGTTTGTTTGATGCTTTTATTATGTACTAGTACTTGGCAATAGAAGACTTGGTAGTTTAATCCTGGCCACATTACTAATGAACTGGTTCACCGAAATGAGTTTCATATACTAGTACATGCTAAACTTGTTATGTGTCTGCTTGTTTCTTCTTTTAGAATGCTGACAGAATATTGGGGAAGAGTGCCTTATTAAGCAATGGTAAAGGAAGTAATGCAGATAAGGTTCAGGATAGTGACACATCCTTGTTGGTCTCCAACAAAGCTGATAAAACAGCTAAGGAAGACTATCTTGAAGACAGCGAGACAACTGCCGTGGTTCTAAGCCTGACAGTAGAGTGGGGGGTAGGTATGGAGAGGCAAGGTCCTAGCTATGGAGAGGTAGTAAGCACAAAGGATGTACGAGTTCAGGCCCTTCTCGGAAGAAGTAACAGCCCTACGTCTCGGAGCCCGGAGGCGGTCGAGTGGATTATGAATGTATGGATTACAAGGTGCCGAACCCTTCTGCCTGTGAAGGGGGTGGCTTATATAGAGTGCGCCAGGACCCCAGCCAGCCCACGTAGGAGAGGGTTTAAGGTGAGTTAAGTCTGGGGCGTTACTGGTAACGCCCCACATAAAGTGCCTTTACTATCATAAAGTCTACTTAATTACAGGCCGTTGCGGTGCAGAGTGCCTCTTGACCTCCTGGTGGTCGAGTGAGTCTTCGTGGTCGAGTCCTTCAGGCCAGTCGAGTGAATCCTCGTTGGTCGACTGGAAGGCGACCTCTTCTAGGGATGTCCTAGGGTAAGTTACTTGGAACAGGTCCATGACCCTACCCTAGGTACATAACCCCATCATTAGCCCCCGAATGGATTGAGGCTTCGAGTGAAGAAGGAGTTGATGTCGTTTCCGATTAACCTTTGCGCTCTAGTTGTGCGCTGTTCTGGATCAAAGAATCTCTTCGTTGACAGGGAGCAATTTGTCTTCGGTCGACTCGATCCATTCTATTTTTGCGTCGAGTGATCTTTCGAGCTTTGACGATCTTCGAGCGACGGATCGCCGGAAACACCGCGTCTGACAGACTGATTTGTTGCTCGCGGATTCCGCGGGGTGCGAAATTTGGGGGCGCGCGCGAAGCGGGGCAGACCGCGGCGTTCGGATGGGACGGGGCATAGACGCCTCGATCTCCGCGCCGCCTTTTTCGCCACGTATCCAGTCCTCATAACTGCTCCCAGATATGATTAGATCGACCGGGCCCACATGTCAGCCACTCAGAAGGGACCTTATAAATGTGCCCGGCGAGGATTTCTGTGCTGCGCCTCAGCATTCTCCCTCTCTCCCTCTGCTTCCTTCCTCCCTGCTCAGCGTGCTCGCTCTCGCCCCCGCACCACTTCTCTTCGTGCATCTCACCGGCGACCATGGCCAAGGAGAAGGCGGCGGCGCTGGAGCGTGCCAAGAAGGCGTCGGCATCGGAGAAGGCGAAGGGGAGATCCACCAGCCGCAGAGGGTCCTCGTCCAGATCCCGCCTGCCGAAAGGCTGGGTCCAAGGAGACTGGATCCAGTCGACCATCACGGAGAAGGACCTCCTCGACATGGCCAACGAGGGCTTGATCCCTCACGGGGCTGCGAGGTTGCCGGGGAAGGAGTGGCAGCCACAGCCAGAAGAGGATGAGTGTGTGCTTCTGGCCACTCATGTTGATCGTGGGTTTTCCTTGCCGCCAAGCATTTTCTTCCGTGGCTTCTTGAATTTCTTTGGAGCGCAGCTCCACCACTTTACCCCAAACTCCATTGCCTATCTTGCTGCATTCGTGTCCATGTGTGAGGGTTTCTTGGGCTGTCGACCGCACTGGGGTTTGTTCAAACGTATCTTCACGTGTCGCTCTCAGACCGTGAAGAAGGCGAGCCCAGGTGATGAGAAGACCCGAGTCGTCCAAATGTGTGGGGGCCTGGGGATTCAGGTGAGGAATAATAGCACCTTCCCGCCCATGTCCTTTCCCGAGTCCGTCAGAGGCTGGCAGTCGACTTGGTTCTACTGTCAGGTCCAGTCGACGCCAGGGCAGTCGAGTGGACTCCCTCCGTTTACCATGGACCGAGTGAACAAGCCCTCCCCTCTGAAGCTAATTCCGGAGGAGAAAACCGACGTGAAGATGTTGATGGAGCGCGTGGTGCAGTTGGTTCGGGAGGGGGTGACGGGCATGGATCTTCTGGAGGTCTTCCTCAGGCGTCGCATCCAACCCCTTCAATTCCGGAGCCACTGCATGTGGTTGTACTGTGGGCCCGAAGACGAGACTAGAGTCCATCCAGAAGAAGTCGACGATGCCACTCTGGAAAGATGGATGGTAGCCGTTACCGGAAACAGGGACAACCCGCGCGGAGCCAGAAGGATTCCTCCACTCGACCACAACAGCGACCCAAACAAGGTACACTTGCTCTGCTTTCCATTGTGTCCTTGTCGTATTCATTTCTGCTACCCCTGCCGACTGGTCGACTGATCCTTGTTTGGGCATCTGCTAGGCCTTCACCGAGTTGTACTCGATGCCCAATGGGGCACAAGCTTCGACTGAGGAAGGCGAGGCGAGCGGGGGCGAGGCGAGTGGGGGCGAGAGCCAGGAAGAGGAGGAATGGGACTCGGATGCTGCAGGGGATGATGACGACGATGATGATGATGAAGGTGATGAAGATGACATCGAGGACGAGGAAGAAGAGGAGGAGGAGGTCGTTCCACCGCGCTCAGAAAGGCGGTCGAAGCTTGTCCACGACCCTTCGACCGAACGTGGTAAGGGTGTTGCGACCGCCACTCAGTCGACCAAGCGCCCTCGGACCACCTCTCCGGCGCCGACTGAAAAGGCGCCGAAGCAGCCCAGGGCGGCCTCATCGAAGCCGACCAAGCTCCTGCCGAAGATGAAGGTGTCCATCCCCACCATATCAGGGTAATTGTGTTGCTCATATTTTCTTATTCTGTGCGAACTTTATCTCTGGTCGACGCTGAGGTTAGTCGACTGATCCTTTGGAGTTGCAGTGCTGCTACTTCTGAGACCTCGGCCCGGGCCGATGACCACGAGATGGAGGATGCAGCAACTTCGAATCCAGGTACTGTGTTCTTAATACCATTCTTAGTCGACTGACTCGCGATCTCTGATCCTGATCCTTCTCCGCAGCTCCACCCAACACTGTTATCGATCTTCCTGATGATGATGAGGATGAAGAGCCGCTGAAGCACAGGAGGAGTCGGAAAGCGTCCACCAGTAAGGTGCCTCAGGATGTGCCGGCGCCTGAAATTCTGACTGTGGAGGAAGAGAACACCACTCGACACACGGTGACCTTCGCGAATCCACTGACGAGTGCTCAGCAGCCTTCCCTCTTCATGACGCACCACGTCCCGGAGGACCAAGCTGGCGCAGCGAAGGAGGCGATACGCCAGGCGGGACTCATGATGGAGCAGCTGAAGACCATCCGGGACGCGAGCCAGGCAGCTTATGACGCCAGTTCTGCCCTCCAAAGCAATGTCCAGGTCAGTCGACCGCTGTTTGTTCTGTTGGATATGCTACCAAAAACTTTTCTTTTCCGGAATTTATATTAGTCACCCACTGGGTGTGTCGAATAAACTCCGTGTTAGCGGGGGCACGCTGAGTGCACCCGCTGGGTGTAGTCCCCAAGGCTAAGGTCGACTGCTGGCAGTCGGCCTTAGGCTTTATGATGTCAATCTTTCTGTCAGTCGACTGGTCGACTGGATTTCGCAAACCGGTGGGGCCACGCTGAGTGCACCCACTGGGTGTAGTCCCCAAGGCTAAGGTCGACTGCTGGCAGTCGGCCTTAGGCTTTATGATGTCAATCTTTCTGTCAGTCGACTGGTCGACTGGATTTCGCAAAGCGGTGGGGGCACGCTGAGTGCACCCGCTGGGTGTAGTCCCCGAGACTGTGGTCGACTGCTTGCAGTTGATCACAGTCTTAGAGAATGCGTCTCGCACACTGTTTTTTTTTTTGAGGTCGACTGGTCGACTTTGTCTTCAACAGGATTAGTGGGGGCACGCTGAGTGCACCCACTGGGTGTAGTCCCCGAGACTACGGTCGAATGCTTGTATTCGGCTGTAGTCTTAGAAACGTGTGTTTTTCCCTTTTTCACTCGGAAGTGAGTTACGTTTGACGTTTAGTCGATTGGTTCTTCGCAGAACTCCTGTGATCTTGTGGCTCGCTACTCAGAGCTGGAACAAAAACATACTCAAGTCGAGCTGAGCTTGAAGCTGGTTCAGGAGAAGCTGACAAAGGCAAAGGAGGAGACCGAAGGTATGTTTGGTGAGACCCTGACGACTGCTTTTCCCCTTGCTTGTTTCAGCACCTGATCTTGCTGTAACTTGCAGGCAAGGTAAGGGAGGCCCAGCAGAAGAAAGACCTTGAGCTAGCTGAGAAGATCAAGCTTGCTGACGAGAAGTTAGCTTCAGTCACCAAGCTCGAACAAGACAATACCAATCTGAAAGCTGCTCTTGGGATTGCCAACAAGGAGGTCAGTCGACTGAAAACTGACAAAGCTGCCCTGACCGACCGAGTCAGCAAATTGACTGAGAAGAAAACTGAACTGGAGGCCTTCCTGAGTGGCCTTGCCAAGAAGCTGTTTCTTATGCTTGAAGGTAAACCTCCATGTTTGGCAAATATTTCCAATTGTGGCTTTTTCCATTCGACTATCCCCTTGACTTAGCGATCACCCTTGCAGAATTTTGTCAAAACTTTGAAGAAGAAACTAGCCGACTGGAGCCAAACCTTGACCCCGTCAATTCTCCGGTGAACGACGAAGTTGCCATGGATGTTTTCCGACTGGAGTCTCGTGTTGCAGCTGTCGTGGACTATCTCGCAAGGCTGAAGGCCGCCACGTCTCGCATCGACTCGACGCTCTGGCCTGAGGAGACACTTCAGAATGACCTTGAGTCGCTGATGGCCCGCTTGAACACGATCCCTGGTCGAGTGCAGGAGTGGAAGAAGTCCTCGGCTCGGTGTGGTGCAGATGTGGCTCTGTGTCTGGCCCGAGTCCACTGCAAAGATGCGTGAGAAGAGAAGCTGGCGGCCCTTCGGGTGGCCAATACCAAGAAGCACGACTTCAGATCCTTTATGGAAACTTTCCTTGCAGCTGCCACTCGGATCGCCGACGGGATTGACCTTGATGAATTTGTTGCACCTTCCAGCCCTCCACAGGAGGGGTAAAAAACTTCTTCTGGCTCGACGCTTTAAATTTGCCTCGGTATGCCGAGTGGAATTGTAACCGACAAACCTTAACAGGCTTGACGCCTGAGCACTTTCGGTTCCTTTAGATATCAATTCAAACTTGAATTTGGCACTTGAATACGATTGCCTTCGGCTCGGAATGTCTTTTGCAGGTTCAAAGCAAGGTGCCTGTGCTGCAATCGACTTATTCTTTAGTCCACTTAGACGAGCACTGGGCTGCAGCTAAGCCCCCGAGTGAGAGGGTTGCTCTTCACTCGGTAGGATTTTTGTAACTTAGGCGAGCACAGGGCCGCAGCTAAGCCCCCGAGTGAGAGGATTGCTCTTCACTTGGTAGGATTTTCACAACTTAGGCGAGTGCTTGGACTGCAGCTAAGCCCCCGAGTGAGAGGGTTGCTCTTCACTCGGTAGGATTTTTGTAACTTAGGCGAGCACAGGGCCGCAGCTAAGCCCCCGAGTGAGAGG
>NC_041393.1:41109512-41162603 GCF_002162155.2 Triticum dicoccoides
AGGCTGCAGCTAAGCCTCCGAGTGAGAGGGTTGCTCTTCACTCGGTAGGATTTTTATAACTTAGGCGAGCACGAGGCTGCAGCTAAGCCTCCGAGTGAGAGGGTTGCTCTTCACTCGGTAGGATTTTTATAACTTAGGCGAGCACGAGGCTGCAGCTAAGCCTCCGAGTGGAAGGCTGGCTTACCACTCGGTAGGATTTTTACAACTTAGGCGAGTGCTTGGACTGCAGCTAAGCCTCCGAGTGGAAGGCTGGCTTACCACTCGGTAGGATTTTTATAACTTAGGCGAGCACGAGGCTGCAGCTAAGCCTCCGAGTGAAAGGCTGGCTTACCACTCGGTAGGATTTTGATAAACTTAGGCGAAACGGATTCGCAGCTAAGCCTCCGAGTGAGAGTCTGGCTCACCACTCGATAGGATTTTTACAAACTTAGGCGAAACGGATTCGCGGCTAAGCCACCCACTGAGGGGAAGTTTTTATGCGGACAAAAATAAAAAGTGATGACACAATTATTTCTAAACCCATGAACTACAGAAGTACTTTATTGCAACTCATCCGAGTGATAAAACTTAAGTGTAAAATGGGCGGAGTAGCTCCGCGTTCCAAGCTCGGGGCTCATCGATATTATGCTCGACGTTGTAAAGACGGTACGCCCCGTTGTGGAGAACCTTGGTGACGATGAAGGGGCCTTCCCAAGAAGGAGCAAGCTTGTGTGGTTTGTGCTGATCCACTCGGAGAACCAAATCCCCTTCCTGGAAGGCTCGACCTCTCACATTTCGGGCGTGGAAACGGCGCAGATCTTGTTGGTAGATGGTCGACCGGATCAGAGCCATCTCCCTTTCTTCCTCTAAAAGGTCGACTGCGTCCTGCCGCGCTTGTTCAGCTTCTGCTTCGTTGTAGATTTCGACTCGAGGAGCATTGTGGAGAAGATCACTCGGTAAGACTGCTTCGGCTCCATAGACCAAGAAGAATGGAGTTCTTCCGGTCGACCGATTGGGCGTGGTCCGCAGTCCCCAGAGCACAGATGGAAGTTCGTCGACCCAAGCTCCAGCCGCGTGTTTGAGATCACGCATCAGTCGCGGCTTCAGTCCCTTGAGAATCAGTCCATTAGCTCGCTCTGCTTGCCCATTCGACTGCGGATGGGCGACTGATGCGTAGTCGACCCGTGTGCCCTGGGAGTTGCAGAAGGTTCTGAATTCCTCTGAGTCAAAGTTCGACCCATTATCCGTAATGATGCTGTGCGGGACTCCATATCTGAATATTAGTTCCCTGATGAAGCTAACAGCAGTACCGGTGTCGAGGCTCTTGATTGGTTTAGCCTCGATCCACTTGGTGAACTTGTCGACTGCCACCAGTACATGCGTGAAGCCACTTCGTCCTGTTCTCAAAGGACCGATCATGTCCAGCCCCCAAACTGCAAAAGGCCAGACGAGTGGGATGGTCTTCAAAGCTGACGCAGGCTTGTGCGACATATTCGAGTAGAACTGACATCCCTCGCACTTATCCACTATCTCCTTTGCCATCTCATTCGCCTTGGGCCAGTAAAATCCGGCTCGGTATGCTTTGGCCACGATGGTCCGAGAGGACGCATGATGACCACAGGTCCCCGAGTGAATATCATTGAGGATGAGTCGACCTTCTTCTGGTGTTATGCACTTCTGACCAACTCCAGTCGCGCTTTCTCTGTATAATTGTCTTTTGATTACGGTAAAGGCTTTAGATCGACGGACGATCTGTCGAGCCTCTTCCTCATCCTCCGGAAGCTCTTTCCTCAAGATATATGCGACATACGGAATCGTCCAGTCGGGAATGACCACCAAAACCTCCATGATCAAGTCGACCACTGCTGGGACTTCAACTTCAGTCGGATCTGTGGCGCTCTTGGGCTGCGGAGTTTCTTCGATGAAAGGATCTTCTTTGACTGACGGAGTGTGTATATGCTCCAAGAACACACCACTCGGAATGGCTTCTCTCTTGGAACCTATCTTTGCTAGATCATCAGCTGCTTGATTTTTCAGTCGGGGTATATGATGGAGCTCCAACCCCTCGAACTTCTTCTCCAGCTTCCTCACTGCACTGCAGTATCCAGTCATGGCTGGGCTTCTCACGTCCCACTCTTTCATCACCTGATTGACCACTAGATCCGAGTCACCATAGACCATTAGGCGACGGACGCCGAGTGAAATGGCCATGCGCAACCCATATAGGAGGGCCTCATATTCTGCCTCATTGTTGGAGGAGTCAAAGTGAATCTGGAGCACATATCTAAGCTTATCTCCTCTGGGGGAAACCAGGACGACCCCAGCACCGGAACCATTCAACATCTTAGAGCCATCGAAAAACATGGTCCAATGCTCCGAGTGAACTTCAGTCGACTGCTGTTGTTCAATCCACTCGGCGAGGAAATCTGCTATCGCCTGGGACTTAATGGCTTTCTTTGCCTCAAACTTGATATCAAGGGGAAGAAGTTCAATCGCCCATTTGGCCACTCGACCAGTTGCGTCTCTGTTGTGCAAAATCTCTGATAGTGGAGCGTCGCTGATGACTGTGATGGAATGGTCAGAGAAATAATGAGCAACCTTCTTTGTGGTCATGTATATTCCATACACAAGCTTCTGATAATGAGGATATCTCTGCTTGGATGGAGTCAAGACTTCAGACAAATAATACACTGGGCGCTGAACTTTGAGAGCTTTTCCTTCTTCTTCCCGCTCGACCGTTAGCACAGTACTGACGACTTGTCCTGTGGCTGCGATGTAGAGCAACAGAGGCTCTTTGCTGATTGGAGCAGCAAGCACCGGCTGGGTGGAAAGCAGAGCTTTTAGCTCGGCAAACGCTGCATCAGCTTCTGGAGTCCACTCGAACTTGTCAGCCTTCTTCATCAGTCGGTAAAGAGGCAGTGCCTTTTCACCGAGTCGTGAGATGAATCGACTTAATGCGGCCAAGCATCCAGTAAGCTTCTGGACATCGTGCACTCGCACAGGGCGTTTCATTCGGAGAATAGTGCCAATCTTCTCTGGGTTAGCGTCGATTCCCCGTTCGGAAACGAGAAAACCGAGTAACTTGCCACCAGGAACTCCAAATGTGCACTTTGATGGATTGAGCTTGATATCATACCTTCTGAGGTTGGCAAATGTTTCGGCGAGGTCAGCGAGCAGGTCGGAACCTTTTCGTGACTTGACAACAATATCATCCATATAAGCTTCCACATTCCGACTGATTTGAGTGAGTAGACACTTCTGAATCGTTCGCATAAATGTGGCTCCGGCATTCTTGAGGCCGAATGGCATGGTGATATAGCAGAAGCACCCGAATGGAGTGATGAAAGCTGTTTTTACCTCATCGGGCCCGTACAGACGGATCTGGTGGTACCCGGAGTAAGCATCTAAAAAAGACAACCTCTCGCATCCCGCGGTCGAGTCAACAATTTGATCTATGCGAGGGAGAGGAAAGTGATCTTTCGGGCAGGCCCGGTTGATGTGCTTGAAATCAATGCACATTCGGAGCGACTTGTCCTTCTTAGGAACCATGACGACATTAGCGAGCCACTCGGAGTGGTATATCTCTCGGATAAATCCTGCCGCCAACAGTCGAGCCACTTCTTCACCGATGGCCTTTCTCTTCTGGACGGCGGACCGCCGAAGATGCTCTTTGACTGGTTTTGCAGACGAGTCGACTCTTAGGCGATGCTCAGCCAGTCCCCTGGGAACACCTGGCATGTCAGCGGGCTTCCATGCAAAAATGTCCCAGTTCTCACGGAGGAACTGGGTGAGCGCTTCTTCCTATTTTGGGTCGAGTGTTGTGGAGATGCGGGTCGGAGCTGCTTCGGGATCGGTCGGGTGAATGTGAACAGGCTTCGTCTCACCGGACGACTGGAATGCAGACTCTGTGGCGGGCTTCTTGGATCGCAGCAAGTCACTCGGGTCTGCGTTTTGCTTGTATTCTTCGAACTCGACCGCTGTCACTTGGGAATCGGCAATCTTGGAGCCCTTCTGAAAGCACTCCTCTGCCTTTTTCCTATCACCGGTGACAGTGATCACACCTTTGGGACCGGGCATCTTCAATTTGAGGTACACGTAACATGGTCGAGCCATGAACCGTGCATAGGCCGGCCTCCCCAAAATGGCATGATATGCACTTTGAAAATCCACGACCTCAAATGTCAACTTTTCTTTGCGAAAATGCTTCGAATCACCAAACACTACGTCCAAAGCTATTTGGCCGAGTGACTCGGCCTTCTTCCCTGGTATAACTCCATGGAAGCTCATGTTACTAGTGCTCAGTCGGGACATCGGAATGCCCATACCTTTCAATGTGTCTGCATACAATAAGTTCAGCCCACTTCCACCATCCATCAGCACCTTTGTCAGTCGAGTGCCTTCGACAACTGGATCGACCACCAAAGCTTGCCTCCCGGGGGTGGCAATATGAGTCGGGTGATCAGATTGGTCGAATGTGATGGGTGTTTGAGACCACTTCAGATAATTTGCCTTTGCTGGGGCAACCATGTTAACCTCTCGGTTAATCACTTTCAGTCGACTTCTGCTTTCCACATCTGCGAAGATCATCAGAGTGGAGTTGATATGCGGATATCCTCCCTCACTGTCCTCTTTGTCTTCGGCCTTGTCCGGCTCCTTCTCCTTGTCCTTAGACTGTTTTCCCTGAAACTGCTGGATCAGGAGTCGACATTGGCGAGTGGTGTGCTTTGGGTAAATGATATTCCCCTCTTCATCTTTCTTCGTGTGAATATGACACGGCATATCCATCACATCGTTCCCTTCTTTATCCTTTACTTTCTTGGGGTTCCAGGATCCTTTTGGTTTCCCCTTAAACTTTCCTTGAGTCACGGCCAGAGCCTCTCCAGGAGCTGCCGGTTCAGCCTTCCGCTTCTGTTTCCGACTGGTGTTTCCTTTTTCCGACTGACTCGGCTTGTGCTTGCCGCTTCGGAGTCGGTCTTCTTCTTCGCCGTTGGCGTACTTGGTAGCAATCTCCATCATCCGACTCAAGGTCATGTCACCGGTTCGACCAGATTTCAAACTCAGTTCTCTGTTCTTGACACCATCTTTGAAGGCGCATACTGCCTGATGGTCAGAGACATTTTCCACAGTGTGGTGCAAAGTGATCCACCTCTGAATATACTCTCTGAGAGTCTCATTAGTTTTCTGCACGCAGACTTGCAACTCTGTCAATCCCGCTGGTCGCTTGCAAGTCCCTTCAAACGTTCTGACGAACACTCGGGACAGATCTTCCCAAGTGTGAATGCTGCTAGGAGGTAATTGAGTCAACCATGCCCTGGCAGAACCTTCCAACATGAGGGGCAAATGCTTCATGGCCACCTCGTCGTTCCCACCACCGATCTGAACTGCCACTCGGTAGTCTTCAAGCCAAGTTTCAGGCTTAGACTCACCAGTGAACTTGCTGACTCCTGTTGCCAACCTGAAATTGGGGGGGATAACTGCGGCTCTGATAGCTCTGCTGAAACATTCAGGACCAGAAACATGTACTCGACTGCTCGCGGGTACATCTCTGTCGAGTGCACCTCGATGGGCTCTGTTCCGGTCGACCAACCCTTGCACGATAATGGATCGCGCGTCGAAGCCTGGCTCTCTGGGGTCAACTGGAACCCTACGCCCTGTACTGTACTGACGCCTATCATCTGGCTGCCGAGGAGCGTAAGACCCACCCCTCGGAGGGGAATAGGGCACTCGACGCCTATCATCTCGGTCGAGTCTGTCGCCATATTGATCTCGCCGATTCTCACGCCCTTCGCGCCGCGGAGGCGATCTGGGGCTGTGAGCCGACTGAACCGTATTCACAGTGACGGATCGACTGTGAATTCTGTTGCGCGACTGAGACACGGCTGAATTCTGATCTCCTGCTGCTCGGAGCAGATCCCTGATCTGCAGCAAACCTCTGCCAGCTTCCGACTGCGAAGGCTGAATGGACTCTGCTATACGGGTCGCAGCTGCTAAATTCTGAATTGGGGTTCGATATACCTGAGTCGGCGGGAAGAGTTGACGTCGACTGGTGTCGGGAACTCGTTGCCGCGCGCGCTCGTCGAGTGCTCGCTGAAGGTTCTCCAGTCGAGTGCGCTCGGCCAAATTGGCGAGACGCGCCTCCTCTAAGGCACGAGCCTCGGGGGTTTCTCCTGCAATGGGAATACGCAGGGGATCTTCGTTCCTGCGGCGAAGCTCTTCTCTTTGCAGAGAGTCGAGTGGCTCGGGCTGATACTCTTCGTAGCCTCGTGCAGGATCGCCGCCGTCACCTGCTCCACCACCACGGGCGAAGCCAGGAGGGCTATGGGGCCCGTCGACCATCAAGATTTCCGCCGCTGGATCACTGCTTCCGCACTCGGATGCAGTCTCTACGGAGCCAGTCGACCGATCGAACAAGCCGTAGAGAGATTCGTTGGGCTCGATTGTCGCAACTTGGGTAGTGGCCGATTGGCGAGCCACCGCGTGACTCACCCATCGCTGAAGCCTCGACCGGCCTGAGCGCTTGCGCTGGCGGGAGACCGGGAGGGTGGACGATGGAGGAGCTGACCGATACTGGGTCGACGGTTGCCGCAGCAGAACGCCGCGGACACATGCGCGAAAATGCGTCGCACCGCGGACGGGGAGCGCATCTACGTCGAGTGGAGCCTCCTGGAGCCATGCGGAGTCGTCGGCGATGAAGGTGAGAGTGCCGAGACGGATCTCTTGACCCTCGACCAAAACTCCAGCAGACACCATGATGAAAGTACTCGGAAGAATCGCAACTTCTCCACAAAATCGCTAAAACACCAGCCCCACGGTGGGCGCCAACTGTCGTGGTTCTAAGCCTGACAGTAGAGTGGGGGGTAGGTATGGAGAGGCAAGGTCCTAGCTATGGAGAGGTTGTAAGCACAAAGGATGTACGAGTTCAGGCCCTTCTCGGAAGAAGTAACAGCCCTACGTCTCGGAGCCCGGAGGCGGTCGAGTGGATTATGAATGTATGGATTACAAGGTGCCGAACCCTTCTGCCTGTGAAGGGGGGTGGCTTATATAGAGTGCGCCAGGACCCCAGCCAGCCCACGTAGGAGAGGGTTTAAGGTGAGTTAAGTCTGGGGCGTTACTGGTAACGCCCCACATAAAGTGCCTTTACTATCATAAAGTCTACTTAATTACAGGCCGTTGCGGTGCAGAGTGCCTCTTGACCTCCTGGTGGTCGAGTGAGTCTTCGTGGTCGAGTCCTTCAGGCCAGTCGAGTGAATCCTCGTTGGTCGACTGGAAGGCGACCTCTTCTAGGGATGTCCTAGGGTAAGTTACTTGGAACAGGTCCATGACCCTACCCTAGGTACATAACCCCATCAACAACCCCAAAGTCCTGTCTTGGTTTAGTGTTCGAGTTACTGGCCACTACCGCTTGCACAAGCTATTCAAACTCACTGTCTGAATCATTTCGGTTTCTTGAGTCTCAACTACAAGCTGAAAGACATCGATCAGCTATGCTGTGACAAGAAGCGGAAGGACTGCGGAAGTCCCTGGAGCATTCAGATGCATACTTTCTAGTGCAATAGCAAGCGTTGGAGGATTTTAGCGCCAAACAGGACAAAGCTAATCAGCTTGCTAAGCTTATTGCCAGCATGGTGGATACCCAGGATAATGTTTCTTGAGCTCTTCTGAAGTTGTTTCAGTTATGCTCTTGTTTTACTGCCGTGTTTATTTGCACTGGTGACCAATTTTGACGGCCAAGTGTATGTAATATGCTGCTTTGTTCCCTATATTTGCACTGGTGGCGAACTTTGATGCCTAGTGGATGTAATATGTGTAATAGTAGTAATAGGCTAGCCTTAATTGCTTGCTTATTTATTTCCTTATTGTCTTGTTTAGTTGTTTGCTTGTAGTCACTGTAGTTCTTTTTCTGTGTTTTTCTAGTGGCCACAATAGCCTATTTTTGGTAACTAGGCCAAAATAATCATGGCAACACACGGACTATTGTAACCATGGGCCTCCTGCAGGCCTTATGATCCATGGGCCTTCGTTCGGCCATAGGACCATTGGCCTTCTATACGGGCCGTAGGATCCATCGGCCTTCTATACGGGCCTTAGGGATCAATGGGCCTTCTACGGGCCGTAGGATCCATGGGCCTTCTACGGGTCGTACTATCCATGGGCCTCATACGGGCCGTAGGATCCATGGGCCTTCTACGGGGCGTATCATCATTTCGCCAATCATGGGTCATACTACTCGTGGACCATAACGGGCCGTTAATAGGCCGTATTTGATAACTCTATGAAAACAGCCCAACGGGTTTTTTTTGACATGAAAACGGCCCAACGTATTAATGGTCCGCAAACTGGCCGACTATAACGACGGGCTGAATTTGGCCCACAAGCAGAAAATGACAGTAACGGGCCGTATGTAACCGAATGCTGCAAATGAGCCCAAGAATTAATGGGCCTGAGAAGGCCGAAAGATAACTTGGGCTGGAAACGGCCCAATGGAATAACGGGCCGTTAATGGGTATAAAGTGATACACTGTTCATTACGGGCCAGTTTCACCACGGGCCGTTAATGGGCCCAGAGTTACAAAGGTCATCATATGGGCCGAAAGAAGTCATGGGCCACACACGGGCCGGAAGTTAAAACGGGCTGAATCATATTGGACGGCCCAGATGACGCTACTGGGCCTAATTCGGATAGGGCATAACGGGCCCTGGGTTAGCGGGCTGTAAATGGGCTATATGCGAACAGGTCGTTAATAGGCTTTCCGTGGGTCGGCCTTTTCATAGGAAGGGGCCTTTGTTGGGCCGTGCCACGTGTTGTCGTATCATAGGCGCCTTCGGTCCAATGAGCGGATGACATCTGCCCCAACGGTGAGCCAACACGTGTTTCCTCCAGCCAATGATGATTTTACACGTGGAAAATCCCCATTGGTCGGGGCTGTTAACGGGTTATCGGATCCAAAACCCGACCCGATAGCTTAAAAGCGTTCCGTTACAGTGGATGCCACATGTCGGTCACCCTTGACGAAAGCAGTTCTGTGACGCGTGATTTATCATCATGGAAGTGGACACTTACGTGATGATAATTTTGGTAATGTCATGGAACACTTCTACGACAGCACAGGTATGACTATCTTGATTATGTCATAAATTTGTCATGGATGTACATGCATGACAAAAAATGCGACCTACTGTGACAAACACGTATCATCACGGAAGTGTATTTTTTTTGTAGTGACAATGCTCTGCATGGAGCTACTCTAGCTAAATGCTCCCACTTTCGATATGTATCCAGATTGAGACTCAGAGTCATCTGGATCGGTGAAAAAGCTTGCATCGATGTAATTCTTTGCGACGAACTCTTTATCACTTCCATAACAAAGAAATATTTTCTTAGTCCTCACTAAGGATAATTTTGACCGCCATACAGTGATCCACTCTTGGATCACTATCGTGCCCCCTTGCCAAACTCATAGCAAGGAACACAACTGGTCTGGTACATAGCATGGCATACTTTATAGAACCTATGACTGAGGCATAGGGAATGACTTTCATTCTCTTTCTATCTTCTGTCGTGGTCGGGCTTTGAGTCTTACTCAATTTTACACATTGTAATATAGATAAGAACTCCTTGTTTGACTGATCCATTTTGAACTCTTTCAAAAACTTTGTCAAGGTATGTATTCATTGAAAAATGTTATCAAGTGTCTTGATCTATCTCTATAGATCTTGATGCCCAATATGTAAGCAGCTTCACCGAGGTCTTTCATTGAAAAACTCATATTCAGGTATCCCTTTATGCTATCTGGAAATTCTATATCATTTCCAATCAACAATATGTCATCCACATATAATATTATAAATGCTACAGAGCCCCCACTCACTTTTTTGTAAATATAGGCTTCTCTTAAAGTCTGTATAAAACCATATGCTTTGATCACACTATCAAAGCGTTTATTCAAACTCCGAGAGGCTTGCACCTGTCCATAAATGGATCGCTGGAGCTTGCACACTTTGTTAGCACCCTTTGGATTGATAAAACCTTCTAGTTGCATCATATACAACTCTTCTTCCAGAAATCCATTCAGGAATGCAATTTCAACATCTATCTACCAAATTTCATAATCATAAAATGCGGCAATTTCTAACATGATTCAGACAGACTTAAGCATCGCTACGGGTGAGAAAGTCTCATCGTAGTCAACTCCTTGAACTTGTCGAAAACCTTTCGCAACAAGTCGAGCTTTGTAGACAGTAACATTACCATCAGTGTCGGTCTTCTTCTTGAAGATCCATTTATTTTCTATGGCTTGCCGATCATCACGCAAGTCCACCAAAGTCCACACTTTGTTCTCATGCATGGATCCCATCTCAGATTTCATGGCCTCAAGCCATTTCGCAGAATCTGGGCTCATCATCGCTTCCTCATAGTTCGTAGGTTCACCATGCTCCAGTAACATGACTTCCAGAATAGGATTACCGTACCACTCTGGTGTGGATCGTACTCTAGTTGACCTACGAGGTTCGGTAGTAACTTGATTTGAAGTTTGGTGATCATCATCATTAGCTTCCTCACTAATTGGTGTAGGAATCACTCGAACTGATTTCTGTGATGAGCTACTTTCCAATTCGGGAGAAGGTACAATTACCTCATCAAGTTCTACTTTCCTCCCACTCACTTCTTTCGAGAGAAAACTCCTTCTCTAGAAAGGATCCATTCTTAGCAACGAATATCTTGCCTTCGGATCTGTGATAGAAGGTGTACCCAACAGTTTCCTTTGGGTTCCTATGAAGACGCACTTCTCCGATTTGGGTTCGAGCTTCTCGGGTTGAAGCTTTTTCACATAAGCATCACAGCCCCAAACTTTAAGAAACGACAACTTTGGTTTATTGCCAAACCACAGTTCATAAGGCGTCGTCTCCACGGATTTTGATGGTGCCCTATTTAACGTGAATGCAGCTGTCTCTAATGCATAACCCCAAAATGATAGTGGTAAATCGGTAAGAGACATCATAGATCGCACCATATCCAATAAAGTGCAGTTACGATGTTCGGACACACCATTACGCTATGGTATTCCAGGTGGCGTGAGTTGTGAAACTATTCCACATTGTTTTAAATGAAGGCCAAACTCATAACTCAAATATTCTCCTTCACGATCAGATCGTAGAAACTTTATTTTCTTGTTACGATGATTCTCCACTTCACTCTGAAATTCTTTGAACTTTTCAAATATTTCAGACTTGTGTTTCATTAAGTAGATATACCCATATCTACGCAAATCATCTGTGAAGGTCAGAAAATAACGATACCCGCCACGAGCATCAACACTCATTGGACCGCATACATCGGTATGCATTATTTCCAATAAGATACTAGCTCATTCCATTGTTTCGGAGAAGGAGTTTTAGTCATCTTGCCCATAAGGCACGGTTTGCAAGCATCAAATGATTCATAATCAAGTGCTTCCAAAAGTCCATCTTTATGGAGTTTCTTTATGCTCTTTACACCGATATGACCCAAACGGGAGTGCCACAAATAAGTTGCACTATCATTATCAACTTTGCATCTTTTGGCATCAATACTATGAATATGTGTATTACCACGATCGAGATTCAATAAACCATCAACATTGGGTGTATGAACATAGAAGGTTTTATTCATGTAAATAGAATAACAATTATTCTCTGTCTTAAATGAATAACTGTATTGCAATTAACATGATCTAATCATATTCATGCTCAACGCAAACACCAAATAACATTTATTTAGGTTCAATACTAATCCCGAAAGTATAGGAAGTGCTCGAGGATGATCATATCAATCTTGGAACCACTTCCAACACACATCGGCACTTCATCCTCAACTAGTCTCTATTTATTCTGCAACTCCTGTTTTGAGTTACTAATCTTAGCAACCGAACAAGTATCAAATACTCAGGGATTACTACGAGCACTAGTAAGGTACACATCAATAATATGTATATGAAATATACCTTTGTTCACTTTTCCATCCTTCTTATCCGCCAAATATTTGGGGTAGTTCCACTTCCAGTGACCATTTCCTTTGAAGTAGAAGTACTCAGTTTCAGGCTTAGGTCCAGCTTTGGGCTTCTTCACGGGAGTGGCAACTTGCTTGCCATTCTTCTTGAAGTTCCCTTTCCTTCCCTTTGCCCTTTTCTTGAAACTAGTGATCTTGTTTAATCATCAACACTTGATGCCCTTTCTTGATTTCTACCTTCGTCGATTTCAGCATCACGGAGAGCTTGGGAATCATTTTTGTCATCCCTTGCATACTATAGTTCATCACGAAGTTCCAGTAACTTGGTGATGGTGACTAGAGAACTCTGTCAATCACTATCTTATCTGGAAGATTAACTCCCACTTGATTCAAGTGATTGTAGTACCCAGACAGTCTGAGCACAAGCTCACTAGTTGAGCAATTCTCCTCCATCTTTTAGGCAAAGTACTTGTCAGAGGTCTCATACCTCTTGACACGGGCATGAGTCTGAATACCAATTTTAGCTCTTGGAATATCTCATATGCTCCATGATGTTTCAAAAACATTTTTGAAGTCCCGCTTCTAAGCCGTAAAGCATGGTGCACTAAACTATCAAGTAGTCATCATATTGAGCTAGCGAAACGTTCATAATGTCTGCATCTGCTCCTGTAATAGGTCTGTCACCTAGCAGTGCATCAAGGACATAATTCTTCTATGCAGCAATGAGGATACACCTCGGATCACGAACCCCAGTCCGCATCATTGCTACTATCATCTTTCAACTTAGTTTTCTCTAGGAACATATAAAAAACATAGGGAAGCTATAACGCGAGCTATTGATCTACGACATAATTTGCAAAATACTATCAGGACTAAGTTCATGATAAATTAAAGTTCAATTAATCATACTACTTAAGAACTCACACTTAGATAGACATCCCTCTAGTCATCTAAATTATCACGTGATCCAAATCAACTAAACCATGTCCGATCATCACGTGAGATGGAGTAGTTTTCAATGGTGAACATCACTATGTTGATCATATCTACTATATGATTCATGTTCAACCTTTCGGTCTCAGTGTTTCGAGGCCATATCTGCATATGCTAGGCTCGTCAAGTTTAACCCGAGTATTCTGCGTGTGCAAAACTGGCTTGCACCCGTTGTATGTGAACGTAGAGCTTATCACACCAGATAATCACGTGGTGTCTCGGCACGATGAACTGTAGCAACGGTGCATACTCAGGGAGAACACTTGTACCTTGAAATTTAGTAAGGGGTCATCTTATAATTCTACCGTCATACTAAGCAAAATAAGACGCATAAAAGATAAACATCACATGCAATCAAAATATGTGACATGATATGGCCATCATCATCTTGTGCTCATGATCTCCATCACCGAAGCATCGTCATGATCTCCATCGTCACCGGCGCGACACCTTGATCTCCATCGTAGCATCATTGTCGTCTCGCCAACTATTGTTACTACAACTATCGCTACCGCTTAGTGATAAAGTAAAACAATTGCATGGCGATTGCATTGCATACAATAAAGCGACAACCATATGGCTCCTACCACTTGCCGATAACTTTGTTACAAAACATGATCATCTCATACAATAATTTATATCACATGATGCCTTGACCATATCACATCACAGCAAGCCCTGCAAAAACAAGTTAGACGTCCTCTACTTTGTTGTTGCAAGTTTTACGTGGCTGCTACGGGCTTCTAGCAAGAACTGTTCTTACCTACGCATCAAAACCACAACGATTTTTCGTCAAGTGTGTTGTTTCAACCTTCAACAAGGACCGGCCGTAGTCGAACTAGATTCAACAAAAGTTGGAGAAACAAACACCCACCAGCCACCTATATGCATAAGCACGTCGGTAGAACCAGTCTCATGAACGCGGTCATGTAATGTCGATCCAAGCCACTTCATCCAACAATACCGTCGAATCAAAGTAAGGCGTTGGTGGTAAGCAGTATGACTATTATCACCCACAACTCTTTGTGTTCTACTCGTGCATATAACATCTATGCATAGACCTGGCTCGGATGCCACTGTTCGGGAACTCGGTAATTTCAAAAAAATTCCTACGATCACGCAAGATCTATCTAGGTGATGCATAGCAACAAGAGGGGAGAGTGTGTCCCCGTACCCTCATAGACCGAAAGCGGAAGCGTTAAGTAACGCGGTTGATGTAGTCAAACGTCTTCGCGATCCAACCGATCAAGTATTGAACGCACGGCACCTCCGCGATGTGCACACGTTCAGCTCGGTGACGTCCCTCGAACTCTAGATCCAGCTGAGGCTGAGGGAGATTTCCGTCAGCACGACGGCATGGTGACGGTGATGATGAAGTTACCGGCGTAGGGCTTCGCCTAAGCACTACGATGATATGACCGAGGTGGAAAACTGTGGAGGGGGGCACCGCACACGGCTAAAGATCAACTTGTGTCTATGGGGTGCCCCTGGCCACGTATATAAAGGAGGGGAGGGAAGAGGTGGCCAGCCCAAGGGGGGCGCGCTAGGTGTGGGGAATCCTACTAGGACTCCCCAGTCCAAGTAGGATTCCCCTCCTCTTTCCTATTCCTAGTAGGAGGAGGGAAGGAGGAGGAGGAGAGAAGGAAAGGGGGGTCGCCCCCCAACCCTAGTCCAATTCGGTTTGGGCTAGGGGGGCGTGCGCCACTCCTTAGCCTGCCTCCTCTCTTCCACCACTAGGCCCATGAGGCCCAATAACTTCCCGGGGAGGGTTCCGGTAACCCTCGGTACTCCGAAACTTATCTGAAATGACCCGAACCATTCTGGTGTCCGAATGTAGCCTTCCAATATATGAATCCTTATGTCTCGACCATCTCGAGACTCCTCGCCACGTCCGTGATCTCATCCGGGACCCCGAACAAACTTCCGTCATCAAAACACATAACTCATAATACAAATCGTCATCGAATGTTAAGCGTGCGGACCCTACGGGTTCGAGAACTATGTAGATATAACCGAGACACATCTCTGGTCAATAACCAATAGCGGAACCTGGATGCTCATATTGACTCCTACATATTATACGAAGATCTTTATCGGTCAAACCGCATAACAACATACATTGTTCCCTTTGTCATCGGTATGTTACTTGCCCGAGAGTCGATCGTCGGTATCATCATACCTAGTTCAATCTCGTTACCGGCAAGTCTCTTTACTCGTTCCGCAATACTTCATCCGCAACTAACTCATTAGTTACAATGCTTGCAAGGCTTATAGTGATGAGCATTACCGAGAGGGCCCAGAGATACCTCTCCGAAACACGGAGTGACAAATCCTAATCTCGATCTATGCCGACCCAACAAACACCTTCGGAGACACCTGTAGAGCACCTTTATAATCACCCATTTATGTTGTGACATTTGGTAGCACACAAAGTGTTCCTCCGGTATTCGGGAGTTGCATAATCTCGTAGTCTGAGGAACATGTATAAGTCATGAAAAAAGCAGTAGCAATGAAACTGTAACAATCATAATGCTAAGCTAACGGATGGGTCATGTCCATCACATCATTCTCCTAATGATGTGATCCCGTTCATCAAATGACAACACATGTCTATGGTTAGGAAACATAACCATCTTTGATTAACGAGCTAGTCTAGTAGAGGCATACTAGGGACAATATGTTTTGTCTATGTATTCACACATGTACTAAGTTTCCGGTTAATACAATTCTAGCATGAATAATAAACATTTATCATGAAATAAGGAAATAAATAATAACTTTATTATTGCCTCTAGGGCATATTTCCTTCAGGTGCGCCCCCTAGGGCCGGCCGGCCTCCCCCTCCCTCCTTTATATACGGGGGCAGGGGGGCACCCTAGAACACACCAAGTCTTCTCTTAGCCATGTGCGGTGCCCCCTCCATAGTTACACACCTCGATCATATCACCTTAGTGCTTAGGCAAAGCCCTGCGCCGGTAACATCATCGTCGTCGTCGCCACACCATCGTGCTGATGGAACTCACCTTCATCCTCAACTGGATCAAGAGCACGAGGGACGTCATCGAGCTGAACGTGTGCTGAACATGGAGGTGTTGTGCGTTCGGTACTTGGATCAGTTGGATCGCGAAGTAGTTCGATCTACATAAACCGCGTTACTAAACGCTTCCGCTTTCTGTTTACAAGGGTACGTGGACACACTCTCCCCTCTCGTTGCTATGCATCTCCTAGATCTTGCGTGACCGTAGGAATTTTTTTGAAATTACCGCGTTCCCCAACAAATGAAACAGGGACAGATGCCATAGTGCTTGAGGAAGAAGCCTGCCATGGTCTGGGGTGACCTCTTGCGGATGTCGGGGCCGGAGGAGAGGCAAAGACATGTCTTGGAAACACACTTGAAGTGGCATGGTGACTTGTAGGTCACCCGGGGACAGGATCTCAACAGTGTGGCCCTTAGGGAGGCTCCCAACAGGGTGCTTCTCATGCTCCTACTCCTACTTGTGCTTCTTTTTATTCTCTTCTTCTACAAATAATAGAGACATCTCGTTTAGATTCCTAATTCCCTTTCATGAATCAAAGATTGGAACAAGAAACGGGAGGGGAGAAAACCTCAAAAGCTACAAGAACAGTGAGGATGGACTGTGACATATTATGGGACGGAGCGCCCTCGTCGTGGAGTTCGGTCATCGATGGGTTGTCCTACTCTATGCAACAATGCTCTCCTTCTCCTCCTCCTCCTGGAGGCGTCGACTCCTCATTGGCTCAGGGACCAGTGCCTCGAGGGCCTCTGCTTAATCATTGTGGGCAAGCCACCGTGACTAGTACGAACTCTAGGGTTTAGGAATGGGAATAGAGCGGCGGTTGTGTCCTCGTCTCCGATCCCTGTGGGAAGGCTGGGCATCATGACTTATTTTCCGCATACAGCAACCCTATGGACCAGCACAGGCTCCCATATTTAATTAATAAGCTCACAAATATCTACATAAATAATAGGGCTACAAATAATTAAAAATTAGTAGTGCTCACTCTGTTATTTTTATAAGGTGTATTAACTTTCCAACAGTGAAACCTTTCTACATTTGATAAGTTTATGAAAAATATCAACATCTACAATACAAAATCAGTTCCTTAGATCCATCATGAAAGATATTTTCATATTTCATTTAGTTAGTGTTGTAGATATTGGTATTTTTTCTATAAACTGGTTAAAGATAAAAAAATAACTTCATAAAAAGGAACACAAGGAGTAATAGAAATGTAGGGAAGAGGCATATGTTTTAAAATAGTTATTTTTAAAGTGCATCAAATTCTCGCTCATAGAAATAAATGTAGGGAAAAATAAATTACTCCCTCTGGTCCAAATTAATTGACGTTGGTTTAATACAAAGTTAGTACAATTTTGTACTAAACCAGCGTTAATCAATATGGACCGGAGGGAGTACTTTCGCCCTATTTGTTTCGAGTTAGAGTGTATGACAGAACAAACGAAGGCTAAATAGAAGAGAAAGAGTTACCATAGTTTCCCAGATTTTACTGTTCTTATAACATACTCCCTCCGTCCGGAAATACTTGTCCGAGGAATGGATGTATCTAGATATATTTTAGTTCTAGATACATCCATTTGTATCCATTTTTACGACAAGTATTTCTGGACGGAGGGAGTACTCTTTTAGTTGACTGATAATGATTCGTTCTTTCCACAAAAGGAGAATGTTAAAAAACAGGAATTGATTACGATTGGTAAGCAATAATAATGATTGATTAGCATTACAGCTACATGTTTTGAATCTAGGCCTTGGACAACAATTTGATCCATTGCAATTCTTGAAAAATGACATGATCACTAATATTCTTAAGTAAATACAAGAGTTCAAAAGAATATTAGTGATCATGTCATTTTTCAAGGGTGGCTGAACATATAAAGGGAAATAGATAGAAACTAAGTAAACTAGATGATACCTCGTGCGTTGCTGCAGAACTGTTAACAAATAATTTGATGTTTAAAAACATGAAAAAATTTATGAAGCATAGTCTAAGTTGATGACAAAGAATTTTGTTTATAAAACTATTGTTAGAATAAGCATCTAGAGAAAATTTGATGAAAAGGTCAAAAATGAGTCCAATTTTTTTCTATTAATTTATTAGATTGAGAATATATCAGGGATGCTATATGAGACGGAAAAAATTGAGTACTAACAGTAGAGACATCTGAACCCTTGGCTAAATCTAAAACAACGATAGCAACTATATATGTGCATTCATAAAGAAGCATAGCTCACATAGAAAAATAAAACGTGAGTTCACTCTTAATTTGATTTTTAATATAAAAAAGAAGGTCGTTTATTAATCATGAGGCTGAGTAAGTCATACGTCTCACCAGATCAACCATGTGCAGTGTACTGCAGCCATTCATCACAATATACCCATGTAACTCTAATTCTTGCCCATTAGTTGACTCTTAGTTTTATCACTAAAAAAGTCTTATTAGAGCATCTACAGCCGGAATTGGCAAATCTGATCCCTCAAACGTCCGCGGATGAACCCGGGCGCGTCCGCAGACGGTGAACGGTTACCCTCAAAAAATGTATTCCACATCCAGATACCTCAAATTAGAAACATCAAATCCATATTATTACATGCAACACAACGATCTTTGAGTGGAACTTCGTTCGGTTCCGCTCCCCGCTCGCCCAGCTCCGTCCTAGCCATGTCCAGTGGTCGGCTGCGCCCCTCAGAGTGTTGGTCCGGCGCCGGCAAGGTAGAGTAGGGCATGAGACACAAGACGGCACACGGGACTCAAGGCGCCACTCCCATGCCCTACTCTTCCTTATCGGAGCCCGAAACCCGAACGGTGCTGACGTCCAGCACGATGCGGTTGCGGCGCCCGGACTGATGTGCCATACAGGGCGCCGAAGAATGTGACTCCGCACTGCCTCCCGCGCCCGGTGCCTAGCACGGCGGGCACGCCATGCCATGTTCTCGTCGAACAAGGCCGATGGTGCGTCCCGGTGCTCGGCGCGCCAACATAGGGGTTGTGCGTCTAACACCGTGTTCAGACGCCAGACGAGCCGCACAGCCTAGTGCCAGATCCATGCGCCATTTGGGCGAATGCAATGGATTCACGACGGAAGGAGTCCGAGCGCTGCCGTGTATGGGCCTCCTCGGGCGCAGCGGAGCGTAAGTCAGACGGACATCTCCTCCTCGGGGTTGCATGGTATGAGCTCGGTGTCAACAGATCTGGAGGTGAAGGACTCGGATCCACTGCCCGCCATGCCGGAGACGGCCGGAAGGCGCCGGAGACGAGCTTGGGTGGCGGAGGGAGTGGAGTGAAATGGCTAGGTTTGATCCGGCGAGCGAATGGGGAGGAATTTATGTGGGGTCGGTGGGCCAACGTGGGTCAAGTCCGATGTGACGGGCATGCCCGGGCACCCCATATCCGCCCCATATTTAGGCTGGATATGAGAGGTGTCGGTTAGCCCGGGCGTTTGAGGGCCGTTTGAGGCGCCCATCCGGGTCAAATTTTGTGACCGGGCGGCCTGCCCGGGCACATGAGGCGGGTTTGAGGCTCCCGGTTGTAGATGATCTTAGCTACTTGGGTGTATGCAATTGAACTAGATTGAGACTAAAATGTTGCATGGGAACAGTGGATTTGATGATCCACCTCTCTATACACAATGTAATCAAATTGGAATGTAATGTTTGCTTGGAATACTGGAGGTTCAAGGGAACAAAGGCATTTGGAAATTTTTGTGGCATGTGGGCAGAAAAAAGGCATGGACATGAAGCTCAAGAGAAGGGGAATGATAAAAGACGGTCGTTTGGGCTTCCGGAATTAGACGATCGCATCAACACTAAAGTCAACCAAATGGTTGGACAGGGACTCATGCTAGTTGTCTGGAGTGGATCAGATGACGCCAAGACATATATAGATAGCAAAAGACCTAGCATGACGTTGCTGATTGAGATTACCTGAAAAATAATAATTAATGATTATCGTGGCAGGTTGCATGCACATGAAGAGTTAGAAGGATCATGCACATACTGAGTTAGTGGGAAAGCATCTTTACATGTTAACTTAATGATGTAGATAGATTGCATGTCAAGATAAATAAAATAGTGGGATCAATCCGGAAATCCCTTTTGGAGCTCGGCCTCCAATGAGGCTTCCAAATTCAAAATTCAAATTTATCATAATTCATATTTTTACGGTTCAAAATTTTTTGAAAAAACACAGATATACATGAAGGCATAACACACATGTGTGTAAATTTTCAAGTCAAAATACATTGAAATGAGGGCTGTGCAAAAAAACAAATTTGAGGCTGTTTAAAACATGATAGTATTCATACTCACAGGCCACGAATTTGTCTTTTTTGTGCAGGTCACAACTCAAGGTATTTGAATGTTTACACACATATGGGTTACATCCTTACATACACGCATAATTTTTTTCAGAATTTTTTGAATCATAAAATTTGAATTTGAATTTTTCAAAAATAAAGGCCTCCATGCAGCTCGGCCTCCAAAACGCCTGTCTCGGATGAACCTCTTTACTTGTATGAAGCTCAAGCCCGTGCCATTTCTTCTGGTCTACTCATAAATGTGAGCAGTAAGTACTAACGCCGGAGCACCGGAATATTCCTCCCATGGAAATGCCTCCACTTGATGTTTTTTCCTCAGTAAGTACTCCCTCCATCTGAAAATTCTTGTCTTAAATTTGTTTAAATACGGATGTATCAAATCATGTTTTAGTATTAGATACATCCGTATCTAGACGAATCTAAGACAAGAATTTTGGGACGGAGGAGTACATAACAATTCTCATCTCTTTTGTGTAGAAGCACAGCACCCAGTCGCAAGAACGCCACATCGTGCAAATATTCGAAATTTGAACTTTCCTTTTCGTCGTCAACATGTTCATGGAAAGCAAGTTTGCAAAGGAATCATTAACGCGATGTCGCATTTTTTGGTGGGGTGACGAAGACAATCATAAGAGAATGCATTGGATGGCATGGTGAAAGATGTGTGTAGCAAAAGACCAAGGAGGAATGGGTTTTCGAGACATACATTGTTTCAGTTTGGCCTTGTTAGCCAAACAAGCGTGGCGCCTGCTTGATAACCCTGATTCTCTATGTGCCACCATTTTGAGAGCTAAATATTTTTCGGATGGAGATTTAATGAATGCAAGTCTTAAAAAAAGGATCTTCATTCACTTGGCAACGCATTATGGCGGGAGTGAATTCTCTAAAAAATGGTTATACTTGGAGAGTTGGAAATGGACAAAATATTGATATTTGGAGAGATGTATGGATCCCTAATGGGGCAAATAGGAAAATTATCACTCCTAGAAGAGGGCAGCTTCTGACATAAGTTGTTGACCTTATAGATCCAATCAACAATTGTTGGGATGAAGATTTGGTAAGACAAACGTTGTGGCCAATTGATGTCCAGAGGGTGCTTGCGATCCCCCTCCCCACATATAACATGCCGGATTTCATAGTTTGGAGTTTTACAAAGAATGGACTATTCACGGTTCGTTCTGCTTATCTGGAGGAATGGAAAAAGCAACATGGGAGGAAGTTGCAACATTCTAATGGCATGGGAGGAATAAATGTCAATACTATTTGGAGAAACATTTGGAAATTATCTTGTCCAGCAAAAGTGAAGATTTTTATTTGGCATACCTTACACGGAACCCTCCCGTGTCGTATTACACTTGCTAATAGACATATGAAAGTTTCGTCCACCTGCCCATCATGTTCGAACGAACCTGAAGATACTAAACACTTGTTATTTATGTTTCAAAAGGCAAAAGAGGTGTGGGAGAAGCTGGCACGAAGCCATTAAAAAAGCTTGTGCGGTCGATCGTGCGGGAGAGGCAGTACTCGAATTTTTACTTCTTATGCCAGAACACGAGCTATCTATAGTGGGCATACAGAATGTTCGTGAACTGATAAATGCATACCAAATTTCAATGGGAGCATGTGCTATAATGACAAACTATGTTATTGCCCAATCCTCCGGGGCAACGAAGAGAACAGAGGGATGGACGAGACCCCCTCTAGGTTTTGTGAAATTAAATGTCGATGCTCCGTTCAATCAAGACATGCTTAGAGGAACAGCGGGAGCTGTACTTAGAAATGATAAAGAAAGATTTATTGTGGGAGGGAATTGGAAGATGGATTGGTGCGCAGATGTTTTAACAGCGGAAGCCATGGCACTACGTTTTGGCATATTACTTGCACAAAAGACGGGAAGCAACCGACTTGTTGTTAACTCCGACAATTTGGAAGTAATTGACACAATGAAGAATGGAGGACATACAGCGGGAGCGGCGGCGGTTGTGTTTGATGATTATTATTTTATGGCTTGTGTAGTTAGATTTGAACATTGTAATAGGGAAGCAAATAAAGTAGCTCATGAAATTGCTAGAGTAGCTAAATTTTCTGAGACAAGGGATTGGTTTGAGGAACCTATGAGTGATATTGTAAATTTTCTTACAGACGATGTAACCATTATTACTAATAAATAAAAGGATGTTTCATTTCAAAAAAAAAAAACTGGCTGCCTTGGTCGTGTTAAGAAGGATTTACAGAATGAAGGGCTCGTTAAGGATTTGATATTACTGCACCAGTATCTTAACAGTATTGGCAATATGATGTGCCACGTGACACAATATGAACGTATTGTTCACAATTTTTTCATTTTTTGTGTGCGGTTCATCTGAGACTGGGAGCTACAGGTCTGACATGTCAGCATGCATTGTGAAGGAAAAGCATCCTCTCGACACATATTCAACTCATTTACTCGGTACACTTTTTAGCAGCTGATTCCAGGCCATCTCTGTTACAGATTCATTATATTTTGTGGCTGGGATACCAAGAACATCCATGCAAAAATATATGACACCCTAATGTCTATGATAATAATACAATCGCTGGCGACATCTGTGTCGCGTATGGTTACCCTACAAAATTAGAAGCGCCTATATCATCCCAATACTTCCAAGGGATTCAGGGTTTATTAGGCGATTGACCCTATCCGATTTCAAACACCTTCTAAAAGTACTACAAGGATGAAAATGAACTTGCCGAGTAGGAAAACACAGTTAAACTGCCCATCAAAACTTGTGGAAACAGTATATTGTACCCTAATGTCTTACGGCCCTTTCAGGTTGGGTGGCTCAGTGCTCTGCTGACTTGATTGATCTTCCATTGCTTCCTCACATTCCTTCAGAAATCTCTCAACACCAGGATCATAAGCAGTAGCCGCCCGCAGGTATTTCGCAGCCTCAGATTTCCGTCCTTCATTTGATAGTATACTGCAAACAAATGTAAGTGGCTTCAGCTACTACATAGCAATTAGGTTTCTCTTCCAAAACCAAGGGGTGGAAAAATATAATAAGTCAATTTCATATTTTACAGGGCGCAAAGATTTCTGCTCCTTTTTGTTTCAGAAGGTGCGCATACTAGTCCAACTGCAAGACATAGCATTAAGTCACCCCCTCCCGTTCTAGCCCTGTGCAGCTATTTCTCCACTCATCGTATACACATGCATAATATGGTGCTTACAGAGTGCGTGTGAGAGTGACCAACTAGTTGGAGTGGAAAAAGATTCAGCCGATGCATACCTCCCATGCAAGGTTCGTCTAGTTTTTTTTTCCTCAATACCTCTCTTTTGACGCACCTTAAGAGCATCTCACTAAATTGTGCTTCGAGTAAAATTTACATCACCAAAAACCTCCGAACTCCAACAGATGATGTAAAATTTACATCACCGTGGAGACGGCCATGGTGAGGTGCGCCGGAGCAGCGTTGGCAGTCGCGAGGTCTGAAGAGGTGTCCATGGGGTCTGACAGCGGACGGCGGGCAGCGGGCGCTCGGCGGGAAGGTTCCGCACGGCAGTTGGGGCTGCGCGCGTTTTGCTCGAGCAAATCTCGAGTAAAAACATTTGTATCTACATCATCTGTTGGTGCAGCTTTTTGTGCGGCTTGGTGATGCTCCAATCTTTGTGTTGGGTAACTAGTCATGGAGTTAAACTAAGTTTCATAAGTTCACTACAAGCAGATAACCTGAATAACAGTGGACTAACTGCGTTACTAAATTGGCTACATGCAGCTGACACTACAGCACAACCTAGGTATACCAAGTGTTCAAACCAAACACAACAGTGAACTTATGTACGCCCGCACGCTCCTGCTACTTATAAGACACAAAAAAGATGCAATACAAAATGGGGGAACTGGCAAGTGTTCCTAGCTCATTTTGCCACGATCAATACTCGGAAGAGTGGAGACTACTCAACTTGTAAGCTTACATTGATAAAATGATCTGAAAAGGGTTTAGTTACCTTCCTAGAGCAATAAAGCCTTGGAAATAGCATGCTTTGTTCATCACTTGTTCTGGTTCCTTGAGCTCTGTTAGTCTTTGCAGGAGCTTGATTGCCGTCTCCTTATCGCCCTACAATGGGAAGTGATGATGGAAGCGCTTATGTTATTCACTGCTATTTCTAATGGCTTAAAAACAGGTGAACGGATACCCTACCTGATTTTTACGTGAAAGACCCGCACTAAAGTACGCAAGCACAAGAAGAGGATCTTGTTCTTCAATCTACACAACAGAAAGCAGTAAATCTACTGTGTGTTATATTACATCAATCCATAACCAACAAAGTACCAAAGAACATATGAGATTACAACATACCTTTGGTATAGCATGTTCAAAACACACTGAGGCTTCAGGAAACAACTTATTTGAGAACAAGGTTTGCCCCATTCCAATCAAAGCTATATGTAGATCTGGGTTTTTCTCTATTGCTGTTCTGTAGTAAAAGACTGTTCATCAACTTGTACTGTTTGCAGATGAACCAAAAAGGCAACCAGATACAAATTATACCTGATAAGCGGAACAGCTTGATCTTGGCAGCCAGCTCCCAAATATTGTAACGCTTGCTATCAGAAAAAATACAGATATATGCTTCAGAATTAATGATAAAATAATATTCCATGACAAAGATTCTATAGATTGCAGTCATCCATACTTGAAGAAGCTCCTCAGGTGAACTGGACTCAGCAGATACATTTTCATCCATTATTTTACTATCCTCAAACATAAACTTTGGAGTTGTAGACGATTCCAATTTCGATTGCATGCGAGAATCTCCAAGGGGCCACCGCTGCAAGTTATATTATAAGAGAATAAACCAAATTGCAGCAACAAAACAGGTATATACTAAAAAAATGCAATAATTTGTTCTAGCTGAGAGGAACAGGATGGAAAATTATCAAATCAATAGTTAGATTAGCATGACGGCAACTGCACATGATGCATATAAATATAATAAGAACTGCGAATGGCTACAACATTTAAACCTTCAGATGGTTTTACCTGCATTATCTTCTGACCCTCGTGAAGAGATTTTGGAGATGTATTACCAGCGAGAGCTCCAGTATCAGGCAATCCCAACATCTTGCGGACAATATCATTTCTGAGGGACAATTGCTGCATTTTAATCATTTAAAAAATTAGAATGCAATGTAAAAGCAAAATACATACTGTCAACTGCACAGTTAAGTTTGTTTAAGTAAAACGTATGAGAAGCTACCTGGCCATTTTATTGACTATTGGAACAGCAATATAAAAAATCTACAGCATAACTATGTACTCCCTCCGTTCCTAAATAATTGTCTTTCTAGAGATTTTAACAAGTGACTAGATACAGAGCAAAATAAGTGAATCTACACTCTAAAACATGTCTACATACATCCGTATGTTGTAGTCCATTTGAGATGGCTAGAAAGACAATTATTTAGGAACGGAGGGAGTACACATTAGAGGGCAGGCCTGGCGCAGTGGTGAAGCCCTCCCCACTTGTGCCAAGAGGTCCTGGGTTCGAATCAGCCTCTCTGCAGTGCACTTTGCAGGGGTAAGACAAGGTTCCCATAATCCCTCCCCAGACCCCACCTTGTGTGGGAGCTTCTATGCACTGGGTCTGTCCTTTTTAACTATGTACACATGCCAAAATCACTGATAATAGAACATATACTGGACTAACAGCAAGCTGGCAAAAATGAAAGAGAGAACTGGTGGGCCTTAAAAGCATTCCTTGCATTACTCTACCAGATCTGTTATGACCCGTGTTCTCCCTTTTCTACATAATATGTAAAATTAGTCCATGCCACATAATTATATTTCCAACTCTAGAAAAAAATAACGTAAAAGAACTGGTGGGCCTTAAAATGCATTACTTGCATACATCAAATATATACATATATGTAAGCATGGGGTTCTTAGAAAACTGGTGCAGCAATATCCAAAGTTAACAAAGAAATGGCTTCCATTGCAAGAATGAAAAACTTCAGCTGACCTGAGCTACGTGAAATAAACCATTGGTAGTCCAGTAGACCAGGCTCCCCTGCGAATCAAAGAGAATATGAGTAAACAAAATGCATCACTATCATCTGAATGTGATCTGAATGAAACAAAATTTGCACTAAATAATGATTCTTCTTCCAGTCTGTTGGTTGATGATGCATGATTACGTTTAAGATAATAAAAATCACCTTCTATTGAACTCTTAGTACAACAACATCATTACTAATATTAGCTTAAAGCTCTGCCCCGAGAACTTTGATTACTTCAAACAACTAGAGCAGTTAACATTTCAATATGATATGCTTCCCCCTCCAATTGCAGTATCTTTAATTTATCCAATGCAACGCAGTTTGCTAGGATAGCGCAAACAGGGATAAGTGGATGTACTTTTCAGTACTGTGCACTGAAAAGATCGTAATGTGGGGCAGAAATTGTCCTCGAAATAGAGCAGAAAGATATAACTATCTAATTTGCAGAATTAATATGTCTAAGCAAATTGGAAGGAACTGACCTGAGGGACCACATATGCGATAAGAAACAAAGGAATAGCCAGAATATCAAGGTAAATCTTGTAGTACTGCAATCAAGATAGAAATATTTTCACCACATCAGAGTGAAGATACACATAAGATCATTCCGGAATAAAAGTCATGTGCATTCAAATGTTATTGAGCAAGTTTTCTTAAATAAAAAATGAATGTCATATTGCAGATAGTAAGGCCAACACTGGAGCTTTCACCAAACAAAGTCCATGCCTACGCAAGGTTTTATTCATCTTACCGCAGGACCATAACTTCTACTCCCTCCAATCCATGTTAATTGTCGCTGCTTTAGTACAACTTTGTACTAAAGTTATACTAAAGCAGCGACAATTAATATGGATCATAGGGAGTACTATATTAAACCAGAAAGTCAGCATAGCAGCTCAGCAACAGCAACATTAGCATGCCCATAACAGTACAACATTTCTTTAAGTGAATAACAGTTAAAAAATATATGCCATTTGAAAGAGGAGGATCAAATATTCAACCTTGTGCAATCTAGTTACACGCAGAAAACATGTGGAGTGTGCTCTTGGTAGTACTGACCAACTAAACCCCATAAGTGCACAAATCCATCCAGTGCTACTTACTGAAACAATTCTAGTAAAAATATGTACTTTGGCGAGTGAGCTGCCAACCATTCATGCTCTTTACACAAGATGTTAGCAATATGCCAATTATGCGAGTAATTTACAGGTAACTTGCGACACCTAGCAAACTGTATCAAATATGCCATTGGTTTGAGAAACATGCCTTTGCTAATAAACCTAAAACTCCAGGGTAGTGCTTTGCCTGGCTTTTCTGGAAGGAAATCTGACGAAGGCAAGAAAACAAAGTCAAAGATAGTTTACTGCAAACTGGAGCAAGTCCTAGCTTCATTGCATATATAAAGTAGTGTTATCATCCAGTTAGCAATGAAAAGAACAGATAACCTTTCAACTCTCATCAGAAGAGATCTCACATATAAACTCTCATCAGAAGATATTTTGTGATTAAATCAAGAGAAGTGATTTCATCAGGAAACACAAAAGAAAGATTGCTACTCTAGTGTTAGGTTAATTCACAGATGGACTGATAGCTCAAACTTTGATATCATGGTCCCTCCACTAACAGACAGATGGTCATTAGCAACCAACCAAAAAAAAAAACTTCTAATCGGCTCAAAACTAGTTAAAGCCCTAATTGCAATATCTTAATTCACACTCACGTGATGAGTTCCAACCTACAGCTCCCAGGTATAGCAGTTGGACTTGTAAACCTGAATGTCCAATATTCCAAGACATGCCAACCTCTTTTCAAGAGAAAATTACTAACAGATGTGTCCAGACATTGAAATTAATGATCACAAGATGTAAGACAACACATAGTCCCTCCGTTTCAAATTGTTGGGCACATTTCGACTCCCCAATTTAAAATTTTGACTGCAATTTTCCAGTATAATATTGTTCATATTTCATAAAACCGATATCATAAAACGTATTGTTGATTACTAATCCAATGATATCAATTTTGTGTAACTTAACCCATATTCGGCATTCACCTTTTACAACTGTGTGTTGGCCAGGCAATGATAGGTAACTAACTAAAAAACTAAAAAAGGGGGAAATGGCGAGCGAAATCTTACACACACAAAAAAACTCGATACAAAACAGCAGAGTACCTGGACATTTAAATAATGGAGCCCAGCAACTAAGATAGGAAAAACAGGACCTAAAGCGCCATGTGGAAACTCGGTCAAGTTATTAAACCACAGAATACCGCCCTGTGTAATTGTCAAGAAAAACCAACAGAATATTATATATATCGCTTGAAATCAAAATTAACTTGTCAAATATGAATATTTATATCACAGATAAAAGAACCAGAAACCTTGAACATTTTCCACTACACGATGTATCTTATTAATAAAGATGCAAGAAATTTCTCTCTTTTGCCACAAGAAACAATGCCAATGTTAAGAAAATTTCTTACAATTTCCTATATGATACAAAAAATATCAAATTGCATCACTTATAAGTTATGTGAGTTCAGCTCATCAACTTTCCTTCGTTTAAATGTGAATTAAAGACATTAGTAGTTAAGTTGGTGTGAGTGGCAGACTTTGTTCTCATATAAATTACATCCGTTGGATCATGATCGAAATTTTTTAAAGAATGCTGCTGCATATGAATCATCATCTCTGTAATGGAAATTTAAGCTGCAAAACTATCCAAGTGATTTGTTTCCAATGAAATGAAACGCAAGTCTTTTGCATTCTCCCGATTAAAAACTACTCAAGTGAGCATAGTTCATGAATGCCTATACAACATTAAATATGCACTGAAAAACATGTATGGTTACAAAACCAAACCTTCACAGACGAATACTCTTTTAAAGAAGCTTAGGAAAAATTGGATACAGAGATACCTTGAACATACATTATCTAATCCAGGGTGATTACTGAGGCACATACTCCGGATGCTTGCCATCCACAGTATAAAGCAAGGGAACTGCATATACGACCAAACAGCTGAGTGAAGAGACGAAAACAAGAAAGTGCAGAATTAGTTGGTGTTGAATGCTCTTTTAATTGCTTTTGAAACAACGAATAGGGGGGAAAGGAGATCAGGAACAAGAAACATACAAGGGGCTCTTTGGAAAATCAATTGCAATGTTATCTATTCTCAAACAGTGTGAATCATAGAAGATTTTATCACGAGATTTGTATCATTACCTGAACTGAAAAGTAGGCAAAATTCCAAAGAAAGGAGGGGCAACCAAGCTCTCGCCTTTTCTTCTGGAAAAGAGAGTATTGGTCACGATAACTCCTTCCTGATAGAGGAGGGGGCAATGGAGGGGGCACTTTAAAAGGAGATATATGAGAGTAAAATCAGAGACACATAAACAGAAACAGAAACAGAAAATATAAACAATCTGAATTCAATCAGACAGGAATAGAATAGACTCTGGGAGGCTCAGCTAAAATAAACATTTCGATTTCAAGAATAGAATAGGTCTGGAAGGGGTATTCCCCCACAAATTAAGTTTACCAGTTGGTAAATGCTATATATCCGGAGATTTAAGAATAATTTAAAAAAAGATAAACACTTAAACAGCAGTTGTCTGAATCATGTATTCTGCGGCACCAGCAAGCGAATGCACACCAAACATTTGAATACAAGAAAGTAAAGTGAGAAGCTGGCGGAACATACATTTTCGAAAAAGTTGGCCGATTTTAGCAGTCTTATGAAATTGTACTATCAGGGCGGGGAGTATGATTAGCCGCATGGCCACAGTGGAGGCGGAGATTGTTATCCACCTGCAATGAAAATCAGCGGTTACATTCACAACCAAAGTTGTTCTTAGACATAAAGGATCTGGCACATTCTGAGCGAAGAGGTCGACAAGTCACAGCACACGCGAGTACCACAGAGGAGCCATGTAATCGCATGAGAAATGCCTAATCAAACCTACTAAGTTCAAATTAACACCGGCTATGGTAGCAGCAGCAATAACAACAGTAACGGAAAACTGACGAGCCTTCCACCGCACAATGCCTACCATGGCAGACCGGTGAGATTATGGAAGCCGTCGAGGACGCCGATCAAAGAGTCCATAGCGAACCCCGACAGGCCGCCTCCATTGCCACCTGCGGCCACTCCGACGGCGGCATCCGCCGCGCCACCTGCGGCGGCGGCGAGCTCTTCACCGTAATCGACGGTACTCGCATCGTCCAAGTAAACGAACTCCTTCCCGGCGCTCGCGCCCTCGTTAGCCGGGGCCCCCTCAGCCGCGGCGGGGGCGGGGGAGCGGGAGTACCAGGAGAAGCTCCGCGCGGGCACGGCGAAAGGGGGGGCGGGAGCTGGGAAACGATGCAGAGGGGCAGGAGAGGGCGGCTCGTGGGTGGGGCCTCGGTGTGGCGAGGCGGCGGAGAGGTGGGCGAGGCCGGCGAGCGGCGGCGGGAGGCGGCCGCGGCGGCCGCCGCCGCCGCCGATGCGGCCGAGGAGTCGGAGCGGGAGTGCCATGGGGTCTGTCAGTCCGTGACGTGGCCAAGGGGGCAAAGAGGATCCAAGGCTACAGGCACGTGCACGCGCTCCTCCCAGCCGTCCGATCGAGATCGGGCGGCCCGGATCCGCGATCGCCTGCCCTTTTTGCCAAACGGCCCTCACTTTGCTCGATATAGCGTACACGGGCCTCCGCCTCTCCCCTTCTGCTTTGCTTCCGGTAACGAACCCTAGCCCACTCACCGCGGCGCGACTCACAGGGCAGCCGATCTCGCGCTCCGGTCGGCGGCGGCGGCGGCGGCGAGATGGTGGTGGTGGGGGGTGGCAGCGGGAATGCGTGGGCGAAGGAGATGACCCTCCGCCGGAGGATGGCCAGCATGTATGTGCGCGCTCCCTCCCTCTCCCCAGGTTCCTCTGAACAAAATTTCCGCTGTCGAGGCTGCTAGGCCTGATTCTTTTCTGTGTGGTGTGGATGCGGGCGCAGATTCAACAAGACGCTGGAGCACTTCCCGTCGCTGAAAGACTACAACGATTACCTGGAGGAGGTGGAGGATATGAGTGAGTTGCCCATCCATCCCTGTTTGTTCTTGGATGCAGCAGTTGGCAGGATTTTGATCGGTGCTTCGATTTTTTTTTCTCTTTTGATGAAGCATTCAACCTCATCGAAGGAATCGACGTCGAGGCGATCGAGGCTAGGATTGCCAGGTATCAGCAGGAAAATGCTGAGCAGATATACTTGTCGCGAGCTAAAAGGGTATGCTGTTCTTACATACATTCAGTACAAACTCAGTAAAAATGATGTTACTGTAATAAGGCTTGTCGGCCCTGAACCCTGATTGAGAGTTTTCTGGCTGATGTGCAGGCTGAAGATCTTGCCGCGGCGCTTAAAGCAAGCAGAATGGTCACTGTGAAGGCTGGCCCGAGTGATACGGTTAGTTGATATTCGCAGTCTATGATACACTTCATATGTCCAGTTCCATCAGCTTTGTGGAATTGCAAGCCTTCATGTATGGAGAATATCCAGTACTTTTATTCTAAAGTTACTAGTTGTCAAATATTAGAACTAACAAAAGAATTTATGAAATGGTATCAGTGAAATGCTAATTTTTGAAGTGCCAACTTTTTAGATCTGAGAACGCAATGCGCATATCAGATATTTGTCAAAATCTAGATGAAATATGCTAGCTGGTTTGTGATGGAATGGTCAACTTTAGCAAGCTGGATATTCCACTAGCATTTTTCAGTTTGTGGTGAATTTGCATTTCGTCCCCAATTTATCATCCTGTCTTCAAACAAATTTTGCGTAGAGGTATTGCAACTTTAGATATGGTTGTTTAGTTGTCTAATCATCAACAGGCTATTGTCATGTTAACTTTGTGCCCTGATTTTCGAGTCGCTTATTATATTCAGTTATTTTATTTACTCCACATTGACTACTTGCATATTTACCTGTAAACCATAAAGATCTTGAGTCCTCTTCAGCTTTCCGATGATTTATGTTCTGTGCCACTGAAAGTTTTTGTTTCAATCTATCTGAAGTGATTCTTGTATTTTTGTTGTGCAAATGTCAATGTAACAGGCGGCTGGAACCTCCCAAGGTATTAGTGGTGGAGCAGGAGTTCAAGGCCAGTATGCACCTGCCGCCGTTCCTGGTGGGTTGAATCAGCCTCGTCCGACTGGTAACGCCCCGCAGCCAATCGGTGGTTCATCCGATCCTCTACATGGATATGATGAGGAGACCATGCGACTACGTGCGGAGAGAGGAGCTCGGGCAGGTGGTTGGACTGCTGAGTTGGGCAGGCGAAGAGCACTGGAGGAGGCATTTAACAGCATATTCGTATAAAGGTTAGATCAGGCGCAGCAACTGTCCCAGAGGATGCATGGTTAACTTATTACGACCCTTATACCACAGCGCGTACTTGTCCAGCTATAACCTGTTGGTTGTGGCCTACATTTTGGACATCAAGCAGAAGGGATTGAAGTGTCTGATCAGCATCAAGCGGCCCAGTGGTCGTCCCTTTTTGCGAGTCGAGAAGTTGCATATTGATGTACCTATGATCATGCCAATGACTGAAACTTTTGTCATTGCCCCTCTGTAATGGCATGATTTTTGTTTTTCGTCAAACCTCGGCTCCTTTTGAATATAATATAAGTGCTATCAGTATCACTTTTTTTTTTGTGGCAGTTTGTAGTACCTGATCGTGTTTACCAGCTTGCGTGATCTCTGATATCACCCTTTCACTCTAGTGCGGTTATGAGTATGCTTATATTTCTACTCCCTCCGTCCCATAATAAGAACGTTTTTGACACTACACTAGTGCATGGGATGGAGGGAGTAGTATTGAACCATCAACTCTAGTGCTGTTACGAGTATACTTATATTTCTAGTTTTCTACATATTTCATCATCAAATCAAATTAATCCAGGCATTTCTCAGTCCTGAGCTTTTCGAGATCTGACGATAGTTTTGTTAGAATGACACCATATAAACAAATTGTAACAAGGTTTTACTCCGGACAACATCAATGCAAATATATGCAAATATCAAGAACATTGTTGCTTTTACATGTTACAGCTTTTGGTCTGTTATTTCAATACATTTGCAGAATAGATCAATGCAAACATCAATACATTTTGTATAAAGGAAGCTTATCGCCGCTTAGAAACTAGGCTCACTTTGCAAACTTCCACATCAAACCCAAAATCCATCAGGACGAAAATCCAAGCACGTTGCTGCTCAGAGAGCTGATCCTTTGGTCCTTTGACCTCCACAAGTTTAGCTTCAGCGCCACCTCGTTCATCCAGGAAACGCCATAGCAGCAGATCGGGCATCCCGCTGGACCAGCTCCTGTAATCGAGGGCTAGATGCCGGAGAAGTAGTGCCAAGCGATGCCCACCAACGCCCGCAACGACAGCCCGTACATCGGCCATTGGATGCCGGTCCCAATTGACACCCCTGCAGGATGTCCCTTGATGTAGCTCCCAGGAGCTGATGAGCATCTCTTCGGCCATTCCATCTTGTATCCTTTTCAACTGTGATTCTATAAGGTCCTTTCTTGACTTGTAGAAGTTGTCTGTTTCAAAATCAAGAGGGGCTGTCTGCAAGAGAACACACAAATCAAGGTGTACAAAATCGTTACAAGGAAGCCAGGTAAAAAGACCATGATCAAAAACAGCATTCACTGTTAACTCAAACGTGCAAGCAGTACCAGTATCAAAAGCATAGTCGTTGCAACATGCCGACACAATGCAGGTTATGCAACTCTTAACAAAAAAAAAATGGTCCATAAGTCAAGTACCTGAAATTTAGAATGGAAAACATCGCATACTTCTGAGAATATTACATCCCACATTAGAAGGCCAAAGATTGTCATCCATATGCCACCTTCTGAATGGGTACCTTGCCAGCCACCTCCTTCATCAGCATAATACTGCAAAGCTAATTGCTCTACCCCACAACGGTCACCATCATAGCCATAAAATACATTCTTTGCTCCTATTTCACAATTCAATGGCCTTCCTTCAATGTTCACCTGGTAACAAAAGATATGTGACGCATCCCAATGATAGATTATTTAGCATTTCCATGTTACCACCTCAATCCAGTTGACAGAGACACACAAAAAACTTTCTCCTGACTGACCATCAAAGCAATAATTACCTCTTTTATGTTTCTCTTAAGAGAATCAGCATAACTGGGAACTTTCCAGCGCCGTGGAGGTTTGCCTAAACGCAGAACTCTCTTCTGCAGTGCAATCTTTGACCCAGCACGGATCCATGGATCGGTCACTCCTCCTTCAGCTATTGAAAGGCTCTCATTAGGGCGACCCATATGCTCCAAATCAATAGATAATCTCAGTGTCCAATATCCTCGCCGTCTACCAGAAGCAACTTTACTAAGTAGTATCTTTAGAGTCCTTATTGCATCTGCATACCTGCAGAATAGAGTCAGCGTGATATCTAGTTCCCCCAAAACTAATAAGATAGGTACTGAGTGAAACAGCACACTCAGAAGCTCTTTAAAATTATAAATTTCAACAAAAAAAGGAAATGATCCCTCCTGTGAATGCATTCATATATTCATGAGAAGATTAGGTTTCTTCATGAAAAAAACTGAGCTTCAGTTCAAAACTTTACATTAATCTATAATTTGCATACAAGATGAAACTCAGCCTGCCTAGTGTAAGTGTATGCAACTAAATATCTTTTCTTTTAAATAGTGCAACTCAATATCTGACAGCTGTAAGAGAGCTAAAGCACCCAATTATGCATACAGCAGACCAGAAGACATGTCCACACAACCAAGAAATAGTATAGTCAAGAGTTCCAGTTCAATTGAAATTGAATGAAACACATAAATTCATGCAAATATCAGTTGAGTTGATCCATAAGTTTATCACAACTTACCTGCGTTCGCGTTCGTAAACAGAGACCCCTAATGTGAGTATTTTGGAATAGATCCAGGTAGATGAAAAGCATGAATAGAATGATGGAGGAGAATCAGCTAAACTGCTATCTTCTTCTTTTAACGGAGTGCATAGTCGATTCTCAGACAAATCAGTGCATCTTGACACTAATTCCATGTTATCATTATCAAGAGATTCATCCATGAACTGTGCCACTCGAATTGCCTATTTGAAACATAAGATGTTAAACACATATGCAGATCGGCAGGTTATGCTTCTGTTATTTAGAAAGAAATGAAAAGTTCACCTCTTCATACTCAAGTAAATCATTTCTTTCTTGAAAAATACGATGAACAACGCTGCATGTGTATTCTGGGAATTTCACCAGACCAAGATCCACTAATAGAAAGGATGAAAGGTCTTGATCACCATTTAGAAAAAATAGCCTCTGCATGGTTGCTCTCAATCATCAGACTGTTGGATGTAATAATACTGTAAATAGGATAAACAGTTTAAGCAAGATCTATATTCACCTGAACAAGCCAGACAAGTTCATCAGCCATGTTGGAGACTCTTATACAGGTTCCTGTCCATTTAAAAATTCGCTTTGGTAGCACTGTGCTGCATCAGGAGGTGATTTTGTTTACAGGGCCATAATGTCCAAGAATGACTGAATGAAACAAGGAAAGAGCCTTTACCAGGTTCCATTATTGTACATAGAGAGAAGGGTGCTAAGAAGCTCATGTCGACGAGTGCAGTTTGTGTTATCCTGGGAAGCAAAATAAAGGAATGTGATATTCATTGAGAAAACCAGCTTGAGTATAGAAATCAACTGCAGGTTAGCGCAGAGAGAAAAACAACTTGCAGTAGCTGGTAGTTGATCAAAATATCAATCAGTTTTCCGGGGGTTTTTTCAATATATAGAAATGTGATGCTTGTATTCTTGCATATTAGAGGAACACTGTGTTAACAATGCCTCGAGACTTGTGGTGATTGTGACAACTTCTGAAGGAAACCTAAAATTGAATAGAACACTTGAAATAAGGTATGGATGGTAGTTACAACGTAACACTCCGATGCTAATACATATTGTCAGGCTATTCCTCTACCAATTAGAGCAAGATTACATGTTTCTAAATATCTGTCTTTCACTGGTGTACATTATGTGCTATCAAGTATCATACTCAGAAGTTGTTGGGCATATTTAAAGGAAAAGGTGTAGTTGTATACCCACATCATTTTCTCTGAGCATTGGTAGGCAAACATTATGGATAAATGACTGATATTCTATTTATTGCTAGATCATATGCCTAAGTTGTTTTGCAGGTTATGCATTATCATGGTTGTGCCATCACTGACATGCTATTGTGTGAGTATATGTGAATCAGGATGTGTGGATGCAATGTAGATCAACAGCACTACTACCAAGCTCGCACTGATATGCTGCCATACTGGTATTAAATAAACTAGTAATCCTGTACGTGCAATGCAATGCACGTCGGTATTAAGTAGGACATTAATTGCCCACTTGATATTAGGTAGGATATTAAATGTGTGTTAATCAGGTGGTTAGCAGTGATGTTTATAATAGTTATGATATTAATTGCATGCTAAGCATGTCAGGCGCTCAACATTAGAGCCATGTAGGTCACTGGATTGACATGGTTTGATGGCCAAGATTGGTTGGATCTGCCGTTTGGGTCTTTTTATATTGGTATAGATATAGTGCAGGAGTAAGGTTTGCCTCATACTCCCTCCGTTCCTAAATATTTGTCTTTTTAAAGATTTCAAATGGACTACCACATACGGATGTATAGACATATTTTAGAGTGTAGATTCACTCATTTTGCTCCGTATGCAGTCACTTGTTGAAATCTCTAGAAAGACAAATATTTAGGAACGGAGGGAGTATAATCCTTCCCCAGACCCCACCTGGTGTGGGAGCTTCTAGCATTGGTTCTATCCTTTTTTATAGATATAGATGTGCTACTACCAATCCTAAAGTAGTGTATAACTTCCCTAAGTAGCAACATGAACAAATGGTGATTCTAAACAACAATAGGAAAATGATTGGGTTGGAAAAGGCAAACGACATACTTTTGCATAATAAGAAAGGAGTTAAAGATAAGATTGAAACCTTACGGAGCTCCTTTAGGATTTCCTTCATTTCAGGAACACTTAGCACATTGAGAATCTCTTCCATATCATGTTCAAATGGAACATCGGTGCAAGAAAACATGTCTATGTAACCTGCCACTATAAAAAAAGAACTTCCAGTTCAAATACCTAAAGAATGGCAACATGCCAGTAACAAAAAATGAGTAGGGCTACGTTATTACACTTCAACTCCATGGCTGCATGCTCAACATCTGATATCTCACGATACGAAATGCTGCTCAACCGAAACCATGGCCCTGCAAAAAATTCAGTTAGTCAAGTGCAAAGTTATGTTTGCTTAATAAATGGCTCCCTTTTTCTTAACCTACTAAAAGTAATACATGCACTAAACTTAAGTCGTTAGCACTATACACATATGGAACATGAATGGAGCCAATTCAACATTTTACCTATCAATGGACATTATAGACATCAGGAGCTAACCTTTTCGAGTGTAAATCTTCACAAAAAGCCTTTGGCCATCATTTGATAACGACTTAAAAGATCCTATTGGATGTTAAAACATATACTTTGTCATTAAGATTTCTTGATCATAAGATGGAATGGGAAGGAAATAAAATAAACAACCTAAAAATGATGTTTCCGTATCACTGAAAAGGTGTGTATGGTTGGTCATAACATCCAATAGCATCGTATTGAAATTTGCCTGGTATCTTGCACTGCTAGGTTGCTGGAAATTTCCATTTCTAACAACACCAAGAAAATTTTCCCACAAGGATTGTTGGTACCTCAGATCTTCATAATTCTGATTGTCATTTTCACATTTCTGACAAGTTAGCTGGATGGGCACATTGTCAAGCTGTTGTTCAGGCAAACCAGCCACAAATCCCTAACAAGATAGGAAAGTAAGCAATCAGGAGTTGGATGGTTATCCAGTTGTTACAAAAAAAAAATCTGGCAAAAAGCGATGCTCGAAGTTGCAGCAAAAACCTCACGGCTTTCCTATAGCAAACACAATAAAAAAAAATTACTGCCACCAAAATCGATGGCATCAGAAAATCTGACACAGAAGTCACCACCAGATTTTTTTTCCCTAGCCTTGCTGGTTTAAGGGAATTAATCTCAATAAAAACTATCAAAGCAAACTTTCAGGCTCAAAGAGAGTGTTACTTCTGATTAAGGATCTGTTTACACCAGAGTATATGCGTTATTCTACTTAAATACTTTCACAGCTAGCATGGGCTTCCAGTGACTTGAAGGGCTGCTTGCCCTGAGTATAAATGGATATGAAGTCGGTTCAGTCCTTTCCAGGGATTTAGTTAGGCAATGTACCTCCCGATCCTACAAACCTTTATTCAAACTGAACTTTCTCTACAGGTAGAGTAGGTTTCCATACAAAAGAGTTTTAGGTGGGAGCTTGTATATGAACATATGAACTTTGTTGGAATCCTGATTAAAACAGTGGCGATGTGCCTACAGTTTGAGAGAAATACCCTAAACTGCCTGTCTGAGAAAACTCGTTGAGACCGACTACTGACAAACAGCTTAAATTACAGACACAAGACAACCACCTAAAGTCATTAACATGGTGACATAGCTCACAGCTGAAATTAATGCAGAACAGGAGATGCGCTAGACCTTCCTTACAACTGCTGCGGTATGAAAAGGACAGACCCAGTGCTAGAAGCTCCCACACCAGGTGGGGTCTGGGGAAATATTATACGAGGCAAGCCCTACACCTGCCCAGTGCAATGCAGAGAGGGTGTTGACTGTTGAACCCAGGACCTCTTGGCACAAGTGGGGAGTAATTCACCACTGCGCCAGGCCGTATGAAAATATTAAGGTTTATAGTCAATAAGCATAAAATTAGCTAAAATGTGAGAGCAGAAAAATACAGAGAGAGATCATATATGATGTTACAGTTGTTCTATCCAAATGCAGCATCCAAATTAAAACTTGTAGCCTGACTATGCGAAGTTAATTTACTGCGTCTTTTTAGCATCAGCGGGCATTCACTAAGATGGCATGGAATGAGATTTCTAAGAGAACTTACCACAGGTGTTCAAGGCTAGTTTATTCATCACTAATCATTCAGCGTAAAGTTGATGGCATATGTTTGTTCAACAAGAGAGCAGCCTATATAACTCTGGAGGACCTAACAACTGTATGCCATATTACAATTCTTCTGCAATATAATAAGGAATCACCTCGCATTCAATAAAATGTGTGTCCAATAGAGGAGCCAAGACTTTAGCCAGCTCTCGAGGCAGATATCCAAGCATCTGCGCAGAGTCAGACCCTGCATAAAGCACCTATCCATGGTATTAAGAAAAAAATCTACATGAATGGGATGTCAATAGAAAATATAATTTATTCATAAAGGATGTAAACCTTGACAGCATCAGGGTCCTTGGCATTCTGGGGGTCTCTTACAACAGTAATGCCCATGCCTTCTTGCAGTTCAAAGCTTTCACGGAACCTCCCGCCCACTATGACAGTGTCAACAGCTACCGTGGTGCTAGAATCCGCGTCTGGACATGCATCGATACTGACAGAAGTTGTTCCTGTTGAAAGCGAGCAGGAAGAGGCCTTCTCGACTGCATCGTCATTTTCAGCGTTCTTCATAAGTGGCAAGCCAGCATTTGAAGGTGTACATGTAGTAAGCATCTTGGAAATGCCAGCTGAACCATCCAGGCAACCAGTTAATAAAGCGGTTGTGCTATTCTCGGGACTTCCAGTGTCACTATTCATGGAGCAAAATTCTCTGTCAGTGGATACATCTCCATCAGTCAGTCCCTTGTTTTCTGCCTTGTCAACATTGTTCACAATGTCTGGAGTATGCTCAACTGTTGTTTTCTTACTGAATCTGAAATCAAGAAGGCTGCTCTGTGCGAACTTCCTTTTCGGTCCTCTCGTGAGGCATATATCTGCACAGTTCATGTGAAAAACAGAAGTCTTCAGAACATTATAGCACTGGTAAGCATGGCAAAGCTTCCTATGCATCCCCTTACACCCAGAGCAAAATCGAATAGAACCTGATTATCCTACTGAATCAACCAGCACATCAACATGAACTTGTAATCAGAAAGTACCTAACCGGGTCGAGCTAGGCCTTTACTTGGGTTGTGATTGTCCAGCAGCGATTAGTCAAGGTCAACGCAAGCGGCATTTAGGAATAGTACCACGGCTAAGCAAGCTTACAAAAGAAGCGATTGTTCCGCTGATTTCAGGAGAAGTGGAGAAGTGTGGAGGCTCGCGTACGGACCGAGGTGGGTGTTGACGCAGTAGTCCGAGCCGGGGATGAACTCGCCGCAGACGGGGCAGGCCACCCGCTCCGCGCCGGCGCCCCCTCCCGACGAAGAAGGGCCCGCAGCGGCCGCTTCACTGGCCGCCTCGCCCGCGCCCGCGTCGTCGGCCTGGAGAAAGAAACAGAGAGACGTTAAGCGGCGGAGAGACGGCATGGGTGAGAACCGGCTGGTATATGGCTTTGGGGATTTGACTGACCTGTTGGCGGGAGGGGGAGAGGAGGGCTGCGGCGAGGGGGGCGGGGAGAGGGGAGCGGCGGCGGCGGCCTATGAGGCGGACCAGGCTCTCCCTGCCGGTCAGCATGGCCCCCGCCAGCGCCGTCGGCGGCCGGGACGGGGCCATGGAGGAGGGGACGGGCCGGGAGCGGCAAGGCGAGGCGAGGCGGCGCGCGACGGGGCGGGAAGGAATGGGAATGGGGCGCCGCGCGGGGGGCTCAGTGGCGGGCTCGCGGCTTCCAGTTCCAGTCCGCTTGTTTTTCTTTTCGCGGCTAGTGACACGTTGGGGACTTCGGGGTCGGGATGGGCCGGACGGCGGGTATTGGGTGTTGGGTTTGGGTTTGGGTTGGGTTGGGCCTGGGTTGACGAGTGCGTGCGCCGCACCGTGCCTGCCTGCTTCTGACTTTTTGGGTTTGGGGAATGTCGTGGTCTTAACCTTGTTAGGCACAGAAGACGTCTGCGTACATGTTTTTATAAGGAGAGTAGATCGATCGGTTGGTACATCGTGTACAATATTATACGCGACGAATTGCAGCCGTGGAGCTTGACATTTGACGAAATCGATCATTAATCATCTAGCCGTCGATGGAGACATCATTTTCTCGAAGAATAACCACGTCACCTATTTTGGGACGGAGGGAGTACATATTATTGACAAGGCACGTATATTCATCAAATCTAAAGTTAAAATACATCTTTTTCTTTTGTCATATATATATATAGCTCATGGGCTTTGGGGGCAAGCCTCCTTTTCCAAAAAGAATTAGCTCATGGGCTTAATTTGAAGCATGAATACCTAAATTACTAGCATATGCTTCAACATGGACCGTATACAACTTACAATTTATTTTTATTTTTGAACATAGAACAAAAGTATATACCCACATACACACACATATATACAACTTTGGAATAAATCATTCGTACCTATAAAGATAAGCTTGCATTAGGTTAGACTTGAATATATAGAGCTTGACAAGAATCTATTTTGGTGAGGGGGGAGGGGGGCAAAGACAAAATAATAATAATTTAACCAACCGCAAGAAAACAGAACTTGTAGCCTCTAGACAAATGTATAATTATATTACTCATATTGGTTGCATAATACATGTATGATTAGCAACATATACTTCATAGAACTAACTACACCAAAATATACGACTTGTCGACTTGGATATACCACTCAACCTTCAAACTTCAAAGTCATTTTGTGAGCCAACTAACAACTACTCCCTCTGTTTCTAAATATTTGTCTCTCTAGTGTTTCAACAAGTGACTACATACGAGCAAAATGAGTGAATCTACACTCTAAAATATGTCTATATACATCCGTATGTGGTAGTCCATTTGAAATCTCTAAAAAGATAAATATTTAAGAACAGATGGAGCAGTACAAAAGAAGTGGTACTGCATAACAACTATGAATATAACCAAAGTGAATGGGCAACTGGTGGCAACTACTACTTAGCACAACATGCATGGATGAACCAGGGAGCAGCCAAGCCCAAGCGTGATTAGGGAATAGAAAGTTTAGAAACATAGGCGAAGCAAACAAGCAGACGGGCCTTTCCCAAAGTTGGAGGGGCCACTACTACCTGGTAAACAAAAAATCCCCATTGAGTTGGGGGGCCACGCCCCCCCGGGCTTACACATAACTCCGTCGTTGAATATACACACATAGGGTTTTTTTGCGAATAAAGCATCTCCATTACTTAACCAGAGTTATTACATTCTTGTTGACAAATGGCGTGAACCTCCACGGGTGCACACCTTAACCAAACAACAGTTTTTGGAAGTGACCGACCCAATTGGGCAAGAGTATGACTAGCTCTATTTTGCTCACGTTTGATGACTGAGATTACATGTTGTCGATCACTAAGGAGATTTTGAGTCTCACGTACCATAACTGCAAAAGGTGATCTGTTCGCTGAGGTGTCGCAAACCATACTTGCCGCCCACTACTAGGGAAAAGCCTAGCAGTAGCGCGCATATTAGGTCTATCAGTAGCGCGGGCACCTGTGCTACTGATAGGGCGCTACAGCTAACATTTATCAGTAGCGCCTGCTGGCCCGCGCTACTGCTATACATGTCTATCAGCAGCGCTTTTGAGCAGAGCGCTACTGCTAATATCTGCAACGCTTTTATCTAAGCCGAGCTACTGGTAAGAGTGTGTTGTTGCTAACTTTTCTCCCCTCGCTACTATTAGTTTTTTTGTTGTTTTTTTGCATATTTGTTTTGTATTTGAACAGGCTTTATACAATAATCTTTAGCATATCATACACATATAAATGTAATCATAGCATCAAATCATGTCATCATCATAATCATCATCCAACACAAAGTGGTCTCTCGTCATCATCTCAAAAATAGCGATCCAAGTCTCAATTACTTGCAACTACATCGTCATCCATCTAAACAATGATATACGCGAGAAGAGTTATCACTATGAGTGAGAGCGGAACTATGCAGTACATGAGTTCGTACCCCTCTCTCTCACTAGTGTGAACCTAAACTAACTACTGGTTGTCGCTCGGAAACCGAAAACCGGTGCACCTGGGCCTGACACTCTAGCCACTCGTCGTATACTCCTGGCGTAACACTTCTTCGGCATCGATGATCTATGCACCTACATCGTCACATGAGTTGATGATATGCAACATATATAGTTGAGCAACCCAAAGAGACAGACTTGGCAAAAATAAAAGCAACATATCATTAAGCATAAATAACAAAGTTCATCGTACCCAAAATGCCCTAACTAGAGTGATCTTCGCTAGTCGAGGAGGACGGTTTAATTACATCACAAATAAAGTTTCGTCATGCATAACTCAAAGTTTCGTCATATAGTAAGTATGGACTAAACGGACACATTGTCATATATCGACAATCACTCAAGCATGTCGTGCCATCCATCCAAGTCAGGGAGATAGTCCCTGAGCTTAGTGAAAGGCTTCATGTCGAGACGCTGAGCCGCTACACGTGTTCAGACGTCTTGCCGTGACATTTCCCTTTTCTCGTAGAACAACCCTGTTTTTTCGAGGACCTCCTTCATAATGATTTGGGCAAGTTCATGATGGATGCGATAGAACTCAGCTCGAAGCCGATGATCATTGATATCTCCTACGTTCCTTGCTCGTTGCAGAATATGGGCATCCCCGGCTGTAGGTGACATGCGAAGGTTCTGTCGATCCCGTCTGTACTCCATCATCTGGTGTATGACATAGAATCCATCATTAAGACTATCACTCTGTTGCTGGATGCAGCAGAAGTCGGTCTTATAGCTGAAGGCGGCCCCGTCGTTCCTAGTCTTCTTGATCTTGATCTCTCCACCCCATACGCCGTAGAAAAAGATAGCACTGTTGAGAACAGGCTTGATGTGGGTCTAATCCTTTTTGTTCATGTTCTTCGACGAGTCCAAGTAAAGAGCGTGGGAGTATCGGGGGTAAAGGATAATGAGGACGGCGCGCCCATGGCTGCGCAAAATAAGTACACCTCAAATTAATTAGCCTCCATCGTGCAAATGAATGATTGAAATCAAAGGAAGGATATCCGCGCGGATGACTTACAGGGGATGATAAGGCACGAGAATCGTCTCCTTGTCCTTATTAGCGACCATGAAATTGACGAGGTAGTTCCTCGCGTATTCACGGTGCTCTGCGCAGACTGCCAAGAAGCTCTCGTGCATGAAGTACAGGTCAGTGACACAGATATAAGGTATCTGCTCAATCCCGATAATGTAGTTCATGTACAAGGCATAAAGGCGGACAAACGTAAAATCAAGCTTCTTCAAGTGAAACATGTCGAAGATGTAATCAAATCGAAGGAAGAACTTCTCCGTGGGGATTGTGTCGACGTACAACCTTTGCCGCGGCACGTTAACCACGTAGAGTGGGTATCCAGGATTTTCCGAGGCGATTAGGCTTTTCTCTCTCCGCAGCACATCGTCATGAAGTCTCCTTAGATCACCGTGTATGGCCTATACCGATGCCTTAGGTAGGATTGGTTCATCGGCGATATGGTATTTTGCCGCACCGCGGACAGGTATACGGTCTTGAACCCGAGGCTGCGGAGGCGGCTGGATCATAGCAGCAGCTTTATTGCTGCCTTTCCTCACTCTCTTCCGATGCTTCTTTGGTAGAAGGTCATCTACAGTATGTTCAGGCTCCGGAGGCGGCAATTAAGGCATCGACTCATGACGCTCAAACCCTGAGTACTCATATTGCTGAGCCATCGATCCTCCGTCATCAATGGCGCCAGTATTGAGATACTGTTGAGTGTCATCGTCATCCTCATCCTCATCTATGGCGATGTCATCAGCGACTAATGGAGCCTCTTCCTCACCCAGTCCGCTATCACCCAGCACGACATGCGACGCTAATTGGGTAGGTGGGGTGCTGATGTTCATACCTTGTGGAGTCTGTGTGGTCGTGGGTGTGCTCTCGGCCGCCTCCAGACGAAGCAGACTCTTTGGCCACAACAGGACCCATGTCTTGCAATTGCCAAGCCACCGTGGGGTCTCGTCGTCATCTCCCCCTAGTACCGGAGGAACCAAATTCTCGTGGCCGGGTTTGACACTGGCCACGGAAAACCTTGAAGACGTTAGGGGCGATCGGTCGGCTGTGGAACAATTGTTCCTTCGGCTTCATTATCGTCGCCTTCCCCATGTCCGCCTTCTGGCCGTTGATGTCGTACAATATGGTGCACGGGGCGTCGGCCTACAAATACATGTATGCGATGTGAGACATCCGACAACGGAAACGGGATATTATACATTTATTGAAGAGGGCTTGTGTGATAGGTACCGTGAGGGCGTCGAGCTCAGCCAAAGACAAAGCAGATGCGGGAGCCGGTGCAGGAGTAGGTGCTGGTGTAGGTGCTAGTGCAATGCTAGTCGAGCTGCTCCCAAAGAAGTCGGCAAGGGGAAAGTCCGCTGCATCTTTTTCTGGATTTCGCCTGCTCTGTCAGCTCCCGTTTTACAGCAGCTACCGTTGTTGTGACTATCTTAGCTAAATTCTTCTCAACCGCAATCTCAACCTTCTTGTCGATGCTTTCTTCAGTTAACCTCCATCTTTCCTTTTCTCTCCTCCGTGGTCTCATCGTAGTATTTCTTCCACGTGGCGCTGTCTCCAACACCGTGCACGTGTCCATACGACAACCGATTGTCCATCGGGAGTTGTTTCAATATGTTCAACGCCCGGTTGAATGGGGTCTCCCACTTGGGCATCACCAACACCTCAGATGGCGAGTCGCTTTCGGCCACAATCCAGTGCTGCTCTCTTTGTAAAAGGAGCAAGGATCGTTTACAAATATGACTAAACGTGCAGTCGAATTGATCAGAAACTAAAATTACCAGCAGTCTCATGAACTCCGTCATGACCGGGTCCGTCTCGCAAACCTTGACTGGGTCCCAACGGTACTGGGCCCTGAGGATGTCATACTCCTGTGGGACGATGACCTCCGCCAAGGGGTCTGGGATGCCCAGACTTTCGCGTTCCGCGTCCTCCTTGGCCCATATGGACCTCTTCCCCGCGTAACCACGGCTTCCGAGGTGGTGGCGCCCCATGTTCCTCTCTTGAAGACCCTTTGTGTACTTTGACTTTTTTTGGCATCTTCGGCATCACAAGCCGCCTTGAATAGTTCAAACTGCTCTTCCGTGATTGTCGGATTTTCCTTCACAATCTCAGAGTAGGGTTCCTTTTTGTCGATGGCGCATTTCACCCTTACTTTCCAGGCGGCCAACGCGTCGCTACACTTGGTCATGGCGCATTTGTTTATCTACTTCATTGCCCGATCTTTCTGTGGATCTTTATATTGGATTTCATCCCGGCCCGGGAACAAGAATATCTGGTGCAGCAGGGACTGCTTCATATTTTGCCTCTTCTTTAGTTTCTTATCATTGATGGTAGTGCACACCCGTACGATGCATCCTGTCTGATTGCCGTAGCAGGAGCGCGCTTCCACAGGCAGTTTTGGCTCAAAATTGCCGTCATCCACCTCTGTGACCACTAGTGTAGTAGTGAGGAGCTGGTTTGGGTGTTGACATCTCCTCTTCAATTTCGGTTCTATGGCTTTGCCAGTCTCGGTGCCGGTCTCAGTGCCGGTCTCGGTGTCGGTCTGGGTCTCAATGCCAGTCTCGGTGCCGGTCTCAATGTCGGTCTCGGATGAGACATGCGGGCCCAGCAATAACAACCTTTGATTGTTGTCAAGGCTCAAATATTCGTGTGTTGCCAGGTAGACGTCGTCGCAATCACCAGAACCCTATCCTTCGTTGTTGCTAGCCATGTTTCCTACGATTAAATCTAGTCAATTAATTCTAGACCTAATAAAATGAATAATGACATAAAAAAGCCTATGTTTTGTAGGAACGTTGATTCCTTCCTGGTGCGGCAAATCCCGGGCACTCGATATGTCCTAGTTTGTAGCACAAGTCATCCTGAAATTCACGGAAAATTTCGGCATGACCTTTGTGTTGGGGAACGTAGTAATTTCAAAAAAAATCCTACGCACACGCAAGATCATGGTGATGCATAGCAACGAGAGGGGAGAGTGTCGTCCACGTACCCTCGTAGACCATAAGCGGAAGCGTTATGACAACGCGGTTGATGTAGTCGTATGTCTTCACGATCGACCGATCCTAGTACTGAACGTACGGCACCTCCGCGATCTACACACGTTCAGCTCGGTGACGTCTCACGAACTCACGATCCAGTAGAGCTTCGAGGGAGAGTTCCGCAAGCACGACAGCATGATGACGGTGTTGATGAAGCTACCGACGCAGGGCTTCGCCTAAGCACCACTACGATATGATCGAGGTGGATTATGGTGGAGGGGGGCACCGCACACGGCTAAAGATCAATGATTAACTTGTGTGTCTATGGGGTGCCCTCCTCCCCCATATATAAAGGAGTAGAGGAGGGGAGGGGCCGACCCTCTCTATGGCGCGCCCTGGGGAGTCCTACTCCCACCGGGAGTAGGATTCCCCCCTTCCAAGTAGTAGGAGTAGGAGAGAAGGAAGGGGAAGAGAGAAGAGAAGGAAGGAGGGGGTGCCGCCCCTCCCCCTAGTCCAATTCGGACTAGGCCTGGGGGGGGCGCGGCCTGCCCTAGGTAGCCTCTCTCTCTTTCCCGTAGGGCCCAATAAGGCCCAATACTTCTCCCGGCAAATTCCCGTAACTCTCCGGTACTATGAAAAATACCCGAATCACTCAGAACCTTTCCGATGTCCGAATATAGCCTTCCAATATATCGATCTTTACGGCTCGACCATTTAGAGACTCCTCGTCATGTCCCCGATCTCATCCGGGACTCCGAACAAACTTCGGTCATCAAAATTACATAACTCATAATACAAATCGTCACAGAACGTTAAGCGTGCGGACCCTACGGGTTCGAGAACTATGTAGACATGACCGAGACTCGTCTCCAGTCAATAACCAATAGCGGAACCTGGATGCTCATATTGGCTCCCACATATTCTACGAAGATCTTTATCGGTCAAACTGCATAACAACATACGTTGTTCCCTTTGTCATCGATATGTTACTTGTCCGAGATTCGATCGTTGGTATCTCAATACCTAGCTCAATCTCGTTACCGGCAAGTCTCTTTACTCGTTCCATAATGCATCATCTCGCAACTAACTCATTTAGTCACATTGCTTGCAAGGCTTATAGTGATGTGTATTACCAAGAGGGCCCAGAGATACCTCTTCGACAATTGGAGTGACAAATCCTAATCTCGATCTATGCCAACTCAACAAGTACCATCGGAGACACCTGTAGAGCACCTTTATAATCACCCAGTTATGTTGTGACGTTTGGTAGCACACAAAGTGTTCCTCCGGTAATCAGGAGTTGCATAATCTCATAGCTATAGGAACATGTATAAGTCATGAAGAAAGCAATAGCAATATACTAAACAATCAAGTGCTGAGCTAACGGAATGGGTCAAGTCAATCACATCATTCTCCAATGATGTGACCCCATTAATTAAATGATAACTCATGTCTATGGCTAGGAAACATAACCATCTTTGATTCAACGAGCTAGTCAAGTAGAGGCATACTAGTGACACTCTGTTTGTCTATGTATTCACACATGTACTAAGTTTCCGGTTAATACAATTCTAGGATAAATAATAAACATTTATCATGAATGAAGTAAATAAGTAATAAATTTATTATTGCCTCTAGGGCATATTTCCTTCAGTCTCCCACTTGCACTAGAGTCAATAATCTAGTTCACATCACCATGTGTTTTAACACAAATATTCACATATGTATGTGATTAACACCCATAGCTCACATCGTCATGTGACCAACTCCCAAAGGATTTACTAGAGTCAATAATCTAGTTCACATCGCTATGTGATTAACACCCAAAGAGTACTAAGGTGTGATCATGTTTTGCTTGTGAGAGAAGTTTAGTCAACAGGTCTGTCACATTCAGAGCCGTATGTATTTTGCAAATATTCTATGTCTACAATGCTCTGCACGGAGCTACTCTAGCTAATTGCTCCCACTTTCAATATGTATCCAGATCGAGACTCAGAATCATCTAGATCGGTGTCAGAGCTTGCATCAACGTAACTCTTTACGATGAACTCTTTGTCACCTCCATAACCGAGAAATATTTCCTTATTCTACTAAGGATAATTTTGACCGATGTCCAGTTATCTACTCCTAGATCACTATTGTACTCCCTTGTCAAACTCCGGGCAGGGTATACAATAGGTCTGGTACATAGCATGGCATACTTCATAGAACCTATGGCTGAGGCATAGGGAATGGCTTTTCATTCTCTTTTTATTTTCTGTCGTGGTCGGGTTTTGATTCTTACTCAACTTCACACCTAGCAACACAGGTAAGAACTCCTTCTTTTTGACTGTTCCATTTTGAACTACTTCAAAATCTTGTCAAGGTATGTACTCATTGAAGAAACTTATCAAGTGTCTTGATCTATCTCTATAGATCTTGATGCTCAATATGTAAGCAGCTTCACCGAGGTCTTTCTTTGAAAATCTTCTGTCAAATATCCCTTTATGCTATCCAGAAATTCTATATCATTTCTAATCAACAATATGTCATCCACATATAATATTTGAAATGCTACAGAGCTCCCACTCACTTTCTTGTAAATACATGCTTCTCCAAAAGTCTGTATAAAACCATATGCTTTGATCAACTCATCAAAGCGTATATTCCAACTCCGAGATGCTTGCAGCAGTCCATAGATGGATCGCTGGAGCTTGCACACCTTGTTAGTACCTTTAGGATCGACAAAACCTTCTGGTTGCATCATATACAACTCTTCTTTAAGAAATATCCATTTAAGGAATGCAATTTTGACATCCATTTGCCAGATTTCATAAAATATGACAACTACTAACATGATTTGGACAGATTTAAGCATCGCTATAGTTGAGAAAATCTCATTGTAGTCAACACCTTGAACTTGTCGAAAACCTTTTTGTGATAAGTCGAGCTTTGTAGATAGTAACACTACTATCAGTGTCCGTCTTCCTCTTGAAGATCCATTTATTTAATATGGCTTACCGATCATCGGGCAAGTCCACCAAAGTCCACACTTTGTTCTCATACATGGATCCCATCTCAGATTTTGTGGCCTCAAGCCATTTCGTGGAATCTGGGCTCATCATCGCTTCCTCATAGTTCGTAGGTTCATCATGGTCTAGTAACATGACTTCCAGAATAGGATTACCGTACCACTCTGGTGCGGACCGTACTGTGGAAGACCTATGAGGTTCTGTTGTAACTTGATCTCATGATCATCATCATTAGCTTCCTCACTCATTGGTGTAGGAATCACTAGAACTGATTTCTGTGATGAACTACTTTCCAATTCGGGAGAAGGTACAATTACCTCATCAAGTTCTACTTTCCTCCATGAGGGAGTCCTGGATTAGGGGGTGTCCGGATAGCCGAACTATCACCTTTGGCCGGACTCCTGGACTGTGAAGATACAAGATTGAAGACTTCGTCCCGTGTCCGGATGGGACTTTCCTTGGCATGGAAGGCAAGCTTGGCGATACGGATATGTAGATCTCCTACCATTGTAACCGCCTCTGTGTAACCCTAACCCTCTTCGGTGCCTATATAAACCGAAGGGTTTTAGTCCGTAGGACGAATAACAATCATACCATGGGCTAGCTTCTAGGGTTTAGCCTCTCTGATCTCGTGGTAGATCTACTCTTGTACTACCCATATCATCAATATTAATCAAGCAGGAGTAGGGTTTTACCTCCATCGTGTCACATCCCTAGTCTGGTATGACCTGGACTAGCTGGTCATTTGTGCATCATGTTTAAATTTCATTTAAATTTGAAATGAGGATTGGTGGAACCCTCAGAATCATTTTTTTTAAAAATGACCCAAATAAAAATTTCTCCAAAAGGGTCCAAGAAAATGCTCATGATGCCCTCTAAAAATATTGGACAGAGATAAAAATCAAAACAATATTTTTAGGAGCTCATGGATAATTATTTTGGCCATTTGGATTAATTCGATAAATATTTGCATTGGAAATATATTTCTATATATATGAAATATGGTCCAAAAATTATGCCAATTATAAAAGAGCTCTGGAATAATACCATTAGCCCCTACAAAAATTGGCATAATAAAATTAAATGATTTAATATATTTATTAAATCAAACAAATGTTAGAAAATTAGAAAAGAAAACAGAAAAGGGGAGAGAGACTTACCTGGGCCACTTACCTGGCCCATCTCCAGCTGGCGGCCCAGCCCACCCCCGCTGCTTTCTGTCGTCTCCCTCCTCGGACAGAAGGACGAGGGCGTGTGCCCGACGCTCGCCGGCACGCGCGCGCGCCACCTCCCCCCCCTGCTGGCCACCTCCTGCTTCCCCGGACTCCCTCCCAATGCCACGAAGACGGCCACGCACCCCAGGCCCTCTCATTCCTCCTCCCCCCCATGCTCATCCCCTCCTCTGGCTCCCCCTCACTTCCACCGAACGCGGCCGCCGCCGCCGACGAGAACCACCACGGCCACAGCCACCCCCTCGCCCCTCGGTTGTGCCCACGAGCTCCGCGACGTCGTCCTCGACCCCCTCACCGAACCACGCCCCGCCGGAAGCCCTGCAGCGTCGACTTCGAGCTCTTCTTCAACCTTCGGCCGCCGGTGACCCCGTCTTCGATTCGCGCCGTCTAGGTCGTCCCCAGGCCCACTGAGCTGCGCTTCGACCTCCCAGTGAGCTCCTCCGTCGTTTCCCCCTAACCCCACGGCCTAGCGCTCGTTGTAGCACCACTTCCCATGATGCCCGAAGCACACCGCCGCACGAACTCGTCGCCGACGAGGCTCCGGTGGCCAATCGGCCCCGTGCATATGCCCGTTGGCTTTGTGGGAGCCTGCAGAACGCGTAGTTGCTACCCGTTGATCCTCCCGTGCACGGTGGCGCCGTTTTCATCGGCGCCCGAACTCCGGCAGCCGCCAAAGTCGTCGCCGGCGACGTCTCCGGCCACCCCGAGCTCAACCCTCACAACCAAGAGCTGCGGCTCGTTCCCAGGAGCTCGTAGATGCTCTCCGCCTCCCGTTTGGTGGCCGTAACGTGCAAATGCACTTCCTCCGCCGCGCTCGGCCTCGCCGGCGGCTAAACGCCGGCGAGTTGACCGGGTTTGACCCCCCAGGGTCGCTGACCAGTGGGCCCGACCCCCCCCTAACCTTTTAATTAAATTAATTAACCCCTGTTAACCCCCCTGTCACTGACGTGTGGGTCCCACACGTCAGGTTTGACCGGACCAGCCCAGTTGACCGCTGACGTCGTGCTGACGTCATGCTGACGCAATTATATATTTTCTGGAATTAAAATAATTCAGAAAATCCAGAAAATGATTTAAACTTCAAAAATTCATAACAATTCAACCGTAGCTCAGATTTAAATAATTTATATATGAAAAATTATCAGAAAAATGCAATCTTTCCATCTGTACTAGTTTCATGCATGAAAAACCAACTTATACATGCTGAATATGGGAAAACACATTATGGCATATTAAGAGACTTATTTTTGGAGTTGCATTTGAACCTTTTGTTCAAATGGACTTCATTCAAATGTTTACTAGATGCATTAGCTCAAACAGCATCACATCTACATGCCATGTTCATGCATCATATTGTTGCATATGATTGTGTTTTGATTGCCGGCACCGTTCCTTCTCGA
>NC_041393.1:41163485-41169800 GCF_002162155.2 Triticum dicoccoides
ACTCAGACATGTAATGCTTCCGCTTGTTGCTTGATTGCTCTGACTGTTGGGTCATGTGACCCCTGTTTGTAATAATGCTGTGATGGCTCTTCTGAGCCTTTATCTATATGATTGTTGAGTTATGCTGTGATGCCATGTTGTACAGCACATACTTGCATGTTATGCGTACGTGTAATGTGTATTGCTATGTGTGGGATCTGACTCTCTAGTTGTTTATCCTTAGTAGCCTCTCTTACCGGGAAATGTCTCCTAGTGCTTCCACTGAGCCCCGGTAGCTTGCTACTGCTCCGGAACACTTAGGCTGGCCGGCATGTGTCCTTCTTCGATCCTGTGTCTGTCCCTTCGGGGAAATGTCACGCGATGAATACCGGAGTCCTGCTAGCCCGCTACAGCTCGGTTCACCGGAGTCCTGTTAGCCCAGTGCTACAGCCTGGATTCACTCGCTGATGACCGACACGTTCGATGCTGGGTCATGGATGCCTGTCCCTGTAAGTTAGTGCCACCTTGGGTTTACGACTAGCCATGTCAGCCCGGGCTCTTTATCATATGGATGCTAGCGACACCATCATATACGCGTGCCAAAAGGCGCAAATGGTCCCGGGCAAAAGTAAGGCGACACCCGTGGGGATACCGTGCGTGAGGCCGCAAAGTGATATGAGGTGTTACATGCTAGATCGATGTGGCATCGAGTCGGGGTCCTGACAGCTTTTGGTATCAGAGCCTGACTGCCTGTAGGTTTACCAAGCCATACTGGTCGAAGTTGAGTCTAGAAATTCTTTAGTTATGTAAGGGAATTGATTGTGGGAAGGAACGTAAGGCTCTTTTTTACTCCTTTACCTCATGGCCTTCTGATCTGAGTCATCCTATCTTTCCGACGGGGTTAAGGAACTAGGCTTCTCCTCCGTCTATCAGGATCACGTGTTACTACTCCGTAGTTCCATAGGATTGGTTGATCAGAGTCATACCCCAGTTTCGAGTACTTCCGGTGTAGTCTGTTTAGTACTATCCCAGAACCTTGAGTGGTGATGTTGAGTTGTTGTACTACCCCATTTTTAGTAGGATGTCTCATTCTGAGCATTTTACTGCCGTTATGCTGCCGGATTTTCCCTAAGAGTTCGAGTGATACTAATTCTTTGTCCTACATTCTACATTCTATAGTTAATGTTATTCCGTCCTTGGTTCGTCTCTCAGGATGTCATCAGCTAAGCGAAGTTTCGTCGCTCGTAGCCAGAACCATGGAGATGGTAGGAATGAGGATCCTCCTGACCAGCCTTCGTTGACAGAGTTCATGCTAGAGATGGAGAGGAACAAGCGTGAGTCCAACCACTTGTTGGCACGTATCGAGGAGAACACCGCACATCAGTTCAAAGGGTCTGCTACCATTCATGATTTCATTCGCTTGCACCCACCTACCTTTCATCATTCCATCGAGCCACTCCGTAGCATCACCCATAAGCTGCGTTCCGCGAGCGTAGCTGAAGATGACAAGGTCACTTATGCCACATACCACCTGGAAGGTCCTGCTAGTCTTTGGTGGCAGAACTACGAGGCTATGCTTCCAGCTGGCCAGATTCCTACCTGGAAGGATTTCACTGAGGCTTTTCGCGAGCATCACATTCCCCAGGCCCTCATTGATCGCAAGAGAGAAGAGTTCTGTAGTTTCACCCAGAGTAAGATGGCTATTGATGCTTATAGCAGAGAGTTTGAGAACCTTGCCCGTTATGCCACAGAAGAAGTGTCCACGGATGCTAAGAAGCAGGCTATGTTCCGGAAGGGTCTCAACCCCAAGTTGCGTCGTGATCTTCACCTGCATCATTGCGATACATTCCAAGCTCTGGTGAACAAAGCCATCAATGCAGAGACAGCTCAGCTCACTTACGAGGAGTCTCGTAAGCACACCCGTGATTTGGGATCTTCCTCCGGTTCTAGTTCCCAGAAACGCCGGATTTGGGTTCCAAACTCCGCTCTTCCTTCCGGTTATACACCGAGGTCATCTCATGTGGTGCCTCCTCCAGCTCAGTCGTATGTTCCACCCAGGCCTACTGGTAGACCGCTTGTTAGTGCGGGTCCCCGTCCAACCTCAGGGACTTGCTTCACATGCGGGAAGCCAGGACACTATGCACGTGATTGCTCTCAAACTAGTTATGCTCCACCTCAGCCCGAGAAGACTGTTGGCTGTATTAAGCCATCACGCAAGATGATCAGTGTCAAGTCAGCCCCCACTGAACATGGACGTGTGCATCACGTCTCAGCTAAAGACGCTCATGATGATCCAGATGTCGTTCTTAGCACACTCCTCGTCAATTGTCACCCAGCATCCGTTCTATTCGATACTGGAGCATCTCACTCCTTCATTTCTGAAAGCTATGCTAACTTGCACAACCTGTCATTTTGTGAAATGCCAACTCCGCTAGTCATCCAAACTCCTGGATCCAAATGGCAAACCTCTAGTGTAAGCCATGGTAACGAAATCCTTGTTGACAGACTTGTATTCCTTGCATCACTTGTAGCCCTCAAGTCTTCAGATATTAACATCATCTTGGGTATGGACTGGATGACAGCTCATCATGCCAAGATTGATTGTTACACAAGATCTGTTCAACTTACACACCCATCTGGCAAGATAGTCACCGTCTCCACTAGAGTTGCAAAGCGTCAGCTCTATTCTCTTAATGCCAGCCCTCTTCCAGACCTTGAAGATATCCCGGTAGTCCGTGACTTTCCGGATGTCTTTCCAGAGGAACTGCCAGGTGTTCCCCCTGACAGAGAAGTAGAGTTTGTCATAGATCTTATCCCAGGAACAGCTCCAATCTCCCGGAGACCTTACAAGATGGCACCCCTAGAACTAGCCGAGCTTAAGAAACAACTCGATGAGTCCTTGCAAAAGGGTTTCATCCGTCCTAGTTCTTCTCCTTGGGCTTGCCCCGTCCTTTTCGTCAAGAAGAAGGATGGTACGGACCGGATGGTCGTTGATTATCGTCCCGTTAATTTGGTCACGATAAAGAACAAGTATCCGCTCCCCAGGATCAACGACCTGTATGATCAGCTCGCTGGATCCTCAGTCTTCTCCAAGATGGATCTAAGGTTAGGATACCACCAAATCAAAATCAGAAACGGGGACATTCCCAAGACAGCTTTTGTCACTCGTTATGGCCAGTACGAGTACACCGTCATGTCCTTTGGCCTAACCAACGCCCCAGCCACATTCTCCCGCTTGATGAACTCGATCTTCATGGAGTACTTAGATAAGTTCGTCGTGGTTTACCTCGATGATATTCTTATTTACTCGAAGAACGAGGAAGAGCATGCCGAACATCTTAGACTTGTGTTAGAAAAACTCAGAGAGCACCGCCTTTATGCCAAGTGCTCCAAGTGTGAATTTTGGTTGCCAGAAGTGACCTACCTAGGCCACGTAATCTCTGGTAAGGGCATTGCTGTCAATCCCGAGAGAGTTCAAGCCGTTCTCGATTGGACTCCACCTGAAACAGTCAAACAAGTTAGGAGTTTCCTTGGCCTAGCCAGCTATTGTCGCCGCTTTGTTGAAAACTTCTCCAAAGTAGCCAAACCCCTCACGGAACTTCTCAAGAAAGATAAAAAGTTCGAGTGGTCCCCACAGTGTGAGTACAGTTTTCAGGAACTGAAAAGACGCCTGACTTCTGCTCCCATACTTGTGCCACCGGATTTCACTAAAGACTTTATTATCTACTGCGACGCCTCACGACAGGGACTAGGTTGCATTCTTATGCAGGATCGTCATGTGATTGCCTATGCATCCCGACAGTTGCATCCACATGAGGAGAATTATCCTACACATGATCTAGAGCTTGCAGCCGTAGTCTATGCACTCAAGACCTGGCGACATTACCTCCTTGGTAAACGTTGCGAGATCTACACCGATCACCAGAGTCTCAAGAATATCTTCACCCAACCGGATCTGAACCTTAGGCAAAGACGTTGGTTGGAGTTGATCACAGATTATGATCTAGGGATTACCTACACCCCAGGCAAAGCCAATGTCATGGCTGATGCTCTAAGCCGTAAATCCTATTGCAACAATCTCATGTTGCAGCAAGGCCAACCACTTCTCCATGAGGAATTCTGTAAGCTTAACCTTCACATTGCTCCTCGCGCATTCCTTTCTACCCTGGTGGCGAAACCTGATCTTGAAGATCGGATTATCGCTGCTTAAAAGCAAGACACAGGAATTTCTCGGATCAAGAGAAACATTAAGAAGGGAGTTGGTGGATGTTTCTCTATGGATGATCGTGGAGTTGTTTTCTTTGAGAATCGCTTGGTGGTTCCCAAGAATCAACATCTGCGACAATTGATCCTTAAGGAGGCGCATGAATCTCCTCTCACGATTCATCCCGGTAGTACTAAGATGTATCAGGACCTACGCCAGAGGTTCTGGTGGACTAGGATGAAGAGAGAAATCGCTGAGTTCATTGCTAAATGTGACGTATGTCGTCGCGTTAAGGCAGAGCATCAAAGACCTGCTGGCACCCTTCAGCCTTTAGCTATTCCTGAATGGAAATGGGATAAAGTTAGTATGGACTTCATCACCGGCTTTCCCAGGACCAAGAGAGGGAATAACGCTATCTTCGTAGTCGTTGATCGTCTTTCCAAAGTGGCTCACTTCCTCCCTGTTCGAGAGAGTATCACTGCTAGTCAGCTTGCTGACTTATATATTTCTCGAATAGTGTCACTCCATGGTGTTCCACTAGAGATCAATTCAGACCGTGGCAGCCTTTTCACTTCTCATTTCTGGGAGAGTTTCCAAACTGCCATGGGAACCCATCTTTCCTTCAGTACCGCTTTCCACCCTCAGTCGAGTGGTCAGGTGGAACGGGTCAATCAAATTCTCGAAGACATGCTCAGAGCTTGCGTTATCTCATTCGGTATGGATTGGGAGAAATGTCTTCCTTTCGCCGAGTTTGCCTATAACAATAGCTACCAATCCAGCCTCAAGCAAGCTCCTTTTGAGGTTCTCTATGGACGAAGATGTCGAACACCTTTGAACTGGTCAGAAACCGGTGAAAGACAATTCTTTGGACCGGACATGATCCAGGAGGCAGAAGAGCAAGTTCGCATCATTCGTGAGAATTTGAAAACAGCCCAGTCTCGTCAGAAAAGTCAGTACGATCGTCATCATAAGGATATGACTTATGAAATTGGCGACCAAGCTTACCTTCGGGTTACTCCTTTGAAGGGTACCCATCGTTTCGGTATCAAGGGCAAGTTGGCTCCTCGTTACATTGGTCCTTTTCGTATTCTCGCTAAACGAGGAGAAGTTGCCTACCAGTTGGAACTACCCCCACATCTTTCTCGAGTTCATGATGTCTTCCACGTCTCTCAACTCAGGCGTTGCTTCTCGGATCCTATTCGTGGAGTGGACCACGAAACGCTTGATCTCCAAGATAACCTCACATACCGAGAGTACCCGGTTCGCATTCTTGATCAAGCAGAGCGTGTTACCCGACGTCAGAACATCAAGTTTCTCAAAGTTCAGTGGTCTCATCATTCCGAGAGAGAGGCTACTTGGGAGCGAGAAGATCGTCTTCGACTGGAGTACCCCGCTTTCTTTCCGTCGACCCCTGAATCTCGAGACGAGATTCTGTCAAGTGGGGGCGAGTTGTCACATCCCTAGTCTGGTATGACCTGGACTAGCTGGTCATTTGTGCATCATGTTTAAATTTCATTTAAATTTGAAATGAGGATTGGTGGAACCCTCAGAATCATTTTTTTAAAATGACCCAAATAAAAATTTCTCCAAAAGGGTCCAAGAAAATGCTCATGATGCCCTCTAATAATATTGGACAGAGATAAAAATCAAAACAATATTTTTAGGAGCTCATGGATAATTATTTTGGCCATTTGGATTAATTCGATAAATATTTGCATTGGAAATATATTTCTATATATATGAAATATGGTCCAAAAATTATGCCAATTATAAAAGAGCTCTGGAATAATACCATTAGCCCCTACAAAAATTGGCATAATAAAATTAAATGATTTAATATATTTATTAAATCAAACAAATGTCAGAAAATTAGAAAAGAAAACAGAAAAGGGGAGAGAGACTTACCTGGGCCACTTACCTAGCCCATCTCCAGCTGGCGGCCTAGCCCACCCCCGCTGCTTTCTGTCGTCTCCCTCCTCGGACAGAAGGACGAGGGCGTGTGCCCGACGCTCGCCGGCACGCGCGCGCGCCACCTCCCCCCCCCTGCTGGCCACCTCCTGCTTCCCCGGACTCCCTCCCAATGCCACGGAGACGGCCACGCACCCCAGGCCCTCTCATTCCTCCTCCCCCCA
>NC_041393.1:41169891-41171141 GCF_002162155.2 Triticum dicoccoides
CCCCCATGCTCATCCCCTCCTCTGGCTCCCCCTCACTTCCACCGAACGCGGCCGCCGCCGCCGACGAGAACCACCACGGCCACAGCCACCCCCTCGCCCCTCGGTTGTGCCCACGAGCTCCGCGACGTCGTCCTCGACCCCCTCACCGAACCACGCCCCGCCGGAAGCCCTGCAGCGTCGACTTCGAGCTCTTCTTCAACCTTCGGCCGCCGGTGACCTCGTCTTCGATTCGCGCCGTCTAGGTCGTCCCCAGGCCCACTGAGCTGCGCTTCGACCTCCCAGTGAGCTCCTCCGTCGTTTCCCCCTAACCCCACGGCCTAGCGCTCGTTGTAGCACCACTTCCCATGATGCCCGAAGCACACCGCCGCACGAACTCGTCGCCGACAAGGCTCCGGTGGCCAATCGGCCCCGTGCATATGCCCGTTGGCTTTGTGGGAGCCTGCAGAACGCGTAGTTGCTACCCGTTGATCCTCCCGTGCACGGTGGCGCCGTTTTCATCGGCGCCCGAACTCCGGCGGCCGCCAAAGTCGTCGCCGGCGACGTCTCCGGCCACCCCGAGCTCAACCCTCACAACCAAGAGCTGCGGCTCGTTCCCAGGAGCTCGTAGATGCTCTCCGCCTCCCGTTTGGTGGCCGTAACATGCAAATGCACTTCCTCCGCCGCGCTCGGCCTCGCCGGCGGCTAAACGCCGGCGAGTTGACCGGGTTTGACCCCCCAGGGTCGCTGACCAGTGGGCCCGACCCCCCCTAACCTTTTAATTAAATTAATTAACCCCTGTTAACCCCCCTGTCACTGACGTGTGGGTCCCACACGTCAGGTTTGACCGGACCAGCCCAGTTGACCGCTGACGTCGTGCTGACGTCATGCTGACGCAATTATATATTTTCTGGAATTAAAATAATTCAGAAAATCCAGAAAATGATTTAAACTTCAAAAATTCATAACAATTCAACCGTAGCTCAGATTTAAATAATTTATATATGAAAAATTATCAGAAAAATGCAATCTTTCCATCTGTACTAGTTTCATGCATGAAAAACCAACTTATACATGCTGAATATGGGAAAACACATTATGGCATATTAAGAGACTTATTTTTGGAGTTGCATTTGAACCTTTTGTTCAAATGGACTTCATTCAAATGTTTACTAGATGCATTAGCTCAAACAGCATCACATCTACATGCCATGTTCATGCATCATATTGTTGCATATGATTGTGTTTTGATTGCCGGCACCGTTCCTTCTCGA
>NC_041393.1:41171828-41193908 GCF_002162155.2 Triticum dicoccoides
GACACCCCGGCCGGATCTCCTTGCGGATGGAACCCGAATAGGCGATAAACCTGGACTAGAGTCTTGTGTGGTTAGTCAGGTCGTGGCCGACACCCTCGCCAGGCTTCCGCTTGAAGGTTGCCGAGATACATGACGTGTACATGGCGGTAAGTGGCGAGAGCGTGTGTGAAGAAGTACACCCCTGCAGGGTTAACATGATCTATTCGAATAGCCGGGTCCGCGGTTATGGACTTCTTGGATGCTTACATGGTACATAGACAACTTGAAGTGGATACTATAAAATGCTCAAGACAAGTGTGAGTGCTATGGATGGCCTTCTCGTAGGGAGACGGGGACGAATCCATAGTAGTGTATTGTGTGGTGATTAGTGGACTCGTGTACGTTGTTTCACCTCCAGAGTTTCTGGTAGTCGTAGAATAGGATAGCCACAGAGTCAAAGCTGGCTTGCTGCAACTAAACCCCACATTACCTCTGGATACAGATGCATGTATGATAGGGTCTGATGTAAGTCTTGCTGAGTACCTTTGTACTCATGTTGCTTTATTTTATGTTTCTGCAGCTGAGACTTCGGTCTTACTAGTGTTCTCGTGGACTTCGACTAGTAGCTAGTACCTCAGCTACGATCTTGATCGGATAGTGTAGATAGTCAGGCTCTTCAGCCTTTCTCATTTGTAGATGTCTTCACTCAGACATGTAATGCTTCCGCTTGTTGCTTGATTGCTCTGACTGTTGGGTCATGTGACCCCTGTTTGTAATAATGCTGTGATGCCATGTTGTACAGCACATACTTGCATGTTATGCGTACGTGTAATGTGTATTGCTATGTGTGGGATCTGACTCTCTAGTTGTTTATCCTTAGTAGCCTCTCTTACCGGGAAATGTCTCCTAGTGCTTCCACTGAGCCCCGGTAGCTTGCTACTGCTCCGGAACACTTAGGCTGGCCGGCATGTGTCCTTCTTCGATCCTGTGTCTGTCCCTTCGGGGAAATGTCACGCGATGAATACCGGAGTCCTGCTAGCCCGCTACAGCCCGGTTCACCGGAGTCCTGTTAGCCCAGTGCTACAGCCTGGATTCACTCGCTGATGACCGACACGTTCGATGCTGGGTCATGGATGCCTGTCCCTGTAAGTTAGTGCCACCTTGGGTTTATGACTAGCCATGTCAGCCCGGGCTCTTTATCATATGGATGCTAGCGACACCATCATATACGCGTGCCAAAAGGCGCAAACGGTCCCGGGCAAAAGTAAGGCGACACCCGTGGGGATACCGTGCGTGAGGCCGCAAAGTGATATGAGGTGTTACATGCTAGATCGATGTGGCATCGAGTCGGGGTCCTGACACATCGAGAGGGCCCGAACCTGGGTAAAAACATCGTGTCCCTTGTCTCCTATTACCATCCGCCTAGACGCACAGTTCGGGACCCCCTACCCGAGATCCGCCGGTTTTGACACCGACATTGGTGCTTTCATTGAGAGTTCCTCTGTGTCGTCATCTTTAGGCCCGATGGCTCCTCCGATCATCAACAACGATGCGGTCCAGGGTGAGACTTTTCTCCCCGGACAGATCTTCGTATTCGGCGGCTTTGCACTGCAGGCCAATTCGCTTGGCCATCTGGAGCAGATTGAAAGCTACGCCCCTGGCCATCAGGTCAGATTTGGAAGTTTGAACTATATGGTTGACGTCCGCGGAGACTTGATATTCGACGGGTTCGAGCCACAGCGGAGCGCGCCGCACTGTCACGACGGGCACGATCTAGCTATGCCGCCGGACAGTGCCCTGGAGGCCGCACAAGTGTCCGCTCTGACCCTTAGCTCGGAGCCGACTGCGTCGACCGAGGACGGGTGGCTGGACACCACCTCGGGGGCTGCTATCTCTACGGCGATGGAGCCGAATACTATCCCTGTCCTTTGCAAGGCTCGTAACTCCAAGGTACCGGACTCCTCTTCGGACTCCGGACCTTCCGCGCCCCTGCCAATCAAACCCGGTTGGGCACCGGTCATGGAGTTCACCGCCGCGAACATCTTTCAGCACTCGCCCTTTGGCGACATCCTGAATTCACTAAAATCTCTCTCTTTATCAGGAGAGCCCTGGCCGGACCACGGTCAGGAAGGCTGGGATGCGGACGACGAAGAAATTCAAAACCCACCCACCACCCACTTCATAGCCACTGTCGATGATTTAACCGACATGCTCGACTTCGACTCCGAAGACATCGACGGTATGGACGACGATGCAGGAGACGACCAAGAACCAGTACCTACAGGGCACTGGAAGGCCACCTCGTCCTACGACATTTACATGGTGGACATCCCAAAAGACGGGAACGGCGATGGAACAACGGAGGATGACCCCTCCAAGAAACAGCCTAAGCGTCAGCGTCAGCGGCGCCGCTCTAAATCCCGCCACAGCAAAAACGGTGATTCCGGCACGGGAGACAATAACACCCCGGAAAGTGCCGAAGACAACCCCCTCCAGCAGGATTCAGCACAGGAGGATGGAGAAGCCAGCCCTCATGAGAGAGCGGCAGATAGAGAGGTAGAGGACAATAATTACATGCCTCCCTCCGAAGACGAGGCAAGCCTCGACGACGATGAATTTGTCGTGCCTGAGGATCACGTCAAACAGGAGCGTTTCAAACGCAGGCTTATGGCCACGGCAAGCAGCCTCAAGAAAAAGTAGCAGCAGCTTAGAGCTGATCAAGATTTGCTAGCTGACAGATGGACTGAAGTCCTTGCGGCCAAAGAGTACGAACTCGAACGCCCCTCCAAGAGCTACCCAAAACGCAGACTGCTACCCCGATTAGAGGAGGAAGCACTCAAACCTACATCACCAGCACCGGCCGACCGGCCACCTCGTGGCCGTGACAGAGAGGCCTCCCGGCCCTCCACTCAAGTTGCACCCCGGCGCCGCTCAAAAAATACAAAGGCATGATGAAGTGCACTAGACCTGCGAGATATATTGGAGGACAAGGCAAGGCAGACAAGATTGATCCATAGATCGCGTGGGCGCCTCACTACACGTGACGACAACCGTCATGCCGGATACAGCAAATCCGGCCGGGCCGAACACAGCAGACAAAACCCATTTGAGCTACGTCGTGATATAGCCCAATACAGAGGCGCCGCACACCCACTATGCTTCATAGACGAAGTGATGGATCATCAAATCCCTGAGGGTTTCAAACCCGTAAACATTGAATCATACGATGGCACAACAGATCCTGCGGTCTGGATCGAAGACTATCTCCTTCATATCCACATGGCCCGCGGTGATGATCTACACGCCATCAAATACCTCCCACTCAAGCTTAAAGGACCAGCTCGGCATTGGCTTAACAGCTTGCCAGCAGAGTCAATTGGTTGTTGGGAAGACCTGGAAGCCACATTCCTCGACAATTTCCAGGGCACCTATGTGCGACCACCAGACGCCGATGACCTAAGCCACATAATTCAGCAGCCAGAGGAATCGGCCAGACAATTCTGGACACGGTTCCTAACCAAGAAAAATCAAATCGTCGACTGTCCGGATGTAGAGGCCCTTGCAGCCTTCAAACATAACATCCGTGGCGAGTGGCTTGCCCGGCACCTAGGACAAGAAAAGCCGAAATCCATGGCAGCCCTCACAACACTCATGACCCGCTTTTGCGCGGGAGAAGACAGCTGGCTAGCTCATAGTAACAACATGACCAAGAGCCCTGGTAATTCGGATACCAAGGACAGCAATGGCAGGTCGCGCCGCAACAAGCACAAGCGCCGCATTAACGGCGATAATGCTGAAGATACGGCAGTCAATGCCGGATTCAGAGGCTCTAAACCCGGTCAGCGAAAAAAGCCATTCAAAAGAAATACTCCGGGCCCGTCCAATTTGGACCGAATACTCGATCGCTCGTGCCAGATACATGGCACCCCCGAAAAACCAGCCAACCACACCAACAGGGATTGTTGGGTGTTCAAGCAGGCAGGCAAGTTACATGCCAAAAACAATGACAAGGGGCTACATAGCGACGACAAGAAGGAACCCCGGCCGCCGAACAATAGAGGACAGAAGGGCTTCCCCCTACAAGTGCGGACGGTGAACATGATATACGCAACCCACATACCCAAAAGGGAGCGGAAGCATGCACTAAGGGACGTATATGCGATGGAGCCAGTCGCCCCAAAGTTCAACCCGTGGTCCTCTTGCCCGATCACTTTTGATCGAAGGGACCACCCCACTAGCATCCGTGACGGTGGATTCGCTGCATTGGTTCTAGACCCAATCATTGACAGATTTCACCTCACTAGAGTCCTGATGGACGGTGGCGGCAGCCTGAACCTGCTTTATCAGGATACAATGCTCAAAATGGGCATAGACCCCTCAAGGATTAAACCCACAAAGACGACCTTTAAAGGCGTCATACCAGGTGTAGAGGCCAACTGTACAGGCTCAGTTACACTTGAAGTGGTCTTCGGATCTCCGGATAACTTTCGAAGCGAGGAGTTAATCTTCGACATAGTCCTGTTCCGCAGCGGCTATCACGCACCGCTCGGACGAACCGCATTTGCAAAGTTCAATGCGGTGCCGCACTACGCATATCTCAAGCTCAAGATGCCAGGCCCTCGAGGAGTCATTACGGTCAACGGAAACACCGAACGCTCTCTCCGAACGGAGGAGCATACGGCGGCTCTCGCGGCAGAAATACAAAGCAGCCTCTCAAGACAATTCTCGAGTCCAACTATTAAACGATCGGACACTGTCAAGCGCGCCCAGAGTAACCTACAACAAGACCGCCCGACACATCCCGAGCACGCGTAGCAATGCGGCCCCAACCCCAGCCCTCGCGAAATTGTGAAACTAGTACTACGCGTACATAATTACGCTCTGGAAATACCATGGGCATAGGGGGAGGGGCACGGCCACGGCAGGCCCGGAATGCGGCTGAACCGCACCAGGGGCTCCCGATTGTGTAATTCTTCTTTCTTACTTTCAGGACTCCTTTATCAAGAAGCCCTGTCCGGCAGTAGAATCGCCAAACACACGATGCAACAGCTAGGGAAGCAGAAAGCTACGTCGAGCGTCCAGGTGTTCTCTATAACGAGCAGTATACCTATTTTACATATCATCCCATAGCTTGCTTCTGGAGGGGGACATGTCAAATAGTCCCGTCCCTTGCTTATCGCACTATTTGTATCGTTCCGCTTTTACCGCAGCCCTTTTTTTTGAATAAACAATGCAAAGCTTTTGTCTATTTTTGCATTCCTTTTTTTTATCTATATATGTTCACTTATGACATATTGCATCCGTACGCTTTGGTACGGCCAAATACACCATGGGCTTAAGTACCCCAAAATATGGTGTGATAAGTCCGAACACTTTCACAAGTGCGGCACCCCGAACTTATAACATTATATGCATCAGCTCCGAATCATGTCTTGGGTCAATAGCTGGGTTTGCCCGGCTCCCATGTTTTGGTACCTTACGTTCCATTATATCGGCTAAGGTAGCGCTGGGAGAACCACTACGATTGTGCCCCGGTTGAGCTGGGTTGAGCACCTCAGTGGAGAAAGCTAAAACTGACCGTCATGATAGGGCGAGAGTCGGCTGCTGTTCAAGAGGTTTTTCAAGTCCCTAAAGACTTATGCCGCTTAGAGCGAGGAGTCGGCTTTGTCCGGCCCAGGCGTGGATAGCGCCCCGAAATCGGTCTTCCGAATACTAGGGGCTTCGCCGAAATTTAAAATTATAGAATTCTATGGCTAAGTGAGAGTGTTCAAGCATTATAGTCCGGTTGCCTTGTTCGTTGCATTGAGCGCCTCCCTCGAAGGACCCAAGAATGGGAACAAGAGCGCTCAAGTTTATCCCAAACACCCCAGCACTCGCGGCATGGGGGAGAAGCCGACGACTCGCCATCTCTCAAATTTAATAAACGGCCACACAGAAGGTAATATTTTAAATTCATAAGCGTTGCTTAGCGCATATGAACAAGTTTTCAAGCGTACAGGATAACAAATGCGAGTTTACTCAAAAATTACATCTTTGGAGCATTCACCCGCTATAAGGCGGGCACCCTTCAGGATGCCCGCATAATACATCTCGGGCGTGCGATACTCCCTGCCCGGCGGTGGAGCGTCCATCACAAGCTTCTCAGCGTCCATCTTGCCCCAGTGCACTTCAGCACGGGCAAGGGCCCTACGGGCACCTTCGATACAGACGGAGCGCTTGACGACTTCAATCCATGGACAGGCGTCCACCAGCCGCCTCACCAGCCCGAAGTAGCTCCCAGGCATGGCTTCCTTAGGCCACATCCGAACTATGAGGCCCTTCATGGCCTGTTCGGCCACCTTATGGAGCTCGACCAGCTGCTTCAGCTGGTCGCTCAAGGGCACCAGGTGTTCGGCCTCAGCATACTGAGACCAGAACACCTTCTTCGTCGAGCTCCCCTCCTTGGCCTGGTAGAATGCGGCAGCGTCGGACACACTGCGGGGCAGATCTGCGAATGCTCTTGGAGAGCTTCGGATTCGGGAAAGTAACAAGTAATTCACTTTCACGTGCTTGCTTTGCACGAAGAATGCCTTACCCGCCGCTATCTTCTTCATCGCCTCAATTTCCTAGAGGGCTTTTTGGGCTTCGGCCTTAGCGGCTTTGGCGCTCTCAAGAGCCGAGGCGAGCTCGGACTCTCGAGTCTTTGAGTCACGCTCCAAACTCTCGTGTTTTTTCACGAGAGCCTGGAGCTCTTGCCGCACCTCCGCCACCTGCGCCTCCCGCTTCTCTCGCTCGGTGCGCTCCACGGCCGCATTGCTTTCGGCCTTGGACACCGCTTCCTTCAGGGTCGCCACCTCGTTTGTGGCCCCTGCAATTCTCACGTTATTCCTGCTATTTTTTGCAACCACATCTTTTATATACTTCCATAAGGTATTACTTACCTTCCTTGTCCTCGAGCTGCTTTTTGGCAAGGCCGAGCTCGTTCTCGGACTGCACGAGGCTCTGCTTCAATGCATCGACCTCCACAGTCAGTGCGGCAGAGGTCAGCAGCGCAACCTGCATTCCCCAAATTGACATACTTATGTTAGACTCCTGCGTACATCTTTTTAGATCCTCAGTTCGGCTTTTCTTTCCGAACACCAAACTGAGCATCAGGGGCTACTGTCTATGCGGTAATATTTTTACATATCTTAAATACATACCTCAAAGCCTGTTAGAAGGCTGGCACAGGCTTTAGTCAGCCCGCTCTTGGCGGACTGAACTTTCTGGATCACCACACTCATAACAGTGCGGTGCTCCTCGTCGATGGGGGCGCCGTTAAGCGCCTCCAGCAAATTATCTGGTGCCTCCGGTTGGATGGAGGTCACCGGTGTCGCAGTCTTGGCCTTCTTACGAAGGGGTCGCCTGCCGGACTCCGGAACCACTGAAGGTTCCGGTGCGGAGTCCGGCCCAGGGACGGACTTAGAGCCCTTTGGGGTTTGATCCCCCTTATGCCCGGAGTCCGGGAGGTTGCCTTGCGGCGCCTCCGGGACCTCCTCCTCCTGGCTGGGCCCCTTTTGGGACCCCACCTCAGCGTCATCTGCAGCGCGAGGAGAGGAGGCAGCCGGAAGTGAAGTGCTATTCATGTCCGACGAAGCCAGGGAGCCGCTCGTTGAAGCGTCGAGCTCATCCTTGGGCGGGCTGCAGGGTTATATTCGGCGTTAGGAGATTCTATACAAAAAATAAAACACCATGAGTTATTCTGGTATCCGGACACTTACGATATCGCCAGGGGCTTAGGCCTCGGCGACCATTCCTCTTCGCTGTCATCAGCGTTGGGGGAGTAGTCCGGGAGAAGGGTCCTTCCTTTCTTGGACCCTCCGGCCTCCCCAGTTGGGGCGGCCTTCCTTTTCTTCTCTCCCCCCCGCTAGGGGAGAGGCCTCTTTTTCCTCTTCCCCGTCTTCGCGGGAGGAGTCCGCCTTAGAGTCATCGGACGATGAGTCCTATAACACCTGGCGCTGGGAACTCTTTCGAGTTCCTGTGGCCTTCTTCTTGGCCTTCTTCTCCGGCACCACGTGAGGCGCCGGAACCAGCAGCCCCGTCAATCGGGCGTCCGCTGGGTCTTCTGGCAGGGGAGCCGGACAGTTAACCTGCCCGGACTTCTTCTGCCAGGCCTGTCAAAGGTAAGGGAGTTTAGATCCCGCATAGAGTCAAACTATGAAAAATAAGTGTCCTGTAAAGGGTAAAATAGTTTACCTCGCTAGCTTGACGCCGCGAGCTGAATCCACGATCTTCGGTAGCGGATGCGGGAGCCTCGGCGCCCTTGAACAGCACCTTCCAGGCATCTTCGTACGTAGTGTTGAAGAGCCTGCTCAAGGTTTGGTGCTGTGCCGGATCAAATTCCCACAAATGGAAGGCCCGTTGTTGGCACGGGAGGATTCGGCGGATGAGCTTGACCTAGACTACATTGACAAGCTTGAGCTTCTTGTTCACAAGGTTTTGGACGCAGGTTTGGAGTCCGGTCACCTCTTCCGAATTACCCCATGTCAGGCCCTTCTCTTTCCAGGAGGTGAGCCGTGTGGGGATGCCAGATCGGAATTCGGGGGCCGCTACCCATTCGGGGTCACACGGCTCGGTGATGTAGAACCACCCTGATTGCCACCCTTTGATGGTTTCCACAAAGGAGCCCTCGAGCCATATAACGTTGGGCATCTTGCCCACCATGGCGCCTCCGCACTCCGCCTGCTGGCCGCCCACCACCTTCGGCTTGACATTGAAGGTCTTCAACCATAAGCCGAAGTGGGGCTTGATGCAGAGGAAGGCCTCGCACACGACGATAAACGCCGAGATGTTGAGGATGAAGTTCGGGGCCAGATCGTGGAAATATAGGACGTAGTAGAACATGAGCCCCCGGACAAATGGGTGGAGTGGGAAGCCCAGTCCACTGAGGAAATGGGGGGAGGAACACCACCCTCTCATGAGGCCTGGGGGTGGGGACGAGTTGCCCCTCGTCTGGAAGCCAGTGCGCAATGTCGTTGTGCAGGTATCCGGCTTTCCTCAACTTTTTGATGTGCCCCTCCGTGACGGAGGAGGCCATCCACTTGCGTCCCGCTCCTGACATGGCCGGAGAAGGTTGAGGTGAGATGTGCGGACTTGGGCGCTGGAGCTCGAGTGCGCGGAGATGGATAAGCAAAGGAGGAAGAAGGCGTAAATGGAAAGAGTGGATCCTTATCCCCTTATATGGGCAGACGAAGCTATGTGTCCCCACCAGCCTGGTAAAACTCGCTTATCTCGCAAGCGCCGTAATCAATGGCGCGGTTGGGTTACCCACACCCGTATTGATGAGACTCCTGGAATAAGGGGACACGATCTCTGCTTTGACAAGACGTGCCAAGGAAACGGCCTCGCTAAACGCGCTGAGGTGGGACAATAAAACGATTCGAATAAAGGCTTGGCCGCGGTGTGATGTCACGTCGCGGAAGACGTCAGCAGATGGAATTTGTGTGAATATTATTCTTTCTACGGTGGTATGTGGAACTTATTTTGCAGAGCCGGGCACTATCCTTGTGTTCAAAATCTTCTATAAAGTATTCGGAGGAGGAACCCGCCTTGCAATGCCGAAGACAATATGCGCGCCGGACTCGTTGTCATTGAAGCTTGGTTCAGGGGCTACTGAGGGAGTCCTGGATTAGGGGGTGTCCGGATAGCCGAACTATCACCTTTGGCCGGACTCCTGGACTATGAAGATACAAGATTGAAGACTTCGTCTCGTGTCCGGATGGGACTTTCCTTGGCGTGGAAGGCAAGCTTAGTGATACGGATATGTAGATCTCCTACCATTGTAACCGACTCTGTGTAACCCTAACCCTCTTCGGTGCCTATATAAACCGGAGGGTTTTAGTCCGTAGGACGAACAACAATCATACCATAGGCTAGCTTCTAGGGTTTAGCCTCTCTGATCTCGTGGTAGATCTACTCTTGTACTACCCATATCATTAATATTAATCAAGCAGGAGTAGGGTTTTACCTCCATCGAGAGGGCCCGAACCTGGGTAAAAACATCGTGTCCCTTGTCTCCTGTTACCATCCGCCTAGACGCACAGTTCGGGACCCCCTACCCGAGATCCGCCGGTTTTGACACCGACACTCCCACTCACTTCTTTCGAGAGAAACTCCTTCTCTAGAAAGGATCCATTCTTGGCAACGAATATCTTGTCTTCGGATCTATGATAGAAGGTGTACCCAACAGTTTCCTTTGGGTATCCTATGAAGACGCATTTCTCCGATTTGGGTTCGAGCTTATCAGGTTGAAGCTTTTTCACATAAGCATCGTAGCCCCAAACTTTAAGAAATGACAACTTTGGTTTCTTACCAAACCATAGTTCATAAGGCATCGTTTCAACGGATTTTGATGGTGCCCTATTTAAAGTGAATGCAACTATCTCTAATGCATAACCCCAAAACGATAGTGGTAAACTGATAGGAGACATCATAGATCGCACCATATCCAATAAAGTGCGGTTACGACATTCGGACACACCATAACGCTGTGGTGTTCCAGGTGGCGTGAGCTGTGAAACTATTCCACATTGTTTGATATGAAGGCCAAACTCGTAACTCAAATATTCTCCTCCACGATCAGATAGTAGAAACTTTATTTTCTTGTTACGATGATTCTCCACTTCACTATGAAATTCTTTGAACTTTTCAAATGTTTCAGACTTGTGTTTCATTAAGTAGATATACCCATATCTGCTCAAATCATCTGTGAAGGTTAGAAAATAACGATACTCGCCACGAGCATCAACACTCATTGGATCGCATACATTGGTGTGTATTATTTCCAATAAATCAGTAGCTCGTTCCATTGTTCCGGAGAACGGAGTTTTAGTCATGTTGCCCATAAGGCACAGTTTGCAAGCATCAAATGATTCATAATCAAGTGATTCCAAAAGTCCATCTTTATGGAGTTTCTTCATGCGCTTTACACCGATATGACCCAAACGACAGTGCCACAAATAAGTTGCACTATCATTATCAACTTTGCATCTTTTGGCATCAATATTATGAATATGTGTATTACCACGATCGAGATCCAACAAACTATTTTCATTGGGTGTATTACCTTCGAAGGTTTTATTCATATAAACAGAACAACAATTATTCTCTGACTTTAAATGAATAACTATATTGCAATAAACATGATCAAATCATATTCATGCTCAATGCAAACGCCAAATAACATTTATTTAGGTTCAACACTAATCCCGAAAGTATAGGGAGTGTGCGATGATAATCATATCAATCTTGGAACCACTTCCAACATACATCGTCACTTCACTCTCAACTAGTCTCTGTTTATTCTGTAACTCATCAATAACCTGTATAAACACTAGTAAGGTACACATCAATAACCTGTATATCAAATATACCCTTGTTCACTTTGCCATCCTTCTTATCCACCAAATATTCAAGGCATTTCCGCTTGTAGTGACCATTTCCTTTGTAGTAGAAGCACTCAGTTTCAGGCTTGGGTCTAGCTTTGGGTTTCTTCATGGGAGCGACAACTTGCTTGCCATTCTACTTGAAGTTCCCTTTCTTTCCCTTTGCCCTTTTCTTGAAACTAGTGGTCTTATCAATCATCAACACTTGATGCTCTTTTCTTGATTTCTACCTTTGTCGATTTCAGCATCACGAAGAGCTCGGGAATTGTTTACATCATCCCTTGCATACTATAGTTCATCATGAAGTTCAAGTAACTTTGGTGATGGTGACTAGAGAACTCTGTCAATCACTATCTTATCTGGAAGATTAACTCCCACTTGATTCAAGCGATTGTAGTACCCAGACAATCTGAGCACATGCTCACTGCTTGAGCTATTCTCCTCCATCTTTTAGCTATAGAACATGTTGGAGACTTAATATCTCTCAACTTGGGTATTTGATTGAAATATTAACTTCAACTCCTGGAACATCTCATATGGTCCATGACGTTCAAAACGTCTTTGAAGTCCCAATTCTAAGCCGTCAAGCATGGTGCACTAAACTATCAAGTAGTCATCATATTGAGCTAGCCAAACGTTCATAACGTCTGCATCTGCTCCTGCAATAGGTCTGTCACCTAGCGGTGCATCAAGGACATAATTCTTCTGTGTAGCAATGAGGATAAACCTCAGATCACGGACCTAGTCCGCATCATTGCTACTATCATCTTTCAACTTTAGTTTTCTCTAGGAACATATAAAAAACCTAGGGAAGCTATAATGCGAGCTATTGATCTACAACATAATTTGCAAAGTACTATCAGGACTAAGTTCATGATAAATTAAAGTTCAATTAATCATATTACTTAAGAACTCCCACTTAGACAGACATCCCTCTAATCATCTAAGTGATCACGTTATCCAAATCAACTGAACCAGTTTCGATCATCACGTGAAATGGAGTAGTTTTCAATGGTGAACATCACTTTGTTGATCATATCTACTATATGATTCTCGCTCGACATTTTGGTCTCAGTGTTCCGAGGCCATATCTGCATATGCTAGGCTCGTCAATTTTAACCCGAGTATTTCTGCGTGTGCAAAACTGGCTTGCACCCGTTGTAGCTGAACGTTGAGCTTATCACACCCAATCATCACGTGGTGTCTTGGCACGACGAACTTTGGCAACGGTGAATACTTAGGGAGAACACTTATACCTTGAAATTTAGTGAGAGATCATCTTATAATGCTACCATCAATCAAAGCAAAATAAGATGCATAAAAGATAAACATCACATGCAATCAATATAAGTGATATGATATGGCCATCATCATCTTGTGCCTTTGATATCCATCTCCAAAGCACCGTCATGATCACCATCGTCACCGGCACGACACCTTGATCTCCATCGTAGCATCGTTGTCGTCTTGACAACTATTGTTTCTACGACTATCGCTACCGCTTAGTGATAAAGTAAAAACAATTACAGGGCGATTGCATTGCATACAATAAAGCGACAACCATATGGCTCCTGCCAGTTGTCGATAACTCTGTTACAAAACATGATCATCTCATACAATAAAATTTAGCACCATGTCTTAACCATATCACATCACAACATGCCCTGCAAAAACAAGTTAGACGTCCTCTACTTTGTTGTTGCAAGTTTTACGTGGCTGCTACGGGCTGAGCAAGAATCGTTCTTACCTATGCATCAAAACCACAATGATATTTCGTCAAATTAGTGTTGTTTTAACCTACAACAAGGACCGGGCGTAGCCACACTCGATTCAACTAAAGTTGGAGAAACTGACACCCGCCAGCCACCTATGTGCAAAGCACGTCGGTAGAACCAGTCTCGCGTAAGCGTACGCGTAATGTCGGTTCGGGCCGCTTCATCCAACAATACCGCCAAATCAAAATATGACATGCTGATAAGCAGTATGACTTGTATCGCCCACAACTCACTTGTGTTCTGCTCGTGCATATAACATCTACGCATAAACCTGGCTCGGATACCACTGTTGGGGAATGTAGTAATTTCAAAAAAAATCCTACGCACACGCAAGATCATGGTGATGCATAGAAACGAGAGGGGAGAGTGTCGTCCACGTACCCTCGTAAACCTTAAGCGGAAGTGTTATGACAACGCGGTTGATGTAGTCGTACGTCTTCACGATCGACCGATCCTAGTACCGAACGTACGGCACCTCCGCGATCTGCACACGTTCAGCTCGGTGACATCCCACGAACTCACGATCTAGTAGAGCTTCGAGGGAGAGTTCCATCAGCACGACAACGTGATGACGGTGTTGATGAAGCTACCGACGCAGGGCTTCGCCTAAGCACCGCTACGATATGGCCGAGGTGGATTATGGTGGAGGGGGGCACCGCACATGGCTAAAGATCAATGATTAACTTGTGTGTCTATGGGGTGCCCTCCTCCCCCGTATATAAAGGAGTAGAGGAGGGGAGGGGCCGGCCCTCTCTATGGCGCGCCCTGGGGAGTCCTACTCCCACCGGGAGTAGGATTCCCCCCTTCCAAGTAGTAGGAGTAGGAGAGAAGGAAGGGGAAGAGAGAAGGAAGGGGAAGAGAGAAGGCGCCCCTCCCCCTAGTCCAATTCGGACTAGGCCTTGGGGGGGGGGGCAGCCTGCCCTAGGTAGCCCCTCTCTCTTTCCCATAGGGCCCAATAAGGCCCAATACTTCTCCCAACGAATTCCCGTAACTCTTTGGTACTCCGAGAAATACTCGTATCACTCGGAACCTTTCCGATGTCCGAATATAGCCTTCCAATATATCGATCTTTACGGCTCGACCATTTCGAGACTCCTAGTCATGTCCCAGATCTCATCCGGGACTCTGAACAAACTTTGGTCATCAAATCAAATAACTCATAATACAAATCGTCATAGAACGTTAAGCGTGCGGACCCTACGGGTTCGAGAACTATGTAGACTGATAACCCACAAGTATAGGCAATCAATTGTAGCCTCTTTCGATAAGTAAGAGTGTCGAACCCAACGAGGAGGTAAAGGTAGAACAAATATTCTCTCAAGCTCTATCGACCACCGATACAACTCTACGCACGCTTAATGTTCGATTTACCTAAAACAAGTATGAAACTAGAAGGACTTTGTAGGTGTTGTTGGATAGGTTTGCAAGAAAATAAAGAGCACGTAAATAAAAACTAGGGGCTGTTTAGATGAAGACACAACTAAGTTAGTTTTAGTAGAGAGCTTTTTGTCACGAGAAAGTTATTTGTCCCTAGGCAATCGATAACTAGACCGGTAATCACTATTGCAATTTTATTTGAGGGAGAGGCATAAGCTAACATACTTTCTCTTCTTGGATCATATGCACTTATGATTGGAACTCTAGCAAGCATCCACAACTACTAAAGATCATTAAGGTAAAACCCAACCATAGCATTAAAGTATCAAGTCCCCTTTATCCCATACGCCACAACCCCTTTACTCGGGTTTATGCTTCTGTCACTCAAGCAACCCACTATAAGCGAATCATGAACATATTGCAACACCCTACAATGGGAATCCCTCACGCTTGTGCGACACGGAGGGAACAATAGGACATCACCAATAATAAAACATGCAACTAAAACCAATCACGATCATCAATTAACCCATCAACTAAAACCAACTAAAACATGCAACTAAAACATGCCCCCCTTCTTCTTCTTCTTCCTTGACCTTCTCCTTAGATGGGAGAAGGGTTTCCCCTCTGGTCCATGTCCTCCATGGCGTGGGAGGGGCGAGAGCCCCTCCGAGATTGAATCTGTCTCTCTGTCTCTCTCTATTTCTGCGTTCTCTGATTCTGCCCTTTCACCATTTCTTTTATATCCGGAGATTCGTAACTCCGATTGGATTGAAACCTTCGCCCAGATTTTTCTCCGAAAATTAGCTTTCTTGCGGCAAAACAAGAGCGCCAACCGCCTTATGGGGTGCCCATGAGGGTCAGGCGCACGCCTGCCCCTCTAGGGCGCGCCCCCTGCCTCGTGGCCCCCTCGGGCACCGTCTCGCGTTGATTTTTCTTCCGGAAAATCACAAATATTCCAAAAATATTCTCCATCTATTTTTATTCCTTCTGGACTCCATTTGATATGGGGTTTCTGCAAAACATAAAACATGCAACAAACAGGAACTGACACTGGGCACTGGATCAATATGTTAGTCCCAAAAATAGTATAAAAAGTTGCCAAAAGTATATGAAAGTTGAATAATATTGGCATGGAACAATCAAAAATTATAGATAAGACGGAGACGTATCAGCATCCCCAAGCTTAATTCCTGCTCGTCCTCGAGTAGGTAAATGATAAAAAAGATAATTTTTGATGTGGAATGGTACCTAGCATAATGTTGGTCATATGTCTAATCATGGCATGAATATTAAGACATGAGTGATTCAAAGCAATAGTCTATCATTTGACATAAAAACGATAATACTTCCACTACAAAAATACACTTCCGTGATGATACGTGTTTGTCACAGTAGGTCGCGTTTTTTGTCATGCATGTACATCCATGACGATTTTATGACAGAATCAAGATAGTCATATCTGTGCTCTCGTAGAAGTGTTCCATGATATTGCCAAAATTATCATCACGGAAGTGTCCACTTCCATGACGATAAATCGCGCGTCACAGAAGTGCTTTCGTCAAGGGTGACTGACACGTGTCATCCACCGTAACGGAACGCCATTAAGCTATCGGGTCGGGTTTTGGATCCGATAACCCGTTAACAACCCCGACCAATGGGGATTTTCCACGTGTAAAATCATCATTGGCTGGAGGAAACACGTGTCGGCTCATCGTTGGGATAGATGTCATCCACTCATTGGACAGAAGACGCCTATGATACGTTGACATGTGGCACGGCCCAACAGTGGCCCATTCCTATGAAAAGGCTGGCCCGTTTGACTTGGACAAAAGCTGGCGGGCCGGCCCATGGAAAGCCTGTTAATGGCCTGTTCGCATATAGCCCATTTACAGCTTGCTAACCCAAGGCCCGTTACGCCCTATCCGAATTAGGCCTAGTAGCGTCATCTAGGCCATCCAATATGATTCCAGCCCATTTTCACTTCTGGCCCATGTATGGCCCATGACGTCTTTCGACCCATATGAGGCCCTTTGTAACACTCTTGGCCCATTAACGGCCTGTGGTGAAACTGGCCCGTAATGAACAGTGTATCACTTTACACCCATTAACGGTCCATGGTGAAACTGACATGTAATGAATAGTGTATCACTTTATACCCATTAACCGCCCGTTATTCCGTTGGGCCGTTTCCAGCCCAAGTTAACTTTCGGCTTTCTGAGGGCCCATTTATTCTTGGGCTCATTTGCAGCATTCGGTTACTTATGTCCTGTTACTATCATTTTCTGCTTGTGGGCCAAATTCAGCCCGTCGTTACAGTCGGCCTGTTTGTGGACCGTTAATCTGTTGGGCCATTTTCATAACATCACCAAATATGGCCTATTAATGGCCCGTTATGGTCAGCCCATAAAACGTACGATTTCCATTAAAGGCCCATCTACGACCCATTAAAGGCCCGTACAAGACCCATAAATGAGTCGGCCCTTACAAGGCCCATGGATCCTACGAGATGTAGAAGGCCCATGGATCCTACGAGACGTAGAAGGCCCATGGATCCTATGGCCCATTAAAGGCCCATGGAACCGACGACCCATTGAAGGCCCATGGACTCGACGGCCCATTAAAGGCCCATGGATCTGACGGCCCGTACATGGCCCATGGATCATACGACCCGTGAAGGGCCATGGTCGGGCGAGTTGGCCCCCGTTTGAACAATAGCATATTGAAAGAATTATCCTACTCAGTACTATCACCTCTAAAAAGCATACACTATACAACAGAGAGATCAAGGCATAGAAAGGTAGAATAATCCTACACTATACAATAAAGAAATTACAGCCGATTATACCCACTGGGCATTATGGTTCGGCACAGGTGATAATAAAGCATACACAAATAGCAAATTACATACACTGGGCAAATACAGCTCATACATCATGGACGCGCATCAACTTAACTCCATTTGAACTATAATCTCTTCAGAAAATAGGATTGGCCGGATTCAGATAGCACAAATTTCAATCTGCAAAATCTCCAATTCCTTCATGGTTATCTCAGTGTCTTGTTTCATTTTTTTTGACTCCTGCATCTAATACCTGCATGTCCAGTCTCAACTTGTTGATTATACGTTGACAATCATGTACACGTTGTCTTGCCACCTCTAGTTGATGCTCGAGAACATCAGCACATTCCAATTCCAATCCATAATCATTCGGTAACGGCCATGCCGCACTGCTCGCAGATCTTTGTGTTGATGTCACTTCATCCTGAAATGTTTCTGTAAGTACACATGACTAGGGCAAATATATAGTTACAACAGTGAAGCGAGCAAGACACTATTTTGTACTACATGGCAAAACAGGACTAACAATAATGTTACACGTCACTTTAAAAAAAATGTTACACGTCATGAAGCATAAGCAGGTGATATTTGAAAATTATAAAAAAGATAGTCTGTGCAGCCTGCATACAGAAATCCCTCTTAGCTCACAGAGGAGCATGATGTTGGGGCCCAATCAAAAACACATACAAGTTACAAATTTAGACAGCATGTTGCGTATAAGTAAGCAAGCAATTGACCATTCTGTACCTCAATTAAAGTCTTAGGGAGCATAACGAACAGCAGAGGGTTTCATACAAACATACTACAACAGGCAAAACTATGCAATCATTAGCGTAGTATAAACTAGATTGTGAGCCTCATGCAATAATAGTTGGTTAATAGACTTCAAAGCTTCAGGCACACTTCGGCAGAGTAATTAAATGGTAGGCCTTTAATTATGTCAACTAATAGTTATACAAGTACCGAACATCAGGCATGATTATTTGGGCATCTCATTAACTGAGGACAAATAAAGCAATTGAAAAGAGCAAATTAACTATGCCTGAAACAAACAAGGAATTGAACTGTTGAGTTGCATACAGTGACTTACCTTAGCAGGTTGAAGAGGCTCAGCGCAGCTCCTACTTCTCTTGCAAGGCTCCTTCCTAACATCTTGTACTTGGAAATCCTTAATCTTATCTTCATTGCACCCCCTCTGCAAGGTGACACAAACTAGTTACTCGTCTCCTTGGAAGATAAATATGCATACTTTCCAGTCTATGGACACAAAAGGATGAGATTATAACAAAACAACACCACATAATGAAACATGCCGCATCTCTTGCACTTGCACACAATGAAATGAGCATTTACTATGCCTGCACTATGTAAAAACTAGGCATACCTTCGAACCGGATCTCCAGGTACTCTTGGAGAGCGTACTGTAGTGTAGAGCCAAACCTTTATGTCACCTATGAGTTAGACAAGGCCCCACTACAACATCCCTTAGTGTTTAAATCATTGACAAGCTCTGTTAGAAATTTAGGTCAAGAACAACAAGTAATCAAAGCAAACAGTCCTAGTATGGCTGGCTGATGCAAACAAGAAATTGAACAGATGTGTGAGCAAATCTTACATATCAAGAAAAGAAGCAAAGAAGGAGGCTTAAAGACCATCACTTGACTGACCAGATTTAAGTGGCATTTAAACATCATGTGCAACGTATGAACTAACATAAACATTGCATATTCTAGATTCTACAATGGAATGCACATGTATTAGGTTACTCCATGTATGATGATGCCTAAATGTACAAATAGCAGGCAGGAGTGATTCATCATTGCACGCACAATTGAATTGCAGGTTAAGGGTCAGTTCGATTCCGCCTTTTCAGGGCATATTGTCAAAATAAGCCATAAAAGATGTAAAGAAGTCATTTTTGAGTTATGGGCTTGGGCTTAACTAATTTCACTTTGGAGGGGGGGTGTTTCGGGTAGAACCTCACTAAAAATTGAAGGGAAGGGGAATAGTGAAATGACTCTGTTGTCTGCCTATATTACACTCAAAATGCAACTGCTGACGCCTGTGTCACACCTGACCCTCAAGTAAAAACAAACACACAAGCATTCATTGCCTGCCCGCTTGCATCTCCTCTCCCCTTTCCCTCTACCTCGATCCCCTGCCTGCAGCATTAGAGTTCCTCTAGCGAGCCGTCGCCACTGGTCCCATCTGGCCTGGTCCTCGATGATGCTATGTCCAGCTAGGCTACATGGACGGCGGGTAGGGGCAAATCTCCCTGGCTGCTCCTCCCTCTGGCACCACCCCTCATTCTCATGGTCTCCAGCAGCCGCTCCATTGTGGTTCGTCCAACGCACTACTCCGACGGGCGCTGCACAACTACGGTTGATGCCACACTGCGGCAGAAGGCACCTTATTCCCCCTCCCCTCCTTGTAGGCCATGGCCTTGAGGTGCTGTTGAAGGATGAGCTCATCCAACAAGGTGAGGATCTCCTCTGATTTTTTGCCAATTTTTCATTTTGATCCACTATACGATGAATTGCTACGAGCTACTTCTGCTGTTGCTATATGATGCATTGCTATGAGCTGCTCCAGCTGCTGCTATATGATGAATTGCTATGAGCTGCTGCTGCTGTATGATGAGTTGCTATGAGCTGCTGCTGCTGCTATATGATGAATTGCTATGAGCTGCTGCTGCTGCTATATGATGAGTTGCTATAAGCTGCTGCTGCTGCTATATGATGAATTGCTATGAGCTGCTCCTGCTGCTGCTATATGATGAATTGCTATGAGCTACTCCTGCTGCTGCTATATGATGAATTGCTATGAGTTGCTCCTGCTGCTGCTATATGATGAATTGCTATGAGTTGCTCCTGCTGCTGCTATATGATGAATTGCTATGAGCTGCTGCTGGTATATGATGAATTGCAGACTGCTACTGCTGTATGATGAGTTGCTATGAGTTGCTGCTGCTGCTATTTGATGCTTTCAAGTGGTGCTGCTATATGATAATAACCAGCCACTTGGACCATCAAATTTCAATAAATAATTGTTCTTCATTTAAATGTGGGTCATGCGTTCTTCGTTTAAATTAGGCAATGGGATCTCTATGGAGAACATTGACCAAAGTAGATTGTGCCAAGTAGATGGTATCTTTGTATTTGCATTTTGAGCAAATAGTGATGGTTTGTTTTCCTATCATATTAATTACTGCACTGGGTTCAATTTGTGATGTTTGCAAGTCAAATTAATTTCCATATGGGCAGCAAAATGAAAAAAATATAATGCAATCTAGACTTTCCACTGATCATACCAAAGATAAGCTGAAAACGCAATGAAAAGAACTGGTTGGCTTATTACATGGAGCTTATATTCACAGGTGCTTATTTTCTTAGGATAACTCGTAATAACTGTCCCTAAGAAACTTGGCTAATAGAACTGGCATACAAATAACATGTCACGATGATTGCAATGGAGGAGTGACGTACCATAGCACACTGTATAGGCTCACCGCTGCCTCTCCTTTTTTTGCAATGTTCCATGAAATTGCCACATACATCTTGTACTTTTTCATTGTGTAACCCTATCTGCAAGTTGACACGGCTAATTTCAAACATCTCTACATGATACTACATTGCATATCCCTTGCGCATATTTAAACCACCAATTAACGATTGTGTGCGTACCATAAACTAGCCATGACTCTGTATGCTGGACTAGCAAGCACTCTAAGGGAGTCTAATGTAGTGCACTGGAATTCCTACATGCCACCTATGATTTTGTGTAATGTACTGCCCCTGTTCCTAAATATATGTCTTTGTAGAGATTCAAGTATGGACCACCACTAGTAGAAAAAGGGGCTAATCTGAGACACATTAGTGCCGGTTTGATTTTGAGCCGGCACTAATGTGTCCATTAGTGCCGGTTCAAACGGCTAGGTGGGCGGACATCATTAGTACCGGTTCGTGGGCAACAATTAGTACCGGTTCATGCCACAAACCAGTACTAATGATGATGTGTCAGGCTGTGGGCCCCACGAACACCTTTAGTACCGGTTCATGGCATGAACCGGTACTAGAGTTTCTTATTAAGCTGATTTTTAGTCCCACCTCGCTAGGAGAGAGGCAGTAGGAGTGGTTTATAAGCCGTGAGTGCAGAGACGATGAAGGAGAGGCGCAATGCTCACCTGCAGGTTGCTTAGCTTCAAGCCTTTCGGAATAGAATAGATTGCACGGAGCTGTGTGCAGTGTAGTCTACCCTATTCTAAAAGGCTTGAAGCTAACTAACGAGCATTGCGCCTTTTTTTATTTTTAATAACTTATTAGAACTCCGGACTTCTTGTGTTACCGCAAAAACTGGATGCACTTCGTGTACAAACTGGACAATCTCTTTCGAAGTATCAGGGTCAGTTTCCGACGAAAACTCATCTGTTACACCAGCACTTCATTTTTTAAACTTATTACAACTTCAGAACTTTTTGCGTTCAGTACGCACCATTCTAAGCCACGTCATCAATTTTCAACCCTTTCTGACATCATTTGCTCCCCTAGCACGAACCAGTACTAAAGAGGTTGTGGCAGGGCTATTTTTAGTCCCACCTCGCATAGGAGTATAGCATGTGCGAAAGAGTAGAGAGGGTCACGACAAAGAAGAAGAAGAAGAAGAAGAAGAAGAAGAAGAAGAAGAAGAAGAAGAAGAAGAAGAAGAA
>NC_041393.1:41196066-41197067 GCF_002162155.2 Triticum dicoccoides
GAAGAAGAAGAGAAATGACCGTGAAACAGTAAATCACAGCAAAACGAACTCTGAAAAAGCAGAAAAGAAAAAAGTATATAAAAAATATATAAAAAACTATAAAGCAAAAATATTCACAAAGAAACTAAATACAGCAAAAAAACTACTCAGAAATAAATAGAAGAAAAAAATAAAGCAGAAAAGAAAAAACTATATACAAAATTACTCAAAAATAAAAAGAAGAAAATAAATAATGCAGAAAAGAAAAAAAATTATATAAAGCAAAATATTCACGAAGAAACTAAATACAGCAAAAAACTACTCAGAAATAAATAGAAGAAAAAATAAAGCAGAAAAGAAAAAACTATATAAAAAAATATTCAAAAATAAATAGAAGAAAATAAATAATGCAAGAAAAAAATTTATATAAAAAAATGTTGGGGCGCTGCCCGGTGGGCCTGCCAGACCTAAGGTGTGCAAATACAGGCCCAGAAGGGCTAGCAGGCTCACAGGGCAGCGCGGCCTAGTTAGGCCCAGAAGCCTGCTATATATAGGAGTTCGAAAGGGCAGCCACGGCTGGGTTTATAAACCAGTGCAGCCGCCCTTCGCTCGGCGAGGTGGGACTAAAAGTAGCGCACTGCGGGTGACAGCGCACGACCATTAGTACCGGTTGGTGGCTCCAACCGGTACTAATGTGTTGCCCTTTAGTACCGGTTGGAGCCACCAACTGGTACTAAAGGCCCTCATTTCCCGCCGCTTGGGCTGTCCAAAATTGGCCTTTAGTACCAGTTGGAGCCACCAACCGGTACTAAATGCCCATCCTATATATACTACACTTACGAAAAATCAGTTATCGTCGACCACTTCGTTCCACTTCTCGCGCGACAGCATCGATCTATCGTGCCGACGCTGACGCCGCCGTGCCGTCGCCCCCGCCGCACGTCGTCGCCGTCCCTGCCGCCCTCGCTGCCTGTCGTCGTCGTCCCCGTCGTCGCCGCGCGCCCCTGCCGCCCGTCGTCGTC
>NC_041393.1:41198030-41372635 GCF_002162155.2 Triticum dicoccoides
TATTTGAACTAATTAAAATTTAGGTATATGAGATTATTTGAATTAATATAACTAGTTTATTTCTAGTAAATGCTTAGTTGAACTAGTTGAATTAATATAACTAGTTTATTTTTAGTAAGAAAATTTAGGTATATGAGATTAGTTGAACTAGTTGAATTAATAGAACTAGTTTATTTTTAGTAAATGCTTAGTTGAACTAGTTGAATTAATAGAACTAGTTTAATTTTAGCAAGAAAATTTAGGTATATGAGATTATTTGAACTAATTAAAATTTAGGTATATGAGATTGTTTGAATTAATATAACTACTTTATTTTTAGTAAATGCTTAATTGAATTAGTTCAATTAGTAAGTGTTTAATGTTTCGCCTATATGAACATAGGAAATGTCATCTGACGACGGAGAAAATTTCATTATGTGCGAATACTGTGAAGACCAGCGCGGCCAGTGTGACAGAAATTTCCTTGTTGATGATAGGCGATTCAGCATCAAGCTGGATGAGATATTCGAATTCGATACAGTAAGTCACAACGACAAGTCTGTTTTCGTAATTAAGCATGACTTATATATGCTTCATTTGCCTGACTTATAATTTTTAATTTTCACTATTCTACTAGCGCATCCCCTGCCATGCAAGAATTTTTGTCTTGGATAAGATAGGTTTCAATGGTATGGAAACTATGGAGGTAAAGAGAGTTTACCTGAAAACTGAGCATGGTTATACTTTCAATGTCAAAGTATACAATGCACACACGTACACCTATTTTGAATGCAAAACTTGGCAAGCACTATGCAAGATTTATGCATTTGAGCCTGGTATGGTTATCACCTTTGATATTCGTCCGGAAGATGATATTGAAGGTAATAGAGACATATGGGTCGATGTGCAGACGCCTCCAATTCTACCATTATGTGAGTTCTTCTCAACTATATTTTTGTCTTTGATATTGCTTATTCAAAAATAATTGACAACTAATTTCTATTGACAGCTTATCTCCATTCAAGCAAACATGTCTGGCGCTTGGTAGAAAAGACCTACTACTGTCCCGGAGCTGAACTAAACTGCGAGGAGGTAAGTCATTATGTTTCATGGCTTGAGGATCTTCATACCGTCAAGACAAATTTTCTTCCTGCACTTAGAAATGTTAGTACTCAAAACGTGCAACCAATAGTGATGGTATTGAACTACGGTCACATCTATTTAGGAATGATGGTAAGATTTTTACTATTTGTCCTCAGTGCATCTTTTGCATACATAATTTTTTTGCTAAACTTTCATTGCTAAGTATATTAATTAAGTACTATACGATGTTCTTCAATAGGGACTCCCGATGACAGTTGTGCCTTAGGGGATCGAGACTAAAGGTCGTATGTCAATTGTTAGCTTACGGCCAAGATATCCTGCATTGCACATGAATGCATTCAGGATTTCTAGAAGTGATGAATGCTTAATAGTGAAAGATTGGAGGAAAATTGTTAGCGATCGCAGAGAAGTACTAGGGGGCAGCAATGAGAAGCGCATCCCACGATTAGGAGACAGGTTCATCTGCATGCTCCAGTATGATGAATCAGGAAAGCTATACATGTTCTATGCTATTTTACCAGAGAGAGAGTAGCTAGCAGGAGTGATTTAGCTATAGTTCATGCTGCTCTTAGTACTTGTCCTTTCATGTCCGTGTTCTTCGTTCTGAACTTAATCTCAAAGAGTGATTTGCTTTTGTGGTGTTATATATGAAAGCTTATAATATCATGACAATCATGTTGAACTCGATGATATTTTTGCTTCTGGTACAAGTGAATGTTTCTTCTTTAAGCTACTATTGGTGGTGATTAGATAGCGGTAATGACTATGATGATTAAATAGTGATAATGACGACTACGATGATTTTTAGCTAGCTAGCTCTAGAGTATGTTGATGATATGATGTAAGAGTTTTTATATTAATATGATGATGATGATGAGTTATTATATCATTTAATGAAAGAAACCACAAATTAGTTTCAGCTGGATGGATCCTACCTAAGTGATCAACTATATATATGCCATATCCATATATATTATACTTGATCACCTAATTAGGTGATCAAGTATAATATTGATATGGCATATACTTGATCACTTAGCTAGCTAGATCCTCCAGTCGAAACTAATTCGCGGTACTTTCACCTACTAATTTAACAACTCATTATAATGTAAAACAATCACTAAATTAAATTGAAAACACAAAACTAAAGCAAAAATTAAAAAAAACCAAACCTTTAGTACCGGTTGGTGTTACCAACCGGTACTTTAGTCCTACGCGCACCCGGGCCTGGCTCGTGCCACATGTTTGCACTTTAGCGCCGGTTCGTGACGAACCGGTACTAAAGGGGGGGGGGACCTTTAGTCCCCACTCTTTAGTGCTGGTTGGTGAACCGGCACTAAATGCCGTTACGAACCGACACTAAAGGCCGATTCTGCACTAGTGCACATACAGATGTATATAGATGCATTTTCGAGTGTAGATTCACTCATTATGCTCCGTATGTAGCCTATAGTGGAATCTCTAGAAAGACTTATATTTAGGAACGGAGGTACGAGGTAGTATCATGTATGACATCTACATATCTAATTTAGCAGCCAGTAGTAGAAATCATTGTCTGCACAAAGGGGTTACTGGTCGAAAATCCTAGCAAAGCACGCTGGCAGGCACAGAACAATACAAGAGAGAGAGACGCGCTTACAAGATCATAGCAATGCCTCAGTCCAGGATCTTGGTTGGCCAAGCTGTTAGATCCAGAAGAAACATCGTCCTTGTAGTTTTTGCCAGCTGCATAATAGGTAACAGTGACCGGTTAGTATATTTGAAGTACATCGGGCAGGTGATGCTGGACAGGTTTAAAGGTGACAAGTACCTAGGCCGTGGCGGGTGCTTGGCATCTCTCCAGACGGTGGGAATCAGGTTAGAAACGTCAAGGGTGATTACGCTGCGCTGGCTGTCGGGGTCCGGTAAGGAGATCTAGAACCGTCGAGTAGGGTGTTTGTGGAGCGGCTTTGGTAGGGTGGACTACGGTGTGGGCGAAGCAGATCTGTGGCCGTGGACGAGGGCATAGGTGAAGCTGCTCCGGTGGTTGGGTTAAGGATGGTGTCGACGACGCGGATCTGCGGCCGTGGACGGGGCGTCAGAAGCTGCTCTGGTGGTTGGGTTAAGGATGGTGTCGACGATGCGGATCTACGGCCATGGACGGGGCGTCAGAAGCTGCTCTGGTGGTTGGGTTAAGGGTGGTGTCGATGATGCGGATCTACGGCCATGACGGGGCGTCAGAAGTTGCTCTGGTAGGTTGGATGAGGGTGCGAGGAAGCGGATCTGAGGTGGTGGACTTGTGAGTTGGCAAAGAGGCCCTGGTTGGGTTGAGAATGGTATAGGAGAAGCTACTCCGGTAGGGTTGACGATAGTGTCGGCGAAGCGGCTCCGGTAGGGTTGAGGAAGGTGTCGGCAAAGCGGCTCCGGTAGGGTTGAGGAATGTGTCGGCGAAGAGGATCAGAGGCTGTCGATGGAGGCGTCGGTGGGGCGGCTCCGGGGGGTGTGGACGAAGTGTCTCCGGTGGGGAGTACGAATGAGCCACTGCAGATGCGCGGCGGTTGACGAGAGTACCGACGAAGCAGATCCGGCACCGTGGACATGGCCGACACTGAATATGCTGTGGTACAGTGGTGGATGAGCAGTCTACTTGTTTCTAGGGGAGGTGGGAGGGGTAGATGCGGCCGCAGAAGCAGATCCGGCGAGGTGGACGCCGCTGGCAGTGAATGGGCTATGGTACGCCGGTGGATGAGTAGTCTAGGGTTTCGAGAGGGGAGGGGAGAAAGGGCGATGAAGTACGGACGGCGTGATGTAAGATGCTCTGGTGTTGTGGAGTTAGTCATTTTTGCGAGAGGGGGAGAGGAAATGGGGGTGCCGTGTAGTGGGGGGAACCGGAAGTTATCAAAGCAGCCCCGACCTATCATGTAGATAAGGGCGGTATTGTAACTGTTGGTCCCCATGCACCAAGGACAAAAGAGGGATTTCTCATGCTAAAGACTAAGGTGACGGAAATTTTAGAAGGAGGCGGGAGATTTTGCCGCTCGCGGGATCGTTCGTATCCAGTTTCAACTAATTTTGGACCGTGCTAGCGGGAAGGTCATGCTAGACTGTGTACACGGGGCATGCATCAGCAGTTAATAACTGGTGTGAAGTCCACACCAGAAAAAAAGACAATAACTCGGGATGATGCGCCGATAACTTGGACGTTCACATGGGCGCGGCCAATCATACGGGTGTAGTGGCGCGTTCACAAAAAGGGATCAAACGCTCAGCCTATGTATTTCTCGTGTAAATAGATAATTTAGAGCCATTGGTTATTTACTTTAAACACAATGCATTGACGTGTTAGTGTAGAGGTGCACAAAAAGAAATGGATATTGTAGTGAGCTACTTAAAAGTGTTACCTCATATGATTACATAGCCTCCATTTCATAAATTGCGTACCCGTTGAATTCATATATGAATATTACATATATTACTTCAAAATAGAAACTTAAATCATCCAAGACTAATGAATTTGAATGCAAGAGTAACAATGGTGCATGTACATGGTAGCTACATTGGTTGTTTGAAGAAACATCACTGTAACTTTGGCATGCACAACTGAAAAGGTTTATTTAAATAAAAAAATGTGATATGTGAGTGTCCAATCTTTATAGCGTTGAATCGATATTGTACCTTTGGCCACGATATGAAGTAGATATTGACTTATGTTCAAGCGATGCACGTCCACGATCGCTAGATAGTGATACGTGAATGAATTGTGCAATCTCTCTCACACGCGTACATATCTCATTTCCCTGTGGGCATCGGAATCACACACGTGCACTTCGTGTATTTCTCTCCCTCCGTCAGGGTTAAATTTGTCTTTCTACCCCGTCCTACAAGTCTCTCACATAGAAACACACACGCTCTCTATGTATAACATGCCCACCCCTTTAATTCCGCCCACCCACAACCACTAATGTCTCAAAGTATAATAATATCTCTCACACATATGTTATCTACCTATCCCTAATATAGCTAGATATGTGTCACACAAACTCCTTCTCCCTACTAGCAAGATGCCCATGCATTACACAGAACATCAAGATGCATTTGTATGAGAAGTTTATCTTGTGGGAGAAAAGGATGAACGAGGGAATGCCTTATTTGCAAATGCGGAGAGGGGTGTGGATATCTTTTTGCAAAATTGCCATAGTTTCCTTCCTATCCGTCGGATATAAATCGGATGGCCTATATTGCAGGATGGCAGGAACACCATCATCACCAACTCTATTTTTTATAAGAGTAGAGATATGTGAGTGTCACTGCCCCCCCCCCACCCACACACCCACACTTCCCAGCACCTAAGGAGTAGGGTGACACCTCGATCTTGATACTAATCTATTGATTGGATTATCTCTCAAACATACACACACACACACACTACCCGACACCGAAGGAGTAGGGTGGCACACCGATCTTGATAATAATCTATCTACTCCTCTTTCAAACACACACACACACACACACACACACACTCGCTAGTTGTGCCTCTGTGCCTACCACGCACACTCTCGATACGTCTTTCTCTCCCTCCCCCCAACAATGACAGCAGAAGGGTGACAACTCGATCTGATCATAATCCGTCAATTGGTTTCTCTCTCAAACATTGTGTCTTGGTGCCTCGCTTGGTAGCCCCCTCGATATGTAGACTTCTCGCACGCGCACAGCTGTAGTGATGATGACACTGAACCCAGTGTGCCTTGTTTTTACCGGCCTCATGTGATAGTTTTCACCCTGTTTTCTGTTAATTAACAAGGCAACCTTTTCTTTGTTACTACTAGTGAATCTGAAATCATTCGGGGCAGACATAAAATATATCACTTCAACCAATTATCGCAACAACTATTTTAGAAGAAATTAGCTAGCTGCCCGTGCATTGCACGGAACATCAAGATGCATTTGTATGAGTAGTTTATCTTGTGAGAGAAAAGGCTGAATGAGGGAAGGCCTTATTTGCGAACGTGGAGAGACGTGTGGGTATATTTTTGCAAAATTGCCATAGTTTCTTTCCTATCCATTAGATATAAATCCGACGACCTATATTGCAGGATAGCACGCACACCATCATCACCAACTCTGTTTTCTACTCCCTCCGTCCGAAAATACTTGTCATCAAAATGGATAAAAATAGATGTATCTAAAACTAAAATACGTCTAGATACATTTTCTTTTATCCATTTTGATGACAAGTATTTCCGGACGGAGGGAGTATTTATCTTTTTAGAGATTTCAACAAGTGACTATGACAGGACCTTACCAACATACTCAAAAAAGCAGTCCATAATTTTGATGTTACCCTCTTTTCTTGGCGGTGCAGTGCCATCTAGATACCTCATAAATAAATCAAGGACAAATCTGACCCCTTCCTGAAAAGACATACGGAGCAAAATGAGTGAATCTACACTCTAAAATATGTCTACATACACATCCGTATGTGGTAGTCCATTTGAAATCTGAAAAAGACAAATATTTAGGAATGAATGGAGTATATATAAGAGTAGACATGGAGATATATCTCCAGCATGATCTACAACAAAAATGTGCTGGGCTGGTTAGCGCCGGATGCTCGCAACGCGATGACATGAGTTCAAATTCTGTCTTTTAACTTTAGATTTTTATATTATATATTACTCTACTTATTTAATATATACTTCTTTCGCTACTGTACTGACAGTGGAACCCACAGAGTACTTAGAATACAAGATTAAGGATGAACTTGTTTCTTTTTAACTTTCTGTACGAAGTTGTAGCCACCCTGCAAGTCACGTGTACACTGTACATGCAATTAACTTTTTATCGAGGGACAATCATACAGGCAATTAACTCAAATGGATTGGATGTCACTCTATTATTTCCAGCATAAAGAGCATCTCCAACGGCAGCCGACAAATTTCCTCCCGCTTCCTTCCGCGGAGGACGACATCAAACGCCAGCGGCATACATTTTTACAACTCTAACCAACCAGATGAAATTCGTGCAAACATGGACTGATTTCATATAAGCATGAAGGATTTCGTATAAAAAAACCGGATCTTCATATAAACATGATGGATTTCATTACATTTACATGAACTAAGAGGTGCCAATCCGGCTCTCTTGTATAATTAATACTCCCTCCGTCCAGAAATACTTGTCCTAGAAATGGATGTATCTAGACTTATTTTAGTTCTAAATGGCCGCCTGCGGATCCCTTTGTCTTCCTCATGTCCGTCAGACACTTGCGGGGCCGACGAAGGTCCTCGGAAGAGACAAAGCAGCAAAGAAACCACCTGAATCCGCGGTTGTCGCCTCGGCAGTGGCCTTCATGGGTCCCAAGTGGCGGTGGCCTCTCGTGTTCTACTTCTCCTTGATGATGGCGGCGGACACGGAGAAGCTGGCCACCGACTCGTTGCTCTCCACTCACCCGGCTTCTGTCTCTGCTTGCATGGCGCTGCCGCAGGCACGGGAGGCGCGCCCACAAACACGGGAGGCATGGCCACCGCAAACACTGGTGGCGCGGTACGATGCGGCAGCGACGGCGCCCGTACCGGCGTGCTCGCCACCGTGCCAGCGTGGAGCAACTCGCCACTCCTCATCGAGCTGAACTGGAGCGGTGAGTTGCTGAACCACACGCCTGCTTGGGGCGGCAACTGGCTCCGTCGGGCCAAGCGAGGTTTGTGAAGCACCGAGCGGCCCCGCCCGTACCCGGAGGGCTCGGCGGGCCACCCAGCCGGGTAATATGCCGGAGAACGGCTCATCGGAAGCCATCGGAAGAGTGGAGAAAATGTTGAAGGAGGAGATGGGGGAGCGGCAGAGGGGTGCGATTCTTGCCCGCTGTCTGTCTAGCCTCGTGTAAATAGAGGGCGGACGGTAGGAGCTTGGCCGGCGTCTGGCCTTGTTTAAACTGAGGGCGGACGGGAGGAGCTCGGCCGGTGTTGCGTTTAATTTCGGCCCGCTCCTGAACGGACGTGTGGCCGGAGTAGGATTCTCGATTTGCATGCGGGTTTAACGCAAGGGTTTAATGGAGGCGTTGGGCGTGCAGCGGGCGGTGTAGTACTATTCGATTTGACAGCAGTAATGAGCCGTCAAGTCACAAAGGCCCTCGCCTCTCGTGAGACCGACCGGGCTAGACTGCACCGCCCTCTAGCCTTTTAAAAAATGTACATACTCCACTTTTGTACAGTAGTAGTATCAATGGATTGCGCCATGGAGCAAAACTTGAAATTTAAAAAAAAGGTGGTACATATAGAGAGCGCTCGTCGCCAAATTATGCATATAATACTATTAAATAGGCTTGCCACAATAATGGTGTCCAGCATAAGTGCACAACCCACCCCTCAAATAAAACTAAGCACCCTGGAATTCTTTGACAAAACTAAGCACCCTGAAATTCTTTGACAATTAAACTGCTGGCTATATGATGTTGGCCATATATATTGTACGTATATAATGTGAATAAACGGGTGGTAGTACTATACCAACTAAAAGATGAAATGTAAGAAATACTAGTATGTACATACTGAAGAGTTAAAGTAACGAGAAGAAACATAACATAGTTCTGCTGGGGGCTCAGCACAACACACCCCTCAAATTAAATTAAGCACACCTGAAATTAAACTTTGCAACTATTCCGATAGACACTGCATTAGAACCACCATGAGCAACAACACTGCCACCTTACTCAGAGTCCTCGTCCACGTCCTCGACTTCGTCCTTGTCCCTCTTCCTCTTGGCCGATACTTCTTTGCTTGAACCGCACACTTGGCTGTTGCTCTTCATCCAACCCTTGTAGATATCAAAACAAAGGTAGCCATCCATTGCAGCATAGTGGATGTGGTCTATATCTAGTACATTCCGCTGCCATGCATAACGATGAAATGTGTATGGAGGTTTCTCCAGTTTACCGTACGAAGGATGAACCATGGCTCCTGCCAGAGTCAGCATTGAAGGCTAACAAGGGAACACCAGCCAATTCTTCTGGAGGTCGAAGGTGTTGCCTACAATGAGGCCTATCCGACCCAGGACTTCTTTGTCGTTACCAAAGTCTACAATAACAAATTTGACTAGGTTCCTCTCGAGGAAGTCCTTAAAATCCAAGCGCTCAACGTCGGCATGGCATATGTGGTAGACCAAGCATAAGTCATGCACGCAAACCTGGATCACGGCGGGCTTCTTCCTCTCTTCGTCCTTTAAATCCTTCTCTCGTCCTAGGACTGTGGTGTACTCAACATCTAGCCCAGCGACCCACTCATCATCTGTGTCTTCGAACATGCGTCTGAAGCGAGAAAGGCATCCTTTCACCATCGCAGAAGAACGTGTGTAGATGACGTCGAACTCATCGCCGGTGATGGTTCTAACCTTGCACTCACCGCCGATCGTGGAGATTTGGGACACCATGGATTTGGGAGGAGGGTTAGGATTAGTGGAACTGCCGTAATGTGAATGGACGGGACGACTAGGAGAGAACCACCGTAGTATTAAAGGACGTGCGGGGACGAGTAGGAGCAAACTGCCAGCGTGCGAACGGCAGGGTAGTGGCTTTCTAGTCTCCCATGATACAGGCTTCCGAGCACCCTTGGATCTGAGATCGAACGGTTGCATGGCGTGATTCTAGACCTATGGGTGAATATCCTATCCTGGAGGGTTATTCTGCAAATTTTCAGCAACTTAGCATGCGACCGTTTGATCTCAGATCCAAGGGCTGCCAGCAGCCCGTATCATGGTCGCGCCTACCATGACCGTCGCGTCGCTCGCACGATCGTGCCTTTGGAGATTTAACACGGTGCGTTAGGCTATCTGATGTTGGCATGTCATACATAGTCATCACTTAGTTACTCATACTACAACAAGGTTGACTATAAGTGTATTTTTTACTTCTCTCTATCTCTTTCTTTGTACTCCCACCGTCCCATAATATAAAAACGTTTTTGACACTAGTGTACTGCCAAAAACGTTCTTATATTATGGGACACAGGGAGTACTAGTATTTATTGCATTTGCCAAGGAGTGACCTCTTCCAATGAAATGGTGTTGCTAAGTTTGCTTCATTTAATTAGCTATAGACTCAAAATTGTCTTTTCACCTAGGTACACGTGCTTAGCACCGTTTCTTCCTTGGGTCACCAAACTAGTCTCTCTCTTCTTGATTAACTTGCCACATCAGACTTTATGCGTATGTGGCAAGCTTAGAACATGTAGGAGCAAGTAAGGCTGCTTGTAATGGGAGTAGTATCATGCATGCCAACTATGCAATCTTGATGAGGTGAAGTCGAATTAAATGAAGAAAAGACAGAGTTGAGTATCATAATATGATACTGTAGTATCATATTAAATGATGTGCTACTATGTGTCATGCATGACAATAAATAAACTATCCTATGATACCAACACATGATACTATGCATTACAGATGTAGTATCATACAAAAGTATCATATGCATGATACTAGTATATGATACCCTCCATTACGACCAACCTAAGTACAATAGTGCGCTTTACATGACATTTTTGGATATGTGGAGGAAAGAGAGGCAAGGAAAAAGTGGAGAAGTGGGCTCTCATGCAAGAGCCAGCCTCTACTACATGGTGGAGCATTGGGAGAGGCACCTGTATGGAGGTGGTCAGGAATCGGGAGACTCACGCCGGTCATAGCGCCGCAGTTAAAATGATAATGGCAAGTCAACTCACGGGGCCCCACCTGTCCAGCAGTAACTCGATGTCAAATCACATAGCCCTACATTTGCAGCAGCCTACTCCCTCGTCTTCTCGCGTCTCTATTGAACCAACTAGGCGGAACTGCCCCGCCTATCGCGCAGGAAAAGCCCGTGCAGTATACTCCCTCCGTCTAGGTGACCAAGGTGGAGAGGAAAACGAGAGAACTTAATGTTTAGGGAGTATTTGCTAAGGCTGGTTGTAATGGTACTAGCCTTAGCAATTTTGATGAGGTGTCATAGAATTAAATGAAGAAAGAGAGAGAGTTGAGTATTATGTGTCATACATGGCAATAAATAAAGTACTACATGATACTAATTTATGATACATGGCGCAGGAGTACTAAGTATTATTAATATAGTTTTGCTAGAACTCATCTAGATGAGATATAATTTGGTCTCATTCATCTTTTATAGCCATCGGATGTGATGCTATAAGATGCGTGTGTGCTGATGTGGGTTGTATTTGTTCTTGTGCAACGAACTGACCACTGCGTGTCATGTTTGATAGTCTCAAGTCATTAAAATCATACAAGCCCCACATCTCTTATTGGTTGATTCCTCTATTTATGTCAAAAAATAAGAAACAATGTGAGAGTTAATGCACCACGCCTAGGTTTTCGTAAGATGACTTAATACTCACCTAGACGGAGGGAGTATTCGATTTGACAGCGGGCGGTGCAGTTCCCGATACGGCTTTAATGCAAACGAGGGAGGGAGTAGAGGTTCCCGATATGTTGAACGACCAATGCATCCTCCTTCAATTAATGCATGAGGGAAGTAATGGGAGGAGGTCCGGGAAAAGAGGTTGCATGATGTGAATGCAACATAGTTTGCCCTCATTGCCCTCATATAAAGGCGCCCCTCCATTCCAATGCATCTATCACATCGTATGCACCTAAGCATTTTCCTAAGCACCTACACTAAGAGCAAAAGAGCTCACTCCAGACCCATGGCGGCGATGCGCGTGAGCGGCCAGCGGCTGCGCCAGATGGTCCACGATGCCGGCCTGCAGCATGGCGCCGAGGATCGTCTCCAGACGGTGTTGGAGACCGGCTGGTGGATGGCCGCCATCGACGCCAACTACGACTCTCAGTTGGACCAGATGATCGTTGCCACCAGCAACAAGTTCACCGTCCTCAAGAAGCTCGCGGACGACATCGCCGTACTCCTCCAGCCCGCGCGCCCGGGCTCCTCATTGCATACCACCCTAATTGGCCTCCATGGCCGGAACCTCTTTGAAGCACTGGTGGCCCCGCGACTGCCCGCCGACGCCACGAAGAATGTCCACCTGGAGGTCGCGTTCGCCGCGAGGCACCTCGCCCTACAAGAATTCGTCGACCTACACATCCACGTGTACGAGAAAATCGTGTACATAGGTATCTACAAGGCCAGTGAGGACGCTACGACGTTGACCTTCCTTAACCGGCTGGAAGCCTTGGATGCCTTTGCTGAGAAGCTCCTCGACCTCGCCACAAAATCCACCGCTCCTTAGCCGCCGGTCGGTGGCCCGGCGCACTAAGTTGAGGAGGAGTAGGTCGTACGTTCATGGATCCATCTTTCTTCTTGCCTTCTGTAACCACCACTGCGATTGCATCATCGTGGCCTTAATTCTTATTGTGCTATTGCATTCTCGTTCAAGTCAATACCGACTGTGCAATATCTTTTGCTGAATTATATGCATCACTCTAACTAGTACTCCATCCGTCAATTTATAAGTTGTGCTTACCTTTTCCATCAACTTCGTGCAACGCACGGGCATCTTGCTAGAAACACTAGAATATGTCTATATAATCCATATGTGATAGTCCATTTGAAATCGTAAAAAAGACAAATATTTAGGTACAGAGGGAGTAATATATTAGGAGTATATCAAAACAATAGTGATTTCTTTCAAGTTTGTGAACAAATACTACTATTCTACTACTTTGGATCCATCGCAACGCACGAGCACATTGCTAGTAAAAGGAAAAGGCCTGTCGCGTTCACGTTGCACCCCCACACGCCGGGGAATCAGGAGTACTCCACAGCCCGTCCGGCACGACACATAGCTTAGGGAAGGCGTGTTGCCTAGCATTTTCACTTTCATGTGGGACCGCTGTCGGTGTCAAAACCGGCGGATCTCGGCTAGGGGTCCCCAACTGTGCGTCTAAGGCTAATGGTAACAGGAGGCAGGGGACACGATGTTTTACCCAGGTTCGGGCCCTCTCGATGGAGGTAATACCCTACTTCCTGCTTGATTGATCTTGATGATATGAGTGTTACAAGAGTTGATGTACCACGAGATCGTAGAGGCTAAACCCTAGGAGCTAGCCTATGATTATCATTGTTCTTGTCCTACGGACTAAACCCTCCGGTTTATATAGACATCGGAGGAGGCCAGGGTTACATGGAGTCAGTTAGAAAGAAGGAGATCTATCTTCCGAATCGCCAAGCTTGTCTTCCACGCAAAGGAGAGTCCCATACAGACACGGGACGAAGTCTTGAGTCTTGTATCTTCATAGTCCAACAATATGGCTGTCCGGATACCCTCTAATCCAGGACTCCCTCAGTAGCCCCTGAACCAGGCTTCAATGACGATGAGTCTGGCGCGCAGATTGTCTTCGACATTGGAAGGCGGGTTCCATCTCCGAATACTCCAAAGTAAATCTCGAACACTTAAATCGTGTCCGGCTCTGCAAGACGATTTTCACATACCACCGTAGAGAGAGAGAGGAATATTCCACAAATATAATCTGCTGACAGCTTTAGATAACGTGACATCACACCGTGGCCGAGTCATTATTCGAACCGTTTTCCCACAACTAGCCACCACACATATTGCGAGGCGGTTTCCTCGGCACGTCTTGTCGAAGCAGAGATCATGTCCCCTTATCACGGGATCCTCATTAATACGGGTACAGGTAACCCAACCGTGCCATCCAACATGGCGCTTGGAAAATAAGCGATTTCATCAGGCAAGCGGGGAGGCGCATAGTTTTCGCCACCTCTATAAAGGGATAAGGATCTCCCATTTTTACCCATGCCTTCTTCCTCCTTTGCTCATCCATTTTCGCACTCTAGAGACCCAGCGCCCAAGTTCTCACCTTCTCCGTAGGACCATTCACAGTATGTCCGGAGCGGGAGGCAAGTGGATGGCCTCCTCCGTCACGGAGGAGGACATTACCAATATTCGGGCGGCCGGATTCTTGGCCGCAAACATCGCGCACAGGCTTCCGGCGGAGGGACATATCACCCCCACTCCAAAGTCTCGGGAAAGAGTAGTGTTCCTCTCTCATTTCGTCCGCGGACTAGGATTTCCACTTCACCCATTTGTCCGCGGGCTCATGTTTCACTATGGGCTAGACTTCCATGATCTAGCCCCAAATTTCATCCTCAACATCTCGGCGTTTATCGTCGTGTGCGAGGCCTTCCTCCGCGTCAAGCCCCACTTCGGCCCATGGCTACAAATCTTCTGCGTGAAGCCGAAGATCGTGAGCGGCCAGCAAGCAGAGTGCAGAGGCGCCATGGTGGGTAGGATGGCCAACGTTACCTGGCTTGACGGCTCCTTTGTGGAGACCGTGAAAGGGTGGCAATCGGGGTGGTTCTACATCACCGAGCCGCGCGACGCCAACTGGGCGGCGGCCCCCGAATTCCGATCCAGAATCCCCATGCGGCCCACCTCCTGGGAAAAGAAGGGCCTGGCCTGGGGCGAACCTGCAGAGCTGACCGGACTTCAGAACTGCATCAAAAACATGATGGAAAAGAAGATCAAACTTGTCAACGTGGTCCAAGTTATGCTCTCCCACTGGATCCTTCCGTGCCAAAGACGGGCATTCAATCTTTGGGAGTTCGATTCGGCCAAACACCAAACGTTGCGAGGGCTTTTCGGTACGACGCATAAGGACATCTGTAAGGTGCTGTTCAAGGCCACCGAAGTACCCCCTCCCACATCCGAGGACCGCGGACTCAGTGCTAAGCGGCTCGCCAATCTGGTAAGTTCTCTAGTCATCACTAGATGTACCTTTCCCAGTGTATTCGTGGGAGGATTTAAAGTCACCATGTTTATCGAATCAGGATTACGTGGTGACGGCGGAGCAGATTGACTGTCCGGCTCCGCTGCCGGAAGATCCAGCAACTGCAGTTCTGACGGAGATGCTAGTACCGGCGCCTTACAAGGCGCCGGAGAAGAAGGCCGCGGGGACCAGGAAGGGTCTCCGGCGCAAGGCCGTAATAGACTCGTCGTCCGAGGACAGCAAGGAAGATTCCTCCCGCGGAGACGGGGGGAAACATGAAGAAATTCCCCCTTCCCGCATTGGGGAGGAGAAGAAAAGAAAAGCCGCCCCACAGGGAGAGGCTAGGACACCAAAGAAGGGAAAGGCGTCCCTTCCGGATCACTCCGTCACAACCACTTACATTGAGGAGGAGTGGCCGCCCAGGGGCAAGCCCCTGGCGAGATCGTAAGTATTCGCACTCCGTAATATTTTTCATGTGACTTATCTTCATAGTTTGTTATAATGCCGAACACGCATATGCAGTCCGGCCAGGTCCCATCCCGAGGTATCCTCTTCGGATGGGTCTCTGAGTGATTCCGCAATGAATTCGCTTCCGACGGCCACCTCCCCTCGGTCTGCTGATGACACTGAGGTGTTGTCCCAAAGGATACCAGAGCAAGGGGCGGCGGTTCTGGAGACGCCCCAAGGCGAAATTCCAGAGGCCGGGCACATGGGGGGTAAGATCCCCATGGATTACACTGACGAGAGCCGCAGCAAGTTGGGCTCCCAGCCAGACACTGCACCGAAACCTCCAAAGGTTCCGGATTCGGGTAGGCAGCCCCTCGCTAAGGCAGGTGAGCCGGCCGTGCCGATGACCTCCGTCGTGCCGGAGGCATCAAATAGTCTGCTAGAAGCGCTTCGCGGCGCTTCCGTTGATGAAGAGCACCGTACTCTTATGAGTACGGTGATTTAGAAGGTTCGGTCCGCCAAAAGTGGATTGACTAAAGCCTGCACCAGCCTACTAACAGACTTTGAGGTAAGTAATCAAAAGTGTGAGAAATTATCACCCAATAGACAGTAGCCCCTGATACTCTGTTTGGTGTTCGGAAAGAAAAGCCAATCGGAGGGTTAACTCTAAACCGCATGAGTCTAACAATATGTGTCTATATAAATAAGCAGGCGGTGCTGCTTGCCGCTGCTTCCCGCACAGCGGAGGTTGCCGGACTCGAACGAGACCTGAAGTAGGCCGAAGAGGAGCTCAGCCTCATGAAGAGGCAGCTCGAAGAGAACAAAGGTAAGTGATACCCTGTCCATGTGTCATATATAGGAGAAAAAATGGTGATGCTAACAAAAAGCGTCATGATTTTTTAATAGGGGCCACGACCGAAGTGGCGGCCCTGAAGAAATCGTTATCCGAGGCCGAAGACAAGGCGGCCACGGAGCGTATTGAGCGTGAAAAGCAGGATGGTAGGATGGGAGAGGTATAACAAGAGCTCCAGGAGTTCGGCAAGAAGTTCGAGTCCTTGGAGCGTGACTTCAAGACGCAAGAGTCTTACCTTGCCAAGGCCCTCCAGAGCGTAACAGACGCCAAGGCCGAAGCCCAAAAGGCCCTCCAGGAAATCCAGGCGGCCAAGAAGATAGCGGCGGGTAAGGCATTCATTATGCAAAGTAAGCATGTGGAGGAGACATTTCTTTTACTTACCCGAATTCCGAGTTCTCTAGGGGCATTCGCAGATCTGCCACATAGCATATCGGATGCCACGGAGTTCTACCGTGCCAAAGAGGGGAGCTCGACGGAGAAGCTGTTCTGGTCCCAGTATACTGGAGCCGAACACCCAAAGCCTTGAGTGACCAACTGAAGCAATTGGTCGAACTCCACAGGGCGGCCGAACTGGCCATGAAGGACCTCATAGTCCGGATATGGCCTGGTGAGCCCTTGCCCAACAGCTATTTTGGCCTTATAAAGCGGGTGGTAGATGCTTGTCCGCGGCTTGAAGTTATCAAGTAATCCGTTCGTATTGAGGGTGCCCGTCGGGCCTTTGCCCATGCGAAGATGCATTGGGCCAAGCTGGATGCAGAGAAGCTGGTGAAGGATGGACCGCCGGAGGGCAAGGCACATTGCTACCCCGAGAAATATTATGATGGCGTTATGAAAGGCGCTCGCCTCGTGGCCGATGAATGTACCAAGGACATAATCTTTGAGTGAATGTACTCATGTCGTCTTTGTAATATGAAAACGAGTTTGTTTGCGCTATTTGGCACGTTGTTGATTTAAAATATTACCTTCTGTACGGCTGTTTATAAAATTTTGAAAGTAGGCCAGTCGTCGACTTCCGCCCCCATGTAACTAGTACTGGGGTGTTTGTGGAAAACTCAAACACTCTTTATCCAAATTTTTGGTCCTTTAGGGAGGTGTTTAGCGCATCGAACAAGGCAATCGGACTATGCGGCTTTATAACTCTCACTTAGCCATAGAAGTCTACAATTTTAAATTTCAGCGAAGCCCCTAGAATTCGGAAGGCCGAATTGGGGCGCTCTACATGCCTAAATCGGACAAGGCCGATTCCTCGCCTGAAGTGAAAAAAATCTTTAAGGATTTAAGACCTCTCGAACAGCGACCAGCTCTCGCCGCATCATGACATTTAATTTTCGGCTTTCTCTACTGAGGTGCTCGTCCGGAATAACCGGGACACAATCGCAGTAGTTCTCCCTGCGCTACCTTAGCCGATATAATGGAACGTAAGGTACCAAAACAAGGGAGCCGGGCAAACCCAACTATTGACCCAAGACATGATTCGGACCTGATGCATATAATGTTATAAGTTCGAGGTGCCGCACTGTTGAAAGTGTTCAGACTTATCTTGCCGTATTATGGGGCACCATAAGAAGCCCCTGGCAAATTGAACGTACCAAAGTGTACGGATGCAATATTAAATAAACATTTTTAGGGAAAATGTGAAGATAGTAATAATAAGCTGACGCTGTATATTATTTCCTGTTGTTATTTAAATAATATGTCCAAGCGTATGTGTACAATTAATGCGTTAAGCAGAAACAAATAGGACTATTTGACATGTCCTATCCAAGGGCGGGCCGCATTCGGGTATGTAAAACAGGTATAACGATCATTGATAGAGACCACCAAGGTATTCCCTTTGTGCGCAAAGCCTTTTGCCGCCTTGGTTTCCCTCCTGTGATAAGTTCGGTGATCCGGTTCTCTGAAGGGGCTGCCCAAAAGTAGGGTCCTGAAAGAGAAAGAAGGTTATTAAAGTATGCGGGTCTTGTGGTGGTTGAACCGGACTGTGGACCGCATCACCTTTGCGCCTCCGCCTATGCCCATGGTATTTTGAGTGCGTAGCTGTGTACGCGCGGCACAAATGCTGCCTGAATGGGGCTAGGGCGGAGGCCGGACTGCTAGTCACGCTCTTGGCGTGCCTGGCGATCCTGTTGCAGAGTACTCCAGACTCGCTTGACGGTGTTCCGGGTTGTTGTCGCCGAATCAGTGGTCTACCGGAGAAGGCTACTTTGTACTTCTGCCGCGAGGGCCGCGGTGTGCTCTTCTGTATGGGGTCTGTGTTTCCATTAACTGTTATAACCCCGCGAGGTCGTGGCATCTTGAGCTTGAGGTATGCATAGTGTGGTACCGCATTGAATCGAGCGAATGCGGTTCGTCCAAGCAGTGCATGATAGCCACTACGGAAAGGGACGATATCAAAGATTAACTCCTCACTTCGGAAGTTATCCGGGGATCCAAAGACCACTTCCAGTGTTATGGAGCCTGTACAACGGGCCTCTACTCCCGGAATTACACCTTTAAAGGTGGTTTTGGTGGGTTTGATCCTTGAATGATCGATACCCATTTTGCACACTATGTCCTGGTAAAGCAGGTTCAGGCTACTGCCACGGTCCATAAGGACTCACGTGAGGTGGAATCCATCGATGATTGGGTCAAGGACCAATGTGGCTGAACCGCCGTGACGGATGCTGGTAGGGTGGTCCCTACGATCAAAAGTGATCGGACATGATGACCATGGGTTGAACTTTGGGATGACTGGCTCCATCGCATAGACGTCCCTTAGTGCACGCTTTCATTCCCATTTGAGAATGTGGGTGGCATAGATCATGTTTACCATTTTCACCTGGGGAGGAAATTTCTTCTGTCCCCCAGTGTTCGGACGCTGGGGCTCCTCGTCATCATCGATGTGCAGCCCCTTGTCCTTGTTTTCGGCATTTATCTTGCCAGCCTGTTTGAACACCCAACAATCTCTGTTAGTGTGGTTGGCTGGCTTATTAGGGGTGCCGTGAATTTGGCACGAGCGATCAAGTATGTGGTCCAGACTGGACGATCCTGGGTTGTTTCTTTTAAACAGTTTTTTCCGCTAACCGAATTTTGAGCCACTGAATCCGGCATTGACTGTCATGTCTTCTGTGTTGTCGCCATTGTTCCGACGCTTATGTCTGTTGCGTCGTGGCTTGCCATTACTGTCGCAGACATCTGAAGTGCTGGCGTTTCTTGGCGTGGTGCTACTGCGAGCCAACCAGCTGTCCTCGCCCGCGCAAAAGCGGGTCATGAGTGTCGTGAGGGCCGCCATGGACTTCGGTTTTTCTTGGCCGAGGTGTCAGGCGAGCCACTCGTCGCAGATATTATGCTTAAAGGCTGCCAAGGCTTTGGCGTCCAGACAGTCGACAATTTGGTTCTTTTTGGTTAGGAACCGAGTCCAGAATTTCCTGGCTGATTCTCCAGGCTGTTGGGTAATGTGACTCAAGTCATCAACATCCGGTGGTCACACGTAAGTGCCTTGGAAGTTTTCAAGGAATGCATCTTCCAGGTTCTCCCAACTACCGATGGAATTTGCCGGCAGGCTATTCAGCCAGTGTCGAGCCGGTCTTTTGAGTTTAAGGGGAAGATACTTGATGGCATGTAGATCATCATCGCGGGCCATATGAATGTGGAGAAGGAAATCTTTGATCCGTACCGCAGGGTCTGTTGTGCCATCGTATGATTCGATGTTTACGGGTTTAAACCCTTCTGGGAATTCGTGATCCATTACTTCGTCGGTGAAGCAGAGGGGGTGTGTGGCGCCTCTATGCCGGGCTATGTTACTACGCAGTTCGAATAAGTCTGGTCGGTTAAGTTTGGCCCGGCCGGACTTGTTGATAGTGTATCCGGCATGACGGTCATCGTCATGTGTTGGGGCGCGCCCCCGCGATCCGTAGATCGATCTTGGCTGTCCTGCTTTGTTTTCCAATATGTATCGCAGGTCCTGCCTATTGCCCCGGGCCGTAGTGTATTGGCATGGGGGTGCAGGCTGGTATTCGGGCTGAAACACCATTTTATCCCGGCCACGAGGTGGCCAGTCAGCCTCGTCCTGTGCTGGTAGTGTGGGCTTTAGGATCTCCTCCTCGAGTTGAGGTAGCAATTTGTGCTTTGGGTAACCTTTGGTGTGGCGCTCGAGTCTGTATTCCTCGGATGCCAGGACCTCAGTCCATCTATCTGTGAGCAGATCTTGATCAGCTTGGAGCTGCTGCTGCTTCTTTTTCAGGCTTCTTGCAGTGGTCATAAGCCGGCGCTTGAAGCGCTCCTACTCTACGAGATCCTCAGGTACACCGAATTCATTTTCACCGAGGCTCACCTCGTCGTCGGAGGGAGGCATGTAGTTGTCCTCTTCCAAGTATCCGTCCATCACCTATTCATCTGGGCTAACTTGCTCGTCTTCCTGTCCGGCCTGCTCGGAGGCAGGCTGATCGGGATTGTATTCATCTTCGGCACCATCCGGATTGTTTTCATCTCCTGTGACGGTATTGCTGTGGCGGGGCTTAGAGCGGCGCCGATGACGCCCATGATTTGATGTCTTCCTTAAGGGGTTATCCTCTATTGCCTCATCGCCGTTGGTTTCTTTAGGAGTGTCCACTATATATATATATATCATATGAGGAGGTGGCTATCCAGCGCCCCGTGGGTGGTGGTTCCTGTTCTTCTCCTACATCGTCGTCCTCACCGTCGATGTCTTCGGAGTCGAAGTCAAGTACGTCGGTCAAATCATTGATAGTGGCAATGAAGTGGGTGGTGGGTGGGTAAAGAATTTCCTCGTTGCCTGCTTCCCACTCGAGCCGGACATAGTTCGGCCAAGAGTCTCCTGATAGAGAGAGAGACCTTAATGAATTCAGCATGTCGCCGAAGGGCGAGTGCTGAAAGATAGCTGCAGCGGTGAACTCCATTACCGGATCCCAATCGGATTCAATGGGCCCGGGTGCATACGGTCTGGAACCTACAACCGGACACAAGTCCGGGGTCCGGTGACACAGACTTCCTTAGAGGTGGAGTCTGTGTTCGGCTCTACCGCCGATGAGTATGCGGTCTCCGGGGCAGGGTCTATCCACCCGCCCTTGAATGACGTGATCTGCCCTGGATTTAGGTCCGAAGCTACTGCAGGTGAGGGAGTCCTGGATAAGGGGGTATCCGGACAGCCGGACTATATTCATCGTCCGGACTATAGAAGCGTCAAGATACAAGACTCAACACTTCGGCTCGTGTCCGGATGGGACTCTCCTTTGCGTGGAAGACAAGCTTGGCGATCTGGATATTATGTTTCCTTCCTTGTAACCGACTCCATGTAAACCCTAGCTCTCCGGTGTCTATATAAACCGGAGAGGATGGTCCTTAGAAGGCCGATCACATTTACAATCATACCATCATAGGCTAGCTCTTAGGGTTTAGCCTCTACGATCTCGTGGTAGATCTACTCTTGTATTCCACATACCTTCAATATTAATCAAGCAGGAAGTAGGGTTTTACCTCCATCGAGAGGGCCCGAACCTGGGTAAACATTGTGTCCCTTGCTTCCTGTTACCATCAGCCTGAGACGCACAGATCGGGACCCCCTACCCGAGATCCGCCGGTTTTGACACCGACATTGGTGCTTTCATTGAGAGTTCCTCTGTGTCGTCGCTTCGAGGCTTGATGGGGTCTTCAATTGTCAACAACGCAGTTCAGGGTGAGATTTTTCTCCCTGGACAGATCTTTCTGTTCGACGGCTTCGCACTGCGGGCCAATTCGCTTGGCCAGTTGGAGCAGATCGATAGCTCGCACTGCGGGCCAATTCGCTTGGCCAGTTGGAGCAGATCGATAGCCTCGCCCCTGGCCGCCAGATCAGGTTTGGAAACTTGAATTACATGGCAGATATTCGCGGAGACTTGATCTTCGGCGGATTCGAGCCTGTGCCAGGAACGCCGGACAGCCACACGAGCACGGCCTAGACCTGCAGTCGGACAATACTCAGGACATCATCCCTAAAGCAGCCCTGGATCTACATCCAGGGCAGGTTGCGTTGCCTATGGACGGAGGGCTGGACCCCGCCCCATGGGCCGCACACTCATCGGCGGTGGAGCCGAACATAGGTCCCACCTCTGTGGAGGCCTGTTACCTTGGGCCCCCGGACTCATATCCGGCTATTGGTCCCGGTCCGCTCGCTCTTGAGCTAGCCGAGCGAGGTTGGGCTTCGGTAATGGAGTTTATAGCTGCAGACATCTTTCAGCACTCGCCCTTTGGCAACATGCTGAACTTAGTAAGGTCTCTCTCTTTGTCAGGAGACTCTGGGCCGAACTATGTCCGGCCCGAGTGGGAAGCAGGAGATGAAGGAATTCGATGCCCACCCACCACCCACTTCATTTCCACGATCGAAGATTTAACCGACGTGCATGACTTCGACTCCGAAGACATCGACGGTATGGACGACGATGCAGGAGAAGCTCCAGAATCCCGAGGGCGCGGGACTACTACCTTGTCACACGACATATACATGGTAGATACGCCCAATAAGGACGGTAGTGATAATCCGGATGATAAAACGCCCGGGCAAAAGCCAAAAAGGCGGCACAGACGCCGCTCAAAGTCCAACAATGGCAAAAACAGCGACAAGAGCCCAAGAAGGGTTGATATGCCCGCAAACTCCAAAAGCAATAATGACCACACGGACCCAGCGATGGAGCAGGGCGAGACAGGTCACGCCAAATCAAGTTCGGAGCAAATACCCGATCACAATGATCCGGAGGGACGAGCTCATGATGCCGCCCGAGAACAGGAAGACAACCCGGACGATGATGCATTCATCATCCCGGACGAACAAGTGGAACGAGACAACCTCCACAGAAAGCTTATGGCCACCGCAAGAAGTCTAAAAACGCAGAAGCAACGGCTCAAAGCCGCACAGGAAAAGCTCAGCCAAAGATGGAATGAAGTGCTAGACACTGAAGAAAGATATGGCGATGACCGCCATACGAAAAGCTATCCAAAGCGCAAGCTACTGCCAGAATTCAACGACGCGGCCGTTCCACCAAAAGAAAATTCGACCAAGAAACCAGACGTACCGCTTCACAACCATAACAGAGCGGCTGCGGACACTGCGCACGATCCACGCGAGCATCCGAATAAGAAGGCTGGTGCAGCCAGGTCCATATATGGATCTAGAAGACCCACCCCAGCGAGGGACTTTGGTCACCCAAATGCTCATACAAGCCAGATACCAGTTCGGAATCAACCCCGGACACAACAACAGCCGACTACATGCCACAATTTGCCCAGATACAGAGGGGCTGCTCACCCCCTGTGCTTCACCGAAGAAGTACTGGACCATGAATTCCCACAAGGCTTTAAACCTGTGAACATAGAGGCATACGACGGCATGACAGACCCAGGGGTCTGGATAGAGGATTTTATCCTGCATATTCACATGGCTCGTGGGGATGACCTCCACGCCATCAAATACCTTCCCCTCAAGTTGAAGGGACTAGCTCGACACTGGTTGAAAAGCCTCCCCGAAAACTCAATTGGGAGTTGGGAGGAACTCGAAGACGCTTTCAGGGCCAACTTCCAAGGGACTTATGTCCGGCCTCCGGATGCAGACGATCTAAGTCAGATAATCCAACAACCCAGAGAGTCCGCCCGCAAGCTTTGGAACAGATTCCTCACTAAGAAGAATCAAATTGTTGACTGTCCGGACGCCGAAGCCTTAGCGGCTTTCAAACACAGCATCCGTGACGAATGGCTCGCCCGACACCTCGACCAAGAAAAGCCAAGGACAATGGCAGCCTTAACAAGCCTTATGACCCGCTTTTGCGCAGGTGAGGATAGCTGGCTGGCCCGTAAAGGCACCAGTGACCCCAGCACATCCGAAATAAGGGATCGCAACGAGAAGCCACGGCGTAATAAAAACAAATGCCAAAACAAGGAAGAGAGCCCGGACAACACGACGATCAACACCGGATTCAGGGGCTCTCGACCTGATCAGCAAAAGAAGCCATTCAAAGGCAGTAAAGATGGACCGTCCGGTCTGAATAGAGTCCTGGACAGACTATGCCAAATTCATGGCACCCCGGAGAAACCTGCGAACCACACCCATAGAGAGTGATGGGTCTTCAAGCAGGCCGGCAAATTAAATGCCGAACACAAGGGGAGGGACACACCAAGCAATGACGAGGATGAACCTCACCAGCCGAACACTGGGGGACAGAAAAAATTCCTGCCAGAGGTTAAAACAGTAAACATGATCCACGCGACTCACACATCCACGAGAAGGCATGAACGCGCGCCCATGGAAGCGCACGATGTAGAGCCCATTGTACCCACGTCTCACTACTGGATGTCCCATCCGATCTCTTTCGATCACATGGACGACCGAACTACGATTCGGCAAGGAGGATCACAGGCCTTGGTGCTTGACCCAATAATCGACGGATACAGTCCCACCCGTGTCCTCATGGACGGTGGCAGTGGTCTCAATTTAATATACGAAGACACTGTCCGCAGAATGGGGATAGACCCATCCAGAATTAAACAAAGCAACACCACTTTTGAAGGGGTGATACCAGGCGTTGCAGCCTGCGCCAGGGGCTCCGTCGTGCTGGACGTAACATTCGGCTCCCCAGGCAACTCCAGAAGCGAAGAGCTGCCCTTCACTATCGCACCCTTCCGAAGCAGCTATCACGCATTGCTAGGAAGAACGGCCTTCGCCCGCTTCAACACGTTGCCACACTATGGCCACCTTACAATCAAGATGCCCGGTCCCCGTGGCATCATCACCGTTAGCGGAATCATAGAGCGCCCTTCACGCGCAGAGGAATACGCGACGGCCCTGGCGGCCGGACTATAAGCGGCCTCCAGTATTAGAAAACATGATTGGTCATTATGACCACATACACGGTTAGACGAGTCCGGTAGCCCGGATAAAATTCAAACAGGGCACCATATATGTAATCCCATAATGGAAACCAGGGGCTGTATATATTTAATACAGCCCCACGCTTGGCTTGACCTTATTGGCAGGCCAATAGTTTACACTTTTATTACTAATCGCATACTTATGTTGCACCCTACTACAAGTTTTTCTTTTTTTACAGACAAACGTTAACGCGATACCCTTCCAGGATACGGCACAAGGGAGACAAAGGCGCAGACGTGTAGCAGGGCCCCGTGCAACAGGTTTCTTTTTAGATTAAGCCCATGTGTAAACCTTTTCTACTACCTCTTGTTGTTTAAACCATCCCATGGGTTCTATACCCACAGTGGATACTGCCGTTTTTGGCATTTGGCCACGGTAGACTAAATTGCATGTACCTAGGAATAAAGGGCTTACAATAGGCTCTTGTCAGCCTATCTACTTTTACAAAAGACCGAATACCCTCGGGAGTATTCGGCGTCACAAGTTTGGCCGTATATGCATCAGCTCCGAATCATGTCTTTGGTCAAATGTTGGGTTTGCCCGGCTCCTGGGTTGCCGCCTTACGTTCCGCTATCATCCGGCTAAGGCAGGCCAAAGGAGAACTACTGCGATTGTGCCCTAGTTATTTCGGATGAGCGCCTTAGTAGAGAAAGCCGAAAACTGACCGTCATGATACAACGAGAGACTGTTCAACCACTCGAAGACTCACTGGAATCCCTAAAGATTCCTCCGCATTACCGAAGGGCCATTTCCCGGCCATGTACACACGCGCCCGTATTCAGATGCACGCTAAGGTACCAGGGGCTACATAGTAGCCCCACCATTATACTCCCAGCTAAGCGAAAGTGTTACAGCTATATAGTCCGGTTGCCTAGTTCAACGTGCGATCACCTCCTTCATGGACCAAGACGTTGGATCAAGTGTGATTAAGCATATTTTTTCGTGAACACCCCCGCATTACATGCATGGGGGCTGAAGCCAATGACTGCTATCTTTCGGACTACTTATACATATAAGAACGGCTGCACAGGGGGGACAATCATACTTTCGGGCAAAAGTATAAACATAGCCTCATAATTGAACTAAACATTGTTCTCTACAATGATTCGACTTATCACTCGAATGAAACATTCTTCGAGCACTGCGCCTCTATTAGGCGGGCACCTTCCGTGACTTGCGCCAAGTAGTGCTTGGCCGGATATTGGCCTCCCGCCGGATCCTGGGTTGCTATTACAGTGGCCTCCATATCCGTCCAATAGGCTTTAACACGGGCCAGTGCCATCCGCGCACCCTCTATGCACGCCGACCTCCTCATGGCGTCAATCCGAGACACGGCTCCAAGGAACTATTGCACCAAACCAAAATAGCTGTCCGGCTTAGGCCCCTTCGGCCAAAGATGGTCTATTACAGACCGCATTGCCAGCCCGAACAACCTGTGGAGCTCCGCCATAGCAGCCACCTTCTCATTCAGCGGCTGCGGGCGAGTGCGAGCATTGAACTGCGACCAGAAAAGCTTCTCCACTTCTTCATCGCCTTGACCCTAGAAGAACTTGACAGTGTCAGCTGTACTATTCACCAGGTCCGCATATGCGTCTGCAGGACTCAAGCGCCCCGCCAGGGAAGCATACTTCGGATCCAAGAACTTCGTCCGCATCAAGTATGAGCCCCCAACCACGATTTTGTCGGCCTGTTGGAGCTCGTCCCGCATACTGCGGATCTCGGTCCGCATCTCCTTGGCGGCATTAAGTGCCTTATCCAGCTCGGCCGAACTAGCCTTACTCTCCTTTTCGAGGAGTGCGTACTGGTCGGTGGCATTCTTTAACTCCCCAGCCATTTCGGCTATCTTTTCTTCGCTTCGGTGATGCGCAGCCTGTTCGGCTCTCAATTCTTCGGCCACCTTTAGGGCAGACGCATTGCTAGCCCGAGCTTGTTCCTTGGCTTGAGCAAGCTCCGCCCTCAGGGCCTCCATGGCAGCAGCACCATCTGCGGTGCAACCACATGGCATTAGTATTCTGCCCCTCTTACATTTCCCTATACATCATAATAAGGGAAGCCGAGCACATACCCCGTGACTCCTCCAGCCGCTTATTCACCACCGTGATATCAGCATCAATTGATCCGATCTGCCTCCTTAGTTCGGCAGCTTCAAAAGACTGGTCGGCTGCTGAATCCTTGTATACCTGCGCACATGTACGGTGCAACCATTAGTATATGATCCCCCGTTTGCCGCCTACGGCGGGCAACCAGAGTCTCAGGGGCTACTATCTATAGGGAGCACACCTAGCACGTGCTTCATAACCAAAAAGTTGTGCATTTTTTACTACATACCTCAAAGCCTTTGAGCAGGCTTGTAAATGCCTCATTCAAGCCGCTGGTAGCGGATGAAATCCTCGTGAGCACCGTGCTCATTAAGGAGCGGTGCTCCTCCGAGAGCACGGCTCGCTCCAAACGACCCATCAGTACGTCCGGCCGGACACTAAACTGCGTCGGACCCTTCTCATCGTCCCCCGTGGGCGCCAAATGCTGCGGGCTTAGGGCGGCTGACGTATTAGCCTCTGGCTTCGGCAGATCCGGACTCCTCCGTGACGACACCTCCGTGTCGCCCGCTTCATGAGGTGGAGAGGTGGGTGGAGTCTCACTCTCCATCATCTCCGGACGAAGGTCCCCCGAAGACGAACTCTGTTGAGAAGAGCTGCTCGCCGGACTACAAAAGACAAAGTCCTGGTTATGGATCTTGGAGTAACACCACACTTTTGAATTAATGAATAACTCACGGCTCGTTGGAGGGCTGGCCCCCTGGTGGGCATGACGCGATGAGGATGCCCGTCGCGGCAAAGCCCTCGGGCGATGTTTTCTTCCCTTGCTTGGGCATCTCCGCCTCCAAATCTTCGGAGGCGGCCCTCTTCTTCCCGCGTGGGGAGGAGGCTTTGACCTCCCCTTTTCAGCTATCCTCCATAGGAGAGGTAGCAATTTCCCCAGTCTGGATGCGTAGCGCGTGAAGTTCGGCTTCACAGCCCTTTTGTTCGCCTTTCCCTGAAGGGATTTTGCTGAGCACCCGGCCCAGCATCTTTACAATAGTGGGACCAGGCGAGCCTTCAGGAAGTGGCGCCGAACACCTGATTCTCTCCGCCTTGTTAAGCCATTCCTGGCCACGGCAGAGTTTTCAGAATAATGGTTATGATAAATATAAACGAAGTGTCCAGCTTTGAGGTTACTTACTTGGGCATCTAGGCGATTGCAGCTTAGGCCCGCATCCTCGGTGGTATCCGGACACTTTACTTGAGGTACGAAGAATAATTTGCACATTCCTTCGAGCTTCAGGCCGAAGAAGTGCTTAATAGTCCGCGGACCCTCCGGATTAAATTCCCACATCCGGAGAGGCCGACGTTTGCACGGCAACATCCGCCGGATTAGCATCACTTGCATTATGTTGACAAGATTTATTTCCCTCGAAATAAGCTCCCAGATGCGATTCTGCAGTTCTGGTACATCGCCAGCAGGCCCATAGTTCCGTCCCACATCGGTCCAAGACGCCAACTGTGACGGAGGGCCTGAGCAGAACTCGGGGGCGGCTACCCACTTTGTGCCTCTGGGAGCAATGACATAGAACTATCTCCGTTGCCATACGTCGGATACTTCCAGAAAATAAGCATCTGGCCATGGGGCATCAGCGTTTCTGCTTATTATAGCGCCTCCTCACTCCGCATGTCGCCCCTCGATCATCTTCGGCTTCACATTAAAGGTCTTCAGCCATAAGCCGAAGTGTGGGTTGACGTGGAGAAAGGCCTCGCACACGATAATGAAGGACGAGATGTGGAGGATGGCGTCTGGAGCCAGATCGTGGAAATCCAATCCGTAGTGGAACATGAGCCCCCTCACGAAGGGGTCTAGGGTGAGGCCTAGGCCTCAGAGGTAGTGAGGGATAAACACAATGCTCTCGTTGGGCTCTGACGTGGGGATAACTTGCCCCAGAGTAGGAAGCCTGTGCTGGATATCGGTGGTCAGGTATCCGACCTCTCTAAGCTTCGCAATGTCCTCCTCTTGAATCGAGGAGGCCACCCACCGGCCTGTTGCATCAGATCCGGACATGTTGGAGGATCTGGGGTGTTGGAGCTTGGGTTTTGAGTGCTGGAGCTCGAGGGGCAAGGAGGAGCGGGAGAGGTGGTAAAAGGCGTAGGCCTTGACCCCTTTATAAAAGGGATGAATACCAAGAGTCCACAGCATGACCGCTTGAGACTTATCTAAAAATACACGGAATCATACCAACGGTCGCCATGGGGTCACATATGCCCATATTGATAAAAGAGCCCGTATTAAGGGCGACACGATCTCTGCTTTGGCAGGACGTGCCAATAAAACCGCCTCACGACGCGAGGAGACACTGGTTCGTGTTGGACCAGGCCATGATACAAGGGCACGACGTGCAAAAATTGCCAGCAAAATGGATTTATGCTAAGGTATGTGAAGATCATCTTACAGAGCCGGACACGGTCTACGTGTTCGATAATCATCTTGGAGTATTCGGAGGAGGAACCCGCCTTGCAATACCGAAGACAAGACCGCGCGCCGGACTCATCGTCATTCAAGCCTGGTTCAGGGGCTACTGAGGGAGTCCTGGATAAGGGGGTATCCGGACAGCCGGACTATATTCATCGTCCGGACTGTAGAAGCGTCAAGATACAAGACTCAAGACTTCGGCTCGTGTCCGTATGGGACTCTCCTTTGCGTGGAAGACAAGCTTGGCGATCTGGATATTATGTTTCCTTCCTTGTAACCGACTCCATGTAAACCCTAGCTCTCCGGTGTCTATATAAACCGAAGAGGATGGTCCTTATAAGGCCGATCACATTTACAATCATACCATCATAGGTTAGCTCTTAGGGTTAGCCTCTACGATCTCGTGGTAGATCTACTCTTGTATTCCACATACCTTCAATATTAATCAAGAAGGAAGTAGGGTTTTACCTCCATCGAGAGGGCCCGAACCTGGGTAAACATTGTGTCCCTTGCTTCCTGTTACCATCAGCCTGAGACGCACAGATCGGGACCCCCTACCCGATATCCGCCGGTTTTGACACCGACAGCAGGTGCGACATCCCGAACACTGTCTGACAGCAGATCTAAGCCATGCTTGTCGTGACTGTTTGGCGCTCCTGGCATAGGCCCGAATCCATCAAAGATCAAGTCTCTGTGGATATCGGCCGTGTAGTTCAAGTTTCCGAACCTGACCTGATGGCCAGGGGCATAGCTGTCGATCTGCTTCAGATGGCCAAACGAATTGGCCCGCAGTGCGAAGTCGCCGAACACGAAGATCTGTCCGGGAAGAAAAGTCTCACCCTGGACTGCGCTGTTGTTGATGATTGAAGGAGCCATCGAGCCTTGCTGCGACGACACAGAGGAACTCTCAATGAAAGCACCAATGTCGTTGTCAAAACCGGCGGATCTCGGGTAGGGGGTCCCGAACTGTGCGTCTAAGGCTAATGGTAACAGGAGGCAGGGGACACGATGTTTTACCCAGGTTCGAGCCCTCTTGATGGAGGTAATACCCTACTTCCTGCCTGATTGATCTTGATGATATGAGTGTTACAAGAGTTGATCTACCACGAGATCGTAGAGGCTAAACCCTAGGAGCTAGCTTATGATTATCATTGTTCTTGTCCTACGGACTAAACCCTCCGGTTTATATAGACACCGGAGGAGGCTAGGGTTACATGGAGTCGGTTACAAAGAGGGAGATCTATCATCCTAATCACCAAGCTTGTCTTCCACGCAAAGGAGAGTCCCATCCGGACACGGGACAAAGTCTTGAGTCTTGTATCTTCATAGTCCAACAGTCCGGCTGTCCGGATACCCCCTAATCCAGGACTCCCTGAACCGCCGTTGAGCAAACCGACACCCCGCCCACCACCGGGTTGGAAAACAGAAACGAGGGGAAGATCTACCTATAGCATGGAAGCCAAGAAATTTGGTGTCAGATGGGGCTCGTTGATAGAGTAGGAGCATTCCGTACTAGTACTACTCCTACTAGTACCAAGTTTGTACTCCTAACTATATTACTAGTACTACCACTATACAACTAGTAGGTACATGCACGGCACAACATCGTAGGAACAAAAAATGGGAAGATCTTGTTTTGGGTGATTTATCTTTTTTTCAATCAACGTAGTATGAATAATATGATGTGGGGGGGCACCCATGAAGCTTATGTGGCTTGTATGGATGGCTACGAAAGGTTAGAGAAAAATAAATAGATAATGTGTTTAGAGTGCACTCCACTAAATAGATATACTTTGGATCCATTGCAATGGACCGACACATCTATATCTATACCCCCTATATAGTGTGTGAAAAACTTTGAAAGTTGGTCGTTGGATGAAGCCAATCTGACGGTGCAAAGATGGCAAATCCGAGCACAACTGGCCGTTGGATATCATCCACCAGATTCTGCCACATGTATAATCTAGAAGACTCCATGGTTGAACTTAATTCATGACTAACTTTGCCACAACTAAGCTTAGGAAAAGTTATTAGTTCTTCAAAATGAGAGCCACAAGTTGGCAAGCCTAAGGGAATCCTGCCACATTTTTTGTGTGTATGTCATGTGGGGCCTTAGTGTGGCTTGCCTAAGGTGTGGCTTGAACCGAACACTCACCTAAGTTAATCAAACTTGCCTAACCTTACATTACACCAGATTTTGCCACATGTTAGAATCCAGAAAACTCCACATGTAGAAGCCTAATGCACAAACCACCAGAATCTCATGCGTGCAATGCACGTGTACCTTACTAGTACTAGTTGGTAGTAGTAAGATACAAATTCCAGTTTTGGCACAAGCTCGTACTGCGGGAGCACCACAAGGCCTGCCGCAGGAGTTACATTTCCCTCTCAGGGCCCACGAGACTGAACTTCAGTGGCTTAGTGCCCGGCCTATGAGTCAATGACATGCGGACCTTAAATGCGGCTGGCCCACACGTCATTCGCATGGTGGTGGCGTGGTTCGCGACTCACTCATTCGAGATGAACCGGCCGGTGGTGGCGTGGCCTTGGCAAGGGTGCCACAGCTGGGCGTTGGGGCGTTATGAGGCGTAGATGGCCACACTGGCAGGTACTACCTATAGTACATAAGTACTCCAGCTAAGGATTGATGCCCGGGACAAAATGTGTCACAGCCGCTGGATGAAAATTCGATGGTGCGGGAGTATGGATTGGAGCACAGCAGTGGAGCAGGCAAACCGCATCCAATCGGGTGTGTCTGTGGTAGAAAGTTGATGGTCGCCGCAGTTCAGCTGGCCCGCATGTCATGCACACAAAGGGAGAGGAGCGGTGGGGCCAAGAGGGATGAGGGGCACGTCGGGGGGATGAGGATCCCCTGACGCAAACAATCCTACCATTCTATCACTGACATGTGGGACCCATAAGCGTGGGTCCCACCTGTCAGCGAAGGAAAGGCAGGGCAAGGCAGTGATAGCCACGTCAGAGGATCCATGTCCACGTCGGGGGACATCATGCCGTGGGTTGGAGCGGCATCGTGGGAATCGCGTGTGGGTGTGGCAGTGGTAGAAACAAGAAACGTGATGGTCGCCGTGGTTCAACTTCCATGGAAAAACTGTCATGTCTGCTGACACATGTATATCAAAACAAGTGTTTATATTTCAAGCACGTGAACAAGTATTATTCTACTACTTTGGATCCATTGCAACGCACGGGCCAGCACATTGGTAGTAGTAGTGTCCATCTCTATCTCTAGAGGCCTTCCCTCGTTCATCCTTTTCTCTCACAAGATAAACTACTCATTCAAATGCATCTTGATGTTCCATGGAACACACGAGGATGTTTCCTTGGGGGCTTCTCCAGCGCGGCGTGGCCGTGGTTGCAAGTTGATGCCCCTTGAGATGCCGACGTTGAGGGGCACTCGGATTTCCTCCGATGAGCAGGTAAGATGAGTTTGATCACGTAGTAAATGCATTCTAAAGACTACTTCCGTGTCCATTTCCAAATTCTCCCCCTGCCCAGTGTTTCACAGGTTAGGCTCGTGCGAGTGGAGATTGGCTTGCATATGTATGGGAGGGTACCAACATCAATTTGCACTACATTTACAATGGTGACACCGTTCCTGTAGAACCTTTGTCCAACATTGGGATCAGCCATGCAACGGGCCACCGCATGAATTGGTACGATGGAACCATGGTGAGATTGAATAAGATAGCACGAACCTTGCACATGGCGGTCAAAGGCGGACCATGCTGTCTGCGGCCGATTTGTTGCCGTATGAGTAGGAAGACACTGTGCTCCTTTCTAACCGCATCTTCGTGGTGACAAACCAGGGGACTTATTTTGTATGGGACACATCATACGATATACTCCCTCTCTCCCAGTTTATTTGTTTTGAATCTTTTCATTTTATAAGTTTCAAATTAAAATTTAGAGCTCCCCATCACATGTTGAGATTACAACGTCCATTAAATCGTTGCGTGCATGTATAGTAAAGAAACAAATCTTGAGTTTGGCACAAGTTCGTGCTGCGGGAGCACCACAAGCCCTGGCGCGGGAGTTACATTTCCCTCTCAGGGTCGTCGAGACTGAGCTTCAGCGCCTTTGAGTCAATAACATGTGGACCCGATAGGTGACTGGTCCACATGTAATGCTCCCAAAGGCAGAGGGGCAGTGGGGCCAAGAGGGGGACGTGTGGTGTCATGGGTTTGAGCAGCGTCGTGGGAATCGCGTGTGGCTGTGGTAGAAACTTGATGCTCGCTGCATTTTAGGTGGCCCACATGTCATGCACACAAAGGCAGAGGGGCGGTGCGGCCGAGAGGGGTGAGGCATACATCGGGGGGCGTGGTGCCGTGGGTTGGAGAGCGTCGTGGGAATCGTGAGATGAAACGTGATGGTCGCCGTAGTTGAACTTCCATGGACAAGCTGTCATGTCTACGGACACATGCACTGCATACCGGTCACTGGAAGGAGTAGCAGAGAAAGCTATATATGCGGATAAATAGTTCCTTATAGTCAAGCGGACCCATGCTGCTACTCTGTTCCAAAGATGTGCACACCATCGAAATAGTCCATCTATATCAATATACACCGAGAGGGAATAATTTTTTTTACAAGAGAGGAAATAGTTCATCCATCCATAATGCCCTCCTGTGGGTGCAACCTTTTCTTCTTCTTCTTCTTCTTCTTCTTCTTCTTCTTCTTCTTCTTCTTCTTCTTCTTCTTCTTCTTGTTCTCATTCTCTGTGGGAGATGGCTTTGCAACAAGCTCTTTGGACCTTGCAGCTATCTCGAAACTCACACGGGCATCGGGGGCAACATATTTTATCCGCTCGTACATTAAGGGATAATTCTCCCATCCATACGACCTTAGTGCCACCGTCTCGTCACCCTTCTGAAGATTTGTACCGAGCACAAAATTTGCTACGTCAAATAGGGATGGTGTCTGTTTATCACAATCTTCTACAGGAATTTTGATTCTGGTTTGTAGGTCAGCGATGCTTTTCAAATCAAGGTTGTACGGCTCTAGCTTCTGTTTGTCCCCTTCGATGGCTTCCCCACAGAAGTATACGTCCTCCCGAGACAAGAAATCGTGAAGCTCACCTGGTATGGAGGGTGAGTGTATGATGTGGTACACCAAAACATCATCTTCGAGGCACAACTAAAGGACGGCGGCGCGCTGGATCTTCCCAGGGGAATGCTCTGTGTACTCTGCGTCGAGACCGATGACCCTCGTCTCTACCTTTTCGAGGGAGTTGGATACATTGTTGATCCACTGCCGAACAACCCTTGGGTGGACGGTGACGGTGGCAACTATGCGCATCGAGCCTTCGACGAGGACATGTTGGACACTAAAAACTTGCATCTCGATCTCTTTCGCCATTTGGAACCGCTGGAACAGAGGGCTATGGTTTGGAGAATTAGGATTAGATGGCTAGTCTAACTGAAGTACTAGATGATTATTTAAAGAGGTTAAAACAATGTGAACGCAGTGGGGTTTGGATGCAAATGAAGACGAAGGGGAGGTGAAGAAGCCGAGGAGAATTGGTTCCCGGTGGAGAAGTAAATGGGAGAAGTGGCGTGCATGTAGTTGATTAGACGGCTAGGTAGACTAAACGAAAAGGCTATGCAGGTAGACTGATGAGTCGTACCTGTTCGTGTACATGCCCATCCTTCCAGATAGGTGGGACCTATGCAAACAGATAAAAAAATGTTTCGTAGCTTTTTTGAGCGCGTGAGTGGGAGACACAACATTCTCTGGTTAAGGAATACTCCCTCCGTTTAGGTGAGTATAAGTCACCTTATGAAAATCAGGTTTTCCCAAAACCTTTAGGCGTGGAGCATTAACTTTCTGCTTGATCCCCTCCCAGCCTTGTTAGCCAGCATTCTCTTCCTCTGCTGCCGCGTTCTACCTTTCCATTTTTCCTCTTCTCAAGTGTGGAACGATCTGCATGCCGTCCTTGATGCACCAGAACGACCACTGCATGCATTGCGACAGGGCGTTGATTGGGCATGCATGAGAATTTGGTTCTGCTCGCAATATGGATGATACCTGAACAATGAAGTGAACAGGCATGCTAGCACGGGAGACCTATTTCCGCCATACAATACTGGAGTACTCATGTTCCTACTACTACTAGTAGTAGTACAACTGTGGTACACTTGATGGTCAAAATACTATTCATCCGGTCCTCACAGTGAAGTGACAACACCCTGCACCTGACACTAGTCCAGGTGGCGTGTTCGGGTTACCAAAGTCAGCCTCACCCTATGCACTGTGGAGTCTATCACCGCTGCTGTACAACACATTGGTGCCTCGCCTCATCTGCCTCTCCGCTCCCATAGCACCACTCCATCTCCATCTCCTTCTCCGTCTCTGTCTCCATCTCACTGTGCCCCCGTGTACTGTTGCCTCACTCGCCTCCCCCAGTACCACTATTCCCTCGCTAGCCACTCCAGCACCGACATCCTTCTCCCCCGTAAATCAAACCCCCAAAACCCCCCACCTTCCAAACTCCACCATGCCCGAACGCGAACTGCGCAGCATCCATATGAGCCGCGATTGGAGCAATCTCCCCACTGACATCCTCGACCTTTGTTGTTCGTGTATGGATATGTTGAGCGCCCTGCGGCTGGCTACATGCTCGAGGGACATGCACACGGCCATCATCGAAGCGAGGCCTAAGCTTTTCAAGACACCCTGCTTGCTGCTATCTAGTCTTGCGAGATTGGCTCACCATGATACGGAGGCGTGCATGATGCCCCTCGACTTCAATCCGATCTCCATTAGCCGAAACTTCTTTGCAGGTATGTAGTGGGTCGCCGTACATCATTTCCCTCGACATCGATCTGATCACCATCGCCCAAAACTTCTTGGCAGGTATGTAATGGGTCGGCATGAACTCCCACTGATGGTTGCCTTCAGAGAAGACGGTAAAAAGTTGGTGCTCGTGAACTTCCAGACCTCCCATGAGATTATCCTTCCTCCGTTGGATTATATAGAGTATTACCATCGCGGTCCAAGTCATCTAGATTACCACGTCAGTTGGACGGACCTTGTTTTGCAGAAGATTGTAATTTGCCAAGTGCCCACACGACATGTGAATTACGCAGACTTCAAGCTAATTGCCTTGTTCGACCGCAGACTCGCCTATCTTTACGCCAGTGCCTTATTTAGCTGGAGACAACCCAGCTCGCAGTGGATCATCGTCAAAGTTGATACACACTTATGTGATGCTATTGAACACAATGGCATCATCTACGCAATCGTCAAAGCAGATGGCACCACGTATTGCTGGGACGGCGCGTGTAAGTTGTTTCCTTCTCATGTTAATGATGACGCCATGACACTGTTTGAACTTTTTGTGATGATTGGCATATCCCTGTTTGAGCATAATTTGAGTATAACTGTGGCAATGTATTAGAGACACCGTAAATCAGCTATATTTGGAACGAGTTAATTCTTGCGATTGTGACCATGTCATTACAGCCAATTTGTACCCTGAATAATCAAACAGTTAGGAATATATGGATATTATCCTTATTTTACAGTAATCTATATACTACTACTAAATATGAGTGTGTATCAATGGCCATGTTAGTTTCCTCATTTTTATGATGTAGAAACATGCACCACACTGTTGGTTTGATCTAACCATACATTAGGGAAGTAAATGTGCATATGAAGAACTCTATATTTGGAAGTAGTGAAATCCTGCAATGCTTACCATGTGTACATACCTATATTCGCCCTTCAGCAATTAATTGCTAGAATAATATCCTCACAAATTTTTCCCAACAGAACACTAGTATATAACAATGCATGGTCTGTTAGTGACCTTGAAGAATTTGTTTGTGAGGACAGAACATGATTACATAACATGCATGACATGGTAGTTTCCTGTGAAGAATCGATTGCGAGATAACATGAGTATAACCATGCATGACACTTCTATATTTTCGAACCCAGTATACATTTCCCTATATTTTCCTCCCAGTTCCAACAGGGACATATCAATGCTGTTTCTTGCATTATCCTACTCATACTCTGAACAATGCTGATCTTACATTAACAATGCCTGTCCTTTTTGATATGATGAAGTGTCCCTACAGTTACTGCCCTTTGTAATCACACCACCTTTGCCAAAAACAGGGAAGCACAACTGGTTCCTCGCTCGACCAGACAACGGCAAAAGACTGATGATCATTCGGACACATGAGCCGGAAAAGTTATATTGCAAAAACCCCACTGTATACAAGCACAATGTAATACGTGAGTATCTGGACAGTGGCTGTTACGTCTATGAGTAGGATACCAGCTTGTTGGGGCCTTTAGGATTTTTTTTGTTGGAGGCGGGTAAACAGCCTTGGTTCACACTCTTTGTTTCTCGGACTCAATTATCCGATTAACCAGGAGATCACCGTTGGCAAGGACCTTGATGGCAGAGAGGCTTTGTTTGCTATGGAAAACCGTGTCTACACGGCGAGCCCTAGGAGTTCGGGAGCAAACTCCCCTGATTGTCAATGATATAGCCTGCAGCCAAAACAAGGTGAGAATGACAAAGGCATCCGGATTAACTTTGATCCTTGGATGTCTCAATTACGATAGGCAGTGATGTGGTTCAAGCCTTCAGGTTGATAGGTAATTGGGTTGTTGCATCGAAAGGGTGGAGTACTGGTGTCTCCGGATCACTGGTCGCTGAAGCGGGGCTGCAAATTATGACGGTGTTGGATCATCTCTTCGAATGAATTTGTTGTCTTTGCTGCTGGTTCTGAATGGGTAGTTCTTTCTTTTGTTATGCATATTCCTTGTCATTTGGTCATCCTCGTCTATGTCACTCTTACTATGTAATAGTTGCTTCTGTTTAGAATGTCATTCTCGTCTGGATCATGAGAGTCTGAGCGCTGCAGATGGGTGCGTTTTGGTGGTGTAGCAAGACTTCTTATGAACATGTCTTGTTGTTTATGTCAGTAGTAGTCACTAGTCAGTGTTTGAATGTTGTATATATTGTTGTTTCGAACTATTTATTGTCTCGAACTACTAGTGGGCTAAATGAGGGCATCACCATTCTCCACTGTTCAGAGTATATCTCCTTTTTTCAAGTTATATAATTTGAGCTCAGTGTCTTTTCGATGATGTACACTTGTTTGGCCAGTGAGGTGTCGTTGAATATGGGCCAAGTAGTAACGCAATGCCAAACAGGTCAATTGTGACTCTCAGGTCGGGCTCTCAAAAGATCCTGAAAAAAGGCCAGGCTCTCCAAAAAATAAAGAATAAGGACTCTTAGGCCGACATGTGGGCGCCACCGGTGTTTTCGTGCGCTTGCGCGCCGAGAGCATATTGGCGCATGCTTCAAATTCATGCTACCTTCTCATCCCCAGTCTCCCACCCCACCCCCACCTCTGGAATCTCGATTCCTACTCCAGTTCCCCCAAATCCCCCTCATATACTCCCTGTACTCAAGCGCACTATCATGTCGCCGGTCAACACAGATCTCCGAGCCGGAGATCCTGAGTTCTGTCCTGCCTTCGGTCGCTGCGTGCTGTCGCTCAACAGTGGCATGGCGGCGCTTGATGACCAGTTTGCTGACAAAGTGTTGATGGTAACTGTCGGTGTCAAAACCGGCGGATCTTGGGTAGGGGGTCCCGAACTATGCGTCTAGGCGGATGGTAACAGGAGACAAGGGACACGATGTTTTACCCAGGTTCGGGCCCTCTTGATGGAGGTAAAACCCTACATCCTGCTTGATTGATATTGATATTGTGGATGTTTACAAGAGTGGATCTACCACGAGATCAAGGAGGCTAAACCCTAGAAGCTAGCCTATGGTATGATTGTAATGGTTGTTGTTGTGTCCTACGGACTAGAGCCATCCGGTTTATATAGACACCGGAGAGGGCTAGGGTTACATAGAGTTGGTTACAATGGTAGGAGATCTACGTATCCGTATCGCCAAGCTTGCCTTCCACGCCAAGGAAAGTCCCATCCGGACACGGGACGAAGTCTTCAATCTTGTATCTTCATAGTCTTGGAGTCCGGTCGATGATGATAGTCCGGCCGATGATAGTTCGGCCGATGATGGTAGTCCGGCTATCCGGACACCCCCTAATCCGGGACTCCCTCAGTAGCCCCCGAACCAGGCTTCAATGATGATAAGTCCAGCATGTGTGTAGTCTTCGGCGTTGCAAGGCGGGTTCTCCTTCAAGTTCTACGTACTTGCCGAACAGTGTCCGGCTTCCTCATCAATGTTGCGCGTCTTGGCTTCCACGCCCAATAATGGCCTTCTTCCACGCGTCGCGCGAATGTGAAAAGCCAGGGTGTCTTTTATGTTTTACCCCCTAGTTGTGCGAATAATCTGCCTATAAGGGAGGCAAGAATCCAGATCCAAATCACCATCTTCCTCCCGCAAATACTCATCGGAGCGCTTTCGACCAAGAATCCATTCCATCATGGACCGTCAATGCGGCTCCTCTTCTCGCGCTCCCAGCCCTTTGCCAGGAGATTGGAGGAGATGCTCTCTTCCGCACAACGAGCTGGTGAAGCTCCAAGTGGGGGGATATCTCCCTCCGGCCTTTATGGTTCCGGTTCGAGACGGGCTGGCCACCTACAAAGGTGGGAAGCAAGCGGAGGTTACCCCAAGTCCCAACAAAGGGGAGCGGGTATGCTTCGTCCCCTATCTGATAAGGGGGCTCGGATTTCCTGTACATCCATTCCTCCGCGGGCTCCTGGAGTTCTACGGACTCTAGCTTCATCACCTCACGCCCGCCTCAATCCTGCATATTGCGGGTTATGTAGCTCTTTACGAGCTATTCCTGGGTGTCGAGCCCCATTTCACGCTGTGGAAGAGGTTGTTCTGCCTTGTACCCCGCTCTCACGAGGGGTCCATATATCAAGTGGGTGGCGCCGAAATATGGCGCATTGCCGGGACCGGATATCCATCCGGAACCCCTAAGAAGGCATCCGAAGACTGGCCTTCGGAATGGTTTTATATAGAAGACGCTCCGCTGCCGGACCCTGTTCGGATCGGCCTCCCAGAGTTCATCAATGCTCCTCTGAAGAAACGCCTTAGTTGGCGTCCGCGGAGCCCCCAACTGGAGGAAGACAAGAGCGTCCATTATTTGATGGGCCGAATAAGGTTACTGGCCCATTCCGGGTTGACCATGATTGGAGTCTTGGCAACATGAATTATGCGGGGGGTGCAGCCACTACAATACAGGGGCCACCCCATGTGGGATTTCAACGGGGAGGACGATGCCACCCGTCATGGCCGCAAAGGGCCGGATTCGGTCGAAGACCTGGTGACGATCCTGTCCGGCCTGTATAAGGGGGAGAAGGAGGATTTCCTTCAGACGAACCCGTTAAATGGGTTCTCCATGAATAATCCCCGGCCTTGGGTAAGCGAACACTCTGCGTGCCCGACCCATGCTTTTTGAAACTTAAGTTTCTTATATTGTGTTCTTCTTTCGACGCAGGAGCTGCGCCGAATCGTGGAGGACATGCTAAGTCCAGCTCCGCAACTCGAGGATCCAGAGAGATCCCGGGATCCGGCCTCCGAAGAGGATCCGGACATAAAGGTGGAGCTAATCGACGGGGTGTTCCACCAGCTCAGCATGGACAATGCTTTAGTCGCCATCATGGCCGACTACCCCAGACTATATCCGGCTTCCCAGGTGATTGCGACCGAAGTCCTGACACCGTCATTCCTTCCTTGCTTATTTCTGACCATCGTATATGATGGCGCTGTGCAGGAGGTGCCCCTAGGGCGAGAAGCCGAGCCCGCGGTGGCTGACCAACAAAGGCCAGTCCGGACCAGTAGGCGGAAGAGGAGCGCGGCATGGACTGAAACGTCGCCGCAAAGGTGTAGCTCACAATTCATTATTTAGAGCAACGTTCCTAGGAAGCCTTTGAGTGCTCATGACTTTTGTAGGGAAAAAAGAGCCCACCGGACTGCGGGCGTGGAGGTTGCCAATCCAACCTCTACCAGCCAGGCTCCAGCACCTGGTCTGGAGGGGGAGGCGAGCGCAAGGCGCGAGCCGGACGTTCCTCCGACGGAGGACGCCGACAGACTGTCCACCACCAAGTCTGAGGTGGAGAGTGCCATGAATCACAGGCGCCGCCGGACAGTATTTCGTGACGCGTGCTTCTCCCCCGAGGTGTTGAATGCCTTTAACGCGGGGGACGCGCACCTTCGTGCTGCTCAAGATGGTTTTACCAGAGCCACGCAGCAGTATGTAAAAGACATACGAGTAAGAGAATTTAATAGTTATATATGCCAGTAGCCCACAAGACTTAAAGTAGTTATATTAACTGATTTAAGGATCATATGAAATGTAGGATCTTACCGAGAAGAATACCCAACTATCTCAGGAGCTGCAAGAGTGCAAGGCCCAACTTGAGGCTGCACTCTCTGGCGCAGGAGGAAACACAGGGACCTCTCCTGGTAATGCATTATTTTAGAAAGATAAGTAGCGTTTGGCCTTTGCGCAAGTCTAGAAAATGACGTTGCAGGTGCTGCCGGACAAGATCCGAACAGGCAAGAACTTCTGCGCCAACTAAAGGCCTGCGAGAGGGTGCTGCATAAGGTGCAGCATGAAAGGAACAAGCTCCAGGATGCCCATGCCCAGCTTGGAGAAGAGCTGAAAGGCGTTTGGGCCGAGCTGTCGGGCTCCGTTAACGAGAATCAGCGGCTTCGTCGCGGCATCTATAGTAAGTGCTTGAGCGAACTCCTTTGAAAAGAAGAGTTCGGCGAGGAAGTCAATTTGACAGAATATGTCTGCAGGTATGCTCACAGGTCGCCCTGCAGAGGAGATGCCCGTATCAACGGGTGATCAACTTCCCGAATTGTTGCGACTGATCGAACGAGTGTGGCAGGCAATGAGCGGCGTCATCCAGGCTTTATGGCCAGCCTTCTCCTTACCCGAGGATCTTGGGGAGCTTGCGCAGAAGCTTCAGGGAGTGCGGCAGCGCTTCCATTTATGGAAGATTTCGGCCTGCCGCCAAGGTGCCAGGGAGGCCTGGGCCATGGTAAAGACGCGGTACAAGAAGGCGGATGCCAACCACATGGCCGAAGTCAGACCTGTGGGGCCCGATGGGAAGGAGATCCCTGTGAGTTTAGTATACAGCCAAGTAGAGTTGGCCGCTAAATTTTCCCAACAGGACTGTAAATTAGACAACCTGTTAGACGGGATTGAGGAAGAATACAATCAGTCGATTTGACAATGTATTATAAAATGACATGTAAAATGCCTTCTAGCCGGATTGTAGATCATTTGTCTTTGCCGACCTTTTCGCTTCGACCTCGGGACCCTAGAGTCCGGAGTGTGTCCGAATACCATCTCGGTTATGAAACAACCGGGGTATGCATGGAGACCAGGCGTAGGGGTCATTAGTGCTTTATCAGACAAGTGCCCAACTAGTTATGTTATATTACATGGGTAGTAAGAAACATTTTCCAGGGAGAATAGTTCCGTTAAGGGTTCCTTTCCTCTGGGGGTGGCATGCCCTAAAGTGCATGTCCGGACTGCGAAAAAAGCAGAAAAACATCTGGGGGCAGATAAATAAGTGGATAAAAAATCATCTTTTAAGTCACCGACCGAATATTCCCTTAAGAACGCTAGCTTTCGGCTTCACCCAGTCTGAGGTACACATCCGGCTGACCCGGCAGTAACAATCGCAGAGGTGCTCCCTTTACCTCCTAGCCGAACAATCGGGAACGTAGGGGTAAGCACAGGAGCCAGGCAACCCAGCTTGGCCAAAACTTAAGTCATATCGATGCATATAATGGTGAATAAAAGGTACATGTGGAGGCTTGACACATGTGCTAGGCATGAAGCCCTTATAATTAAGCTTCTGGTAAAGAAGCCCCCAGGTATAATGAGTGCGGATAGCACATCAATTGCGCGCGATCGATGCGCAAGTAGGCCTTTTAAGGCTTTGATGAATAGGGTTGAGAAGAAAGAGATAAACAAAAGGCAGCTGAAGTAAAAAAAATTGGACGGGGGGAAAGGGACGAACTCTTAGTCCGGCGCTAGGCATAGAATCTTCGGAGGCGGGCTGCGTTCCATGGGTTCGGCTTGAGTCGGTTATCCGACGCATTTCGTAGACGGTACACTCCGCCGGTCAAGACTTTATCGATGATGAAGGGGCCTTCCCATTTGGGCTTGAGCTTGTCCTTTTTCTTGTCCGGCAGGCGTAGAACTAGTTCGCCAACGTTGTAAGTCTTGGCCCGTACTTCTCTGCTTTGGTATCTTCGAGCCTGCTACTGATAGAATGCGGAACGAGCCTTGGCGACATCGCGTTCTTCCTCCAATGCGTCCAAGCTGTCCTGCCGATCCAACTCGGCTTCTCTTTCTTCGTACATGCGCACTCGAGGTGAGTCATGAATGATGTCGCAAGGCAAAACTGCTTCTGCGCCGTATACCATAAAAAATGGTGTGAATCCGGTAGTACGGTTAGGCGTTGTCCGCAGCCCCCAGAGTACGGAGTCGAGCTCCTCTACCCAGTGCGTGTCAGATTTCGTAAGGGACCGCACTAGTCTGGGTTTGATGCCGCTCATTATTAGACCATTTGCTCGTTCCACTTGACCGTTGGTTTGAGGATGATAGATTGAAGCGTAATCGAGCTTGATGCCCATATTTTTGCACCATGATTTAACCTCATCGGCCGTGAAGTTCGTGCCATTATCGGTGATGATGCTGTGGGGGACACCATAATGGTGTACTACCCCGGATATAAAGTCTATCACTGGTCCGGACTCTACCGTTTTAACTGGCTTGGCCTCTATCCATTTGGTGAATTTATCCACCATGACCAATAGGTACCTTTGCTTGTGGGTTCCCCCTTTAAGTGGTCCAACCATGTCAAGCCCCCAGACCGCGAACGGCCAGGTAATGGGTATAGTTTTGAGGGCGGTGGGTGGCATGTGGCTCTGATTAGCAAAGAGCTGACAACCGACGCATCTTTGGACTAAGTCCTAAGCATCTGCCCGGGCCGTCGGCCAATAAAATCCTGTACGGAATGCCTTTCCTACAAGGGCCCGGGCTGCGGCGTGGTGTCCGCCTAGTCCGGCGTGAATTTCGGCCAGAAGGTCTCGCCCTTCCTCTTTGCAGATACACCTTTGAAGGACTCAGGTTGTGCTTTTCTTATAGAGTTCTCCCTCATGGACCTTGTAGGCTTTAGATCGCCGGACTACGCAGTGGGCCTCATTATGGTCTTCGGGGAGTTCCTGCCTAAGCAAGTAGGCTAGGAACGGCTCTGTCCATGGGGCGATTACTGCCATTATGTCGTGAGCTGAGGGTGTTGTTTCGTTGGCTGGATCGCCGGTTATGTCAGATTGCTCTGCGGCCGCCTCCGGTTTGTTATTTCCGGACTCCTCTTCCCATAGTACGGATGGCTTGAACAGCCGTTCCAGGAAGATATTTGGAGGGACATCGTCACGTTTTGCGCCGATGCGTGCCAATACGTCGGCCGCTTGGTTATTATCTCTGGCTACATGGTGGAATTCAAGTCCTTCGAACCGAGCTGACATTTTAAGGACAGCGTTGCGATAGGCTGCCATTTTTGGATCCTTGGCGTCAAAGTCTCCATTTACTTGGGATATTGCGAGGTTTGAGTCCCCGCGCACCTCTAGGCGTTGGATGCCCATGGAGATTGCCATCCGGAGGCCATGTAAGAGGGCCTCGTATTCGGCTGCGTTGTTGGAGTCCGTGTACATTATCTGAAGTACGTATTGGACTCTATCCCCGGTTGGGGACGTTAGTACGATGCCAGCCCCCAATCCGGCCAACATTTTGGAGCCGTCGAAATGCATAATCCAATTGGAGTATGCGCCGTACTCTTTAGGGAGTTCGGCTTCAGTCCACTCAGCGACAAAGTCAGCCAAAACTTGCGACTTTATAGCCCGCCTGGGTTTGTAAGTTATGTCGAATGGTAAGAGCTCAATGGCCCATTTTGCAATCCTGCCCGTTGCATCGCGGTTATTTATAATGTCATTTAGGGGTACTTCGGAGGCCACTGTTATCGAACACTCTTGAAAGTAGTGTCGGAGCTTCCGGGATGCCATGAACACCGCATACGCTATATTTTGATAGTGCGGGTAACGGGACTTGCAGGGGGTTAAAACAGTGGATACATAGTACACTGGTTTTTGAAGAGGGAATTTATGCCCTTCTGTCTCTCGTTCTACGACGAGCACCGTGCTTACTACTTGATGTGTTGCCGCGATGTATAACAACATAGGTTCGCCCACGTTGGGCGCAGCCAGGACCGGATTCGTTGCCAATATGTCCTTTATTTCTTCGAGTCCGGCAGTGGCAGCATCCGTCCACTCGAAGTGTTCGGTGTGCCTGAGGAGGCGATAGAGGGGCAATGCCTTTTCTCCTAGGCGGGAGATAAAGCGGCTGAGAGCCGCCACGCATCTAGTCAATTTCTGGATCTGTTTGAGGTTTTTTGGAATATCCAACTGTGATAGGGCTCGGATTTTGGCTGGATTTGCTTCAATTCCTCTACCGCATACAATGAAGCCCAAGAGCTTTCCGGCTGGTACGCCGAAAACGCATTTTTCCAGATTCAGCTTGATGTCATATGCTCGGAGGTTGTCGAATGTGACCCTCAAGTCGTCTACTAGAGTTTCGACGTGTTTGGTTTTGACGACTACGTCGTCTACGTATGCCTCTACTGTTTTGCCGATCTGGGTGGCCAGACATGTCTGAATCATGCGCTGATATGTTGCGCTGGCGTTTTTAAGTCCGAAGGGCATCGTGTTGAAGCAGAATGGTCCATATGGAGTAATGAACGCCGTTGCGGCTTGATCCGCTTCTGCCATCTTGATTTAATGATAGCCAGAGTATGCGTCCAGGAAGCACAATGAATCGTGCCCTGCAGTGGCATCGATGATTTGGTCGATGCGGGGAATGGGGAAGGGATCCTTTGGGCAGGCTTTATTTAGGTCTTTGAAATCGACACATAGGCGCCAGGATCTGTCCTTCTTTGGTACCATTACTAGGTTTGCTAGCCAATCCGGATGTTTGATGTCTCTGATGAATCCGGCTTCCAATAGTTTGGCTAGTTCTTCTCCCATTGCCTGTCTTTTGGGTTCGGAAAACGTCGAAGAGCCTGTTTGACTGGCTTGAACCCTTTTAGGATGTTTAGGCTATGCTCTGCTAGCCTGCGAGGGATTCCTGGCATATGTGAAGGATGCCAAGCGAAAATGTCCCAATTTTCCCGAAGGAATTCTCGCAGCGTGGCGTCTACATCAGGGTTCAACTGTGCCCCGATGGAGGCCGTCTTTGTCGGGTCCGTTGGGTGGACCTGGAATTTTATAATTTCGTCCGCTGGTTTAAAGGAGGTGGACTTGGATCTCTTATCGAGTATCACGTCGTCTCTGTGCACCGTAGCGCGCAGCGCGGTGAGTTCCTCTGCCGCTAGGGCTTCGGATAGTGCCTCCAGGGCTAATGCGGCTGTTTTGTTTTCAGCGCGGAGTGCTATGTCCGGATCACTAATGAGAGTGATTATCCCGCCGGGCCCAGGCACTTTGAGCTTCATGTACCCGTAATGGGGTACAGCTTGGAAAATTGTGAACGCCTCTCGTCCTAATATAGCATGGTATCCGCTGCTGAGCGGGGCCACTTGGAACATGATTTCTTCGGACCTGTAATTGTCCGGTGAGCCAAACACCACATCGAGTGTGATTTTTCCGGTGCAGCGTGCTTCCTGGCTAGGGATTATTCCTCTGAAGGTTGTGCTGCTTCGCTCAATGCGGCTCCAGTCTATTTCCATTATTTGAAGAGTTTCCTCGTAAATGAGGTTCAATCCGCTGCTGCCATCCGTGAGTACCTTGGTAAGTCGAAAGCTGCCCACTATTGGACTGAGGACCAATGCGGCTGGTGCTCGGGCTGTTCGGAATTTAGGTTCGTCGCTGGCGTTGAAGGTGATGGCCACGTCGCTCCAAGGATTTGTTGTTGCTACTTGGTAGACTTCGGCAAGGCTGTGGATTGTTCGTTTTCGCATATTGTTTGATGCAAAAGTCTCGAGGACTGTTGATACCGTACCGGTATTGTTGGTGTGGTTTTGTGGGGCTAGAAGCTCCTCGCCACTTTTGGCCACCTGCCGTAATATCCAACATGCACGAAGGCTATGTGTTGGGGTGGCGCCCTTGGTACTGTGAATTGTACAGGGTTTGCTGAGCCATCCCTCCAGTACGGTTCGAGATTGCGTTTTCCTCTCGGCAGTCCTTCATCCGGTCCATGACCAGGAGGAATCTGGCCTAGTAATGATGTACTGTTTCGGCTGGCTCTTGCCGGATTAGAGATAGATCGCATATATCTGGACAGGCAGGCCTAATTGAGTCCGGGACCCTGCCCATCTCGAGGCTCAAGGGCCGAGAAGTTTCCGAATTTGGAAGCTTGGAAAGTGGAACGTTGTCCAACGAGTCCGGTCCGTTGCCTGACTTTATGTTCAGTGCTTGGTCGGAATCCGCTCCTCCGCGGGAATCCGGCATGGAGGGTTCGGTAGCCCGGACACGACTAGTTTTCAATATGGGAGAAGGATCGTCGCGATGTTCCTCCACCACCGTGACGTGGTGGGTAACCTGGGGAGAGTTAATCTCTCTCAGATCGGTTTTAAGCCCGATCTGATTGTAGTCTGTAGCAACTCCCAGGGCGGCGATCCGATCCAAGAGTTCGTTTACTGACGAGAGCTCTGCTGGATCTAACTGCTCGGCAAATTCCGAGTTGACGTGAAGATTGCTCTCGATGACACGAGAGGTCATCGTTGAAGCGGTGGCCGGACAGGCGGTCATAAGAAAACCTCCTAGCCGAATAGTTTGGCCGGCGGCCAAGGCTCCATCGGCGAAGATGCCATCCTTGAAGATGGGAAGAGGCATCCTTCCTATCGGTGACGGCACAGAGGAACTCTCAATGGAAGCACCAATGTCGGTGTCAAAACCGGCGGATCTCGGGTAGGGGGTCCCGAACTGTGCGTCTAGGCGGATGGTAACAGGAGACAAGGGACACGATGTTTTACCCAGGTTCGGGCCCTCTTGATGGAGGTAAAACCCTACATTCTGCTTGATTGATATTGATATTGTGGATGTTTACAAGAGTGGATCTACCACGAGATCAAGGAGGCTAAACCCTAGAAGCTAGCCTATGGTATGATTGTAATGGTTGTTGTTGTGTCCTACGGACTAGAGCCATCCGGTTTATATAGACACCGGAGAGGGCTAGGGTTACATAGAGGCGGTTACAATGGTAGGAGATCTACGTATCCGTATCACCAAGCTTGCCTTCCACGCCAAGGAAAGTCCCATCCGGACACGGGACGAAGTCTTCAATCTTGTATCTTCATAGTCTTGGAGTCCGAGCGATGATGATAGTCCGGCCGATGATAGTTCGGCCGATGATGGTAGTCCGGCTATCTGGACGCCCCCTAATCCGGGACTCCCTCAGTAACCATCAATGGCGACCGGCCTCCCATCTCGCCGGACGACCTTGTCAAAGCTCTTGGCATTGCGCACGACATCCAAATAAGTGACTTTCTCGTCAAAGTCTATCCGCCATCGGCTGATTTCTTTGTTAGGTTCCGGACAACTTTCGACTACAGTCGTGTGTTTGAATCTTCCCGACGTTTTTTCTGCGATGGCGCGCTGGTGAGCTTTGATCGGTGGCACCTAGGATGGGGCTCGGTTCCCTCTGAGCTTGAGTTTTTAACAAAGCTTACCTTCCACGGCATGCCTCGACGTGCTTGGAACAGCGAGTCCATGAACGAGCTTATCAACGACCTTGGAGGTGAGATCGTAAGTATGTTTGTTCCTCCAGACAGCTGGGCTCTGACGGTTATGGCATGGATGAAGAAGACGTCCACCATACCGAAGGTGATTGGTGTTGAGATACCGGTGCAGGAACCGGGGTTGTACTATTCATCGCCACCAAGGCTGCCGCGGACCATGTTAGGGATGTACCTGTAACGAGTGTTCGTGCATGTCGAAGAAGTGGTCAATCCATCAATCGAAGTCCTGCCGCCGCCGCTGGTGCCAGGGTCCGTCGACGACGTCCATTACAGGAGTCAACGTCAGACTTTCCCCGTGTTTCTCGGAACGACGGATGGCACAGGGCCTACTCCATCGCGCGACGGAGGCCACTGCTTCTTTGGGAGAAGAGGCAGGGCTGGCTGCCTGGATGTGCTCTAATTTGAGGTAACAACTGAATCTTGTCAGATACTAGTTAAATCCGAGCTGTGGGTGTGAAGCACTGATATGCCAGTACGTTTGATTGTGACATGTTCTAATTTTGTACCTAAACTTTTTTTAGAAAGGGTTGTACGTCAACTTAATGTGCTAGCAGAACTTATTGTGTCGTCTGTCTATTTTCTTTGTGCAACATTCAAGATATTTCCCCATCATTGATAAAAACGATGAACCGTTATGTACGACTTCGTTGGTTTCAACATAGCCCTTCCCATAGCGATCCACTGCTTCCATCCTGATTGTGCCGCCTGTGTGAAATTTTTGTATGCAAGTTCAGTGTGCTATGATGTTCTATATGATTGTGTCAACTATATAAGTTTTTACTGAGCATCAGCAATGCATATGGCTGAAAGATGTATTTACAAGCATCGACCGATGGGTCTCTCTCTCTCTCTCTCTCACACACACACACACGCACACGCACAAGTGGGACCCGTTGAATTATTTATTTGCTTGTGACAGCTTTTAATTAGGTTCTACTGTAATCTAACTTTTTTCTTAAGTTATTAACTGAGCTCAGTGACTTCAAAAAGTTGTACAAAAGCCTTGTTTGGGCCTTTCCGGCGTCACTGAATGTTGGCTGAGTAACCATGTTAGGTTGTATTGTACTACACAGGCCTTTTTTTTCAACATCAGCAATGCAACTGGGCCGACAATTGTACACAATATCTGGGTCAACTTGTTATTCTCCGCCCCGCTGGGCTGCCAACTTTCCTAGGAGGTATGCATTAGGCTTAACAAGAAAATGGACTTTAAGAAATAATAAATGGGATGTAATTATAATAACTGGGCAGTAACTATGCCCAAACACGTAATTAGTTTAAAAATATATTATTTTTGGAATTTGAACATTTTCATTTCATTACTTGTTGCACGCGCAATATTTCATTGGATTTTAACGTAATACAACTTTATTTTGGAATTATATTTAACCTGACTTGAAATTTCGGAAAAAAATATTTCGGATCCCATCAAAATGTGGGAATTTTTTTTGAATTCTGTTTTGAGCGGTTGTTTGAAATTATTAATCGTTGTCCTAGCTAGAAATTGGGCTGTACTTTTAACAAACTGTAAATGGGCTGTAGTAAATTCCATCAGAATTAAAAAATAGGCTATACATTCTTACAAATCGCAAATGGGCTATATGTTCTCTGCCAAATCCGAGCTGTGGGCCTACTAAGTTGACGCGTACCAAGGGCTTTGTCAACTTAGTCAATATAAACGATTCTAGCTGCAGTGATCGTACGATGTCCATCCAACGACCGTAGTGCTTCTTCAACCTCTGGTCTTCTTGCTCCAGCCGCCCAAAGCAGCGCCGGTCATGTCACGTGCTCCTGTCTCTCGTGGCCGGCTGTGATGCCGCAGAGGCCTCACCGCCCCGTACTACTCCCTGCTAGCCAGGCCATCCCTCTACTCACACACCCCCCTGTTATTCTACGGCGACGACAGCCTCACACACAACTGAACCAGTGAACCCTCGTACTCCTCTCCGCGCGGGCTTCCACTGATGCGTCTTCCCCGGCTCTGCGTCGTCCCCTTCCTAGGCCTCACCGTCGTCCACCGCCCTGGTGCTCTCGGTGCGGCGTGGTCAACGTGGCCAATGACCGACTTCCATCGGAAGAGTACTGTACATGGAGAGGCTGACAGCTGGGTCCAGGCGGCCGCAAGGAAGTTCCTCCTTATTACGCGCAAAATAATTATTCCTCCACCTGACAGCAGGGACCCACCAGACGGGCCACCTTATTTCACGAAAAAAACGTTTCCCCCATGACTGCTGGGACCCACCGGACGGGCCACCGTATTTCGCAAAAAAAAACATTCCCCCCGCTTTCATCTCGGACCCACCAGAAGTGCCTCCTTATTATGCACAAAAAAATGAATACCCCCTGCTAGCTAGGACCCACCATGGTGGGAGGCTGACTTGTGGGCCTAATAAGTTGACTGGTGAAAGGGCTAGTTATCGACTAGAGGGGGGGTGAATAGGCAATTTTTATTGAAGTCTTCAAAACATGGGAGTTTCGAAGACAAATAATAGAAACAACACTATTCGTATGCAGCGGAAGGTAGACTACACTAGACAAGCCATAGTCAAGTATTCAATGAAGTGAAAGCACGGAGACTATTAGCAGCTAGGTAGTAAAGATCAGGATGGAAGATAGTATGAAGCTAATCAGAACAGGTAGTCACACAGTGAAGTCAAACAGATAATGCAAGCAGGCAATGACTTCACGAAGACAAACTGTAAGTAGAGAGAAGTGAGAGATAGAACTAGTAGCTTCAAGAGGACAAGGATTTGTTCGACCAGTTCCAGTTGCTGTGACAACTGTACGTCTGGTTAGGGAGGCTGAGATTCAACTCAGAAGACCACATCTTCACCTTATTCCCCTTGAGCTAAGGACACCTAGTCCCACCCAATCACTCTAGTAAGTCTTCAAGGTAGACTTGCAAACCTTCACAGACTTTGTTCACCGGCAATCCACAATGGCTCTTTGATGCTCAGAACGCGACGCCTAACCGGCTGGAGGATTCACAGTCCTCAAGTGTAACAAGTCTTCAGATCACGCGGACAGAAAGACTTCAGTGATGCCAAACACTCTTTGGGCTCTGGGTGGTTTGGGCTTTGTCCTTGCAAGTATTCTCTCTCAAAAGCTTCGGAGGTGGGTTGCTCTCAAAACGACAAAATCCGTGTACTAACTCTTAGCAGCCACCAATTTATGGTGTAGGGGGTGGGCTCTTTATAGCCACTGGGCAACCCGACCTGAGTTGTCCGAAATGACCCCGGGTCACTAAGGAACTGACACGTGTCACAACGGTTAGATTTCAAACACACGTGGCCGCTTGACTTGGGCTACAAGTAAAGCTGACTCATCCGACTCTGGATAAGATTTTCTCTCATTGTCTTCGCTCGAAGACATAGGATTTGCTTGAGCATCACTTCAGTCACTCTGACTTTGTTCACTTGGACCCCACTTAATAGTGCGGTGGTTCCTATGACTCAACAAAGAAGAAAAGGAAACAACAAAACAACTAAGTCTTCGTGCTCCATAGTCTTCACTCAACGTCTTCTCGTGTCATAGTCTTCAACGTGAATAGCTTCACAGACCACCATTGTCTTCAATGTCTTCACACATTTTTAGGGGTCATCTCCGGTAGGTAAACCAAATCAATGAGGGACTACTACGTGTGTTATCCTGCAATTCTCACAAACACATTAGTCCCTCAACCAGGTTTGTTGTCAATACTCCAAAACCAACTAGGGGTGGCACTAGATGCACTTACAATCTCCCCCTTTTTGATGATTGATGACAAACTAGTTGAATTTTCAATGGGGATAAAAGTATGTGAAGTTGTAAAGGATTAAGATATTGTCTTCATAGGTGGCAAACAGGCTCCCCCTGAAGATGTGCATATAAATGTTTTGCGTTGGAATGCAAATGCACATGGCAGGTTATTCTTGTGGAGATCCTCTTCACCATATGAAGACAATACATCATGCATGAACAGATATATAAGAATAATGACATGCATAATGAAAAATGGACGTATGCGAAATGACTTCATGCGGGATTTATCATCGCACATGCGGAATTTATCGTCGCATCACAGAATAGCAGAAAAATTAGCAGACGACCATCAAGTTTAAGTGTTACAACTCAAAGAACAAAATGTGTCAAAAAAAACAAGAGTTGTAAACACTAGGAAAAAGTATAGCAACCACCCATATGGACCTGCTTGAAGACTATCAACATATGCTTCTCCCCCTTTTGTCAGTAAGGACCAAAAAGGTTTGAAGACATAGTCTCTACTTGATCCCATGAGGAGTAGGTGAAGCAGCAGGGTCGTCGTTGAGATTTGGTGGTGCATAAGAACTTGGTGCAGTGTCGATACGTGCCGAAGGTGGCGGTGGTGAAGTAGCATCATCGGCATCATCAAGGACTCTGGCATTTACGGTTGCTGCAGAGGAGGAGTACTCTGAATCTTCAAGAGATGGGATTCGACGTAAGACAGCATTCCTGGGAGGAGCGGAGTCGAACTTGAATCTCTTGGTGAAGCCATCGTCGTGAAGATCAGCTTCAGCACTAAGCAATGTCAGACTCTTCCAAGACCTCCGACAGGTTTCATGAGTGACAAAGGCATTCTTGGTGGCAAGGTTGCGAATGCGATTGACATCCACCAAGAGGCTTTGCATTTGACGTTTGAGCCAGTAGTAATGCTTGTCGTGTTTCTGATGCAAGACCACGAGAAGCTCTCTGTCATTTAGTACACGAGATCGCTTCCGAGGCCTTGGAGCAATAGTGCTTTATGTGGCTTCAGTTCGTGCACGGCGAGTGTTGCCGGCCAGAGGATAAACACGAGAAGCAACCTGAACACCTTCAACATGCTGGGAAAAGCTCTGACAGGCTCTGGGTAAATGGCTTCAATGGACCTATCAACCTTAGGTAGAAATATGAGATGGTTGCGTGCAGAGGGCTGATAGTCAACGGCAAAGTGAAGCTTAATCAGACGCATAACCCATGGAGCATAAAATTTCAGACCAAAGATGTCAAAGCCAGATGCAGCAAACTGACGAATGAAGAAATCCTGAGCATTGAAGCTTTTGCCATTGAGAATGTAGAAGACCAATGTCTTCATTGCACCTTCAAGCTTTGCTGAGGAGGAATGCCCTTTGATGGGCCATAGAGTATGCCTAATGATGTGATAGATGGTGCGGGGCAGATACTCTAGGTCTTCAACAAAGAATTCCTTGGGATATTCGGCATCCTGTGGCAGTGGCTTCATCATGCTCAACATTTGGCTCATGTTGGGCTCTGGCTTCTGAAAGATGCTCTCCAATGCATCGCGGTGAAGCTGACAACCAGGTTCATAGAGTTTGCCTGGAGTGGACAGGCCGGTAAGCTCAATGAGATCAAAGTCTTTGGCTTCATGATGGACATTGCCTGTCATCCACTCAAGGACCCATGTCTTTGGATCCCTGTTGTAGCCGCGAATGTGGAGAGTTGCATAAAATTGTAGCAGAAGCTCTTCATTCCAATGCTCCTTATCAGTGACAAACTGGAGTAGGCTTGCATCTTGGAAACAGTCAAGTGCTTCTTCTAAGCAGGGCATGCCAGCAATGGCTTCAGAATCCAAACGCATATGAGGAAATATGCGCCCTTGATTGTATAGAACGCATGAGTAGTAGTTGCCTGCTGATAACTCCAGAACCGATCAGATGATACTCTTGGCTTGGAATATGGGTTCTTGGCTTTATCAAAGAAAGTGTTGTGCGCAATGATGCCGTTGACATTGAATGAGCCCGGTGCAGATGCAGTACCTGGAAACCGTGGCAATCTGGGCTTTGGCTTCTGAACCTGAGGCCTGTGCTCCACATGATAATCAAATTGGGGTCCGGGAGCACGCGGAGGAACCAGAATAGGCCATCTCACTGTGACCAGCTCGCCTTGATAGAATGCTTGCTCAATGGTATGAGGCCTTGGAGGAGGGACAGGAGCAGATGCATTTGCAATGGCGTCAGGCTGCACATTAGTGGCAGGTGCATCATTGGCTTCATGCACAGTGTTGACTGTAGGCGCCACATTATCTTCAGCCATGACAATGTCATTGGCTTTAGTGGTGTTGTTGGTGGCTGCCTCAGGATTCTCAACCTCCACTTGAGTAGCTGGAGGGTCGGGCACAGACACGTTCTCCTTGAGAACAATTTCTTGGTTGGTAGGGGGAGTAGCAACACACTCTTCTTCTCCTTGTCTTTCATCGGCTGATGCAGCCGGATTGTCTTCAGAAGCATTAGCTTCAGACACTGGAACCGTCACAGAAGGATTATCTTTAGGGAACACTTGACGTGCCACTGAGCTAGACTGGTTAGAGTCTTCTTCTGTGATGGTAGTCATGGAGACAGATGACCTTAGGCCTATGCGAAGCCGTTGAAACACGGGCGACGCCTTTGGCGAGGGTGTGGTCTCCATGTAATTATCATCATTCACCAATGGGCTGGTGACTTCCGCTGGTGGAGGACGGGGTGTACTCGGTGAATCTTGACTTGGAGTTGCTGGTTGGGGGTGATGAACCCATGAGGCATCTTGAGAGATTGGTGTCAAAGGACAACCAATACTGAGCTCGCTGTTCGTGAGAACAGGCGATGATACCGTTGGGCGCTCAATCTGAGAAAGGACTTCATCTTCTACATTGTCTTGAGGACCAATGTCTTCAGTCGCAATGGGGTCAATGACTGGTACTTCTTGAGCTTCAGGAGCCTCTGTGGAAGCAGACTCATGAACTGTCAATTGACGCTCTAGATTTTCAGACGTAGGATGAGCAAAAGCAATGGGCTCGACAACAAGGGGCTCTTTGGGAGCAGCCCGATCTCTTTTCTTGGTTTTTCTCTTCTTGGGGGGTGGTGCATCATCAGTGGTGTTCTTGATTTTTCGCCTTCTAGCTTCGGCTTCAGCTGCCTTGGTTTTCTTCTGTTTTGAAGCCACTGTGGGGACCTTAGGCTTCGAGCCTGTCATACTGGCAGGGAAGACAATGTGAGGTTCTTCCTGCCTTGGAGCTTCAGTTGGGGCCACAGTAGACTTCTTATTCTTTTTGGCAGCCATCTTGGGGTCAATGCCTGGATGTCCAAGTGCCTTGTGCTTCTCAGTTTCGTTGTAAGCTTGAACACACTTGGTAGCAAGATTCTTCATGCGCTCTCTTGAATCTTTGGCTTCTTCGCGTTTCTTATGAAACGCCTCCTTGAGATCATTCAGCATCAGCTTGAATTTCTGAACATCAGACACACTAAGCTTGGCCACATGCTTCTTCACTGATATTTCTCAAAGTCAATCTTGTTCTTCAATTCGACAATTCGCTGAGCCAGAGCCAGTTCAGGAGCAATTGTGCCTTGGAAGGCGACGCTGATGCCAATGGGGAGCTGAAGATCATCAAAACTGAGATCTTGATCGTCAAACCACTCACCAATGAAATTGTCCAAAATGTTCACATCGAAGAGGGGCAGATCATTGAAGATCTCCGCCTCTTGCTTGCTCTTTATCAGCTGCTCAAGAGCATCATTACCAAACTCCTCATCTGAAGACAGATCAATGGCTTCAGATTCGTTCCTCAGAACGACAACTGGTGTCAGTGCTTGACTGGATCTCAAAACAGTTTTCTTCTGTGGCTTCTCGCACTTCTTGGAGATGCGAGAGAGATCTTCAGAGGTGTTACTTGGAGCAGGAGGGGCAGTTGCCAATGGCTTCACTCGAGAAGCTTTTGGTGCAGCAGTTGGTTTTGAAGCCTTAGCTTTCTTTTGGTTCAGTGGCTGAGGAGGTGCAGCTGGTGCATCATCAGAATCAGCATCATCACCAGAATGATCCACGTTTGCACCTTGGACGACAATGTGTGTGATGAGGCCGGCGAGGTTGTAGAAGGGGCCAATCCTGTTTTCATTGGCTTCACGGGTGCCATCTTCCTGAGGTGAAGGACCAGGGTTGAAGTCAAGTCCGAATGCCTTCTTGTTCTTTGCAGCAGAGTCTTTGGCAAACTGAAAGTTTTGCACTTGAACAGATAGTCTTCACGACACCACAGCAGAGAAGAAGGGTCAGTGTTCTCTGGCTGCGGTCCATGAACCATGCACGGATAGAATTCTCGTTGAATGGCTTCAGAACGGGACTGGGGTTGAAGATTTTTGTATACAATATCTCCCCAGGGCTGCTTGATGGCATTCTTCTCAGCATATTCAGCCATGACAAATATGTATTTGAACCATTCCTCTGCCAATATCGTCGAATCCATTGGATTCGATTTTTGCATTCACCATAGGTTTCTTCAGGGTCAGTCTTGTACAGCTCATGCAAATCTGGAGGCAAATCCTTGGAGGTGTTCCCACGGAGCTGTCTGCTACCCTTTCTTGCTGACTTCTCAGTGGCCATGAAGCTTAACCTGAAAAGCTTCAGTACTTGCAAAGGCTTCCGACGGTTGGTCAGACAAGAACTGGCTTTAGGAGAATTGATGTGACTCTGTAAGAATTCTGCAAACGAATGCATACTATGAGAACCAAGGGATTCTCCCACGGACATGTACCCGTGACAGCATTAGAGGTGCGAGGGAAGGGGAAGAGGTCATATGCATTCTCAGAAGATTTAAAAGATAAATCAATTTGAAGACATTGACCTCACAACGCAAAGACATTTACTTATTTGATGAGAGTTGGTTCCAAATTTGTACGAATCCAAGAATAAGTACAAGTGAGGAATCTAACTTGTAGAGAAGCATAAGTGAATAGACTAGGCATAGTATGAGATGCAGAAAGAGATAGATTCAACTTTGGAGATCCAGAAACCACTTTTGGTAAAGAAGGATGAATCTATCAGATCGAAAAGACGGTAAAAAGTGAATTTTAATTACCACACAAAGAACTATTAGACGGAGTGAAGTTGTAGGCCGAGCAGTTCGATCTTCCGTGCCCTAACTTGGCGACGGAAGACACCTACGGCGATGGCAGAGAGGACGAGGTCCGCGGTCGGTGTGAGGACGACATTGGAGAAGTTGTGGCAGCTAAGCGCTTCATCGCCGGCATCGTCGAGAGCTAGCGGAGGCTCTAGGGTTTGCGAGAGGTGGCGAGGTGGAAGAAGATTTTTTGACCAAGATGTGACAGGTATTTATAAGGAAAGAGATGGCACAACGCAATTACGCAGGTGCCCCTGGCGGTTCACATCTAAAAGGCACGTGGCAAGCATGCAACACCTTGGAAGTTGTTCCATGTTCCCATGCACGCCTGGATTGTCGGGGTGGTCGTTCCAAATTCTCCAGCTTTCACGCAGAAAGGATATATCATTAAAAACATATATAAATGTTTGTCAGATTGACTTTGGCTATCAAGGTTCGGTGAAGACAATCGACAGTTTTCAATAGAATGCATATGATTTGGATAGATAGAGTTGAGGTAGAAGCATAAATAGGTTAGGGTCCGATCACATTCACTTAGATCAAAAGATTCAAGATGAAGTCATAGCTATAAGTGAATGCTGTAGAGGACAGAACACAAATATGTATATACCTAGCATAAGACCAAATCAACACGATGAAGATAAATCAAGATGAAAGCTTCGCAAATAGAACGCGAAGGGAAACACTTCAAACAAAAGTTTGGTGGTGGCGTTACCCACCATATAGGAAGTATTAGACCTAGACATGGCGCACAATTATCGTGGCGCTCCAAAGTGAAATTCTGCATTAATGTATTCACACTTAGAGTGTATGTCTTCAATGATTGAAGATATACATTACTTTGTGTATTGCACATCTAGGTCATCAAAATGCATAAGTGTTAGGAGGTGTGTCCAGTTCACAGGACATTTGAGGATTCCAAGATATTTAGCTCACACCGCAACTTGCAAAACCTTTTCTCATCCAAGGGCTTTGTGAAGATATCATCCAATTGCTCTTCAGTGTTGACGTGAATGATATCAATATCTTCCTTCATAACATGATCTCTGAGAAAGTGATGACGAATCTCAATGTGCTTTGTCTTCGAGTGCTGAACTGGGTTGTTGGCAATCTTGATGGCACTCTCATTGTCGCAGTAGAGTGGCACATTCTTCAGGTGTATACCATAGTCCTTGAGAGTTTGCTTTTCATCCAAAGAAGCTGAGCACAGCAAGATCCCGCAGCAATGTATTCGGATTCGGCAGTGGAGAGAGATACACAGTTCTGCTTCTTTGAAGACCAACAGACAAGTGATCGTCCCAGAAAGTGACCTGTGCCTGATGTGGACTTGCGATCAAACTTGTCGCCAACATAATCAGCATCTGAGAATCCAACTGGATCAAACTCTGAGCCCTTTGGATACCATAATCCTAGTGTTGGGGTGTAAGCCAAATGTCGAGGAATTTGCTTCACAGCTAAGTGATGCGATTCCTTTGGTGCCGCTTGGAATCGGGCATACATGCAAACACTAAGCATTATATCTAGCCTAGATGCACATAAATAAAGCAATGAACCAATCATGGAGTGGTATACCTTTTGATCGAACTCTTTACCATTGTCGTCGGGACCTAGATGACTTTTGGTTGGCATTGCCGTCGTGTATACTTTGTAGTCTTGCATTCCAAACTTCTTCAGGCAATCTTTGAGGTATTTTTCTTGAGATATGAAGATGTCGTTGCGTTGCTGATGGATTTGGAGACCTAGAAAGAACTTCAGCTCACCCATCATGGACATCTGATATTGCTCTTGCATCATGTGACCAAACTCATCACTATATTTTTTGTTGGTGCAGCCAAAGATAATGTCATCCACATAGATTTGGCACACAAACAGTTCACCATCATATGTCTTCGTGAAGAGTGTAGGATCTAGTGAACCAAGTTTGAAGCCTTTGCTCTTCAGGAAGTCTTTGAGCGTATCATACCAAGCACAAGGGGCTTGTTTGAGGCCATACAGTGCCTTGTTGAGCTTGTATACCATATCAGGATGTTTTGGATCTTCAAAGACAGGAGGTTGTGCGACATATACTTCTTCTTCTATCTTTCCATTGAGAAAAGCACTCTTCACATCCATTTGATACAGAAGGATGTTGTGATGATTTGCATAGGCAAGCAGTATGCGAATGGCTTCAAGCCTTGCTACCGGAGCAAATGTTTCATCAAAGTCAATTCCTTACACTTGAGTGTAACGTTGTGCAATAAGACGAGCTTTGTTTCTGAACACTTGACCATGCTCATCTTGCTTGTTGCGATATATCCACTTGGTGCCAATGATATTGTGCTTCCGAGGATTAGGACGCTTGACCAATTCCCACACATTATTCAGCTCGAACAGTTGAAGCTCTTCTTGCATAGCTTGAATACATTCAGGTTCCATGAAGGCTTCATCAACTTTCTTGGGTTCAGAGATTGAGATGAATGCAAAATGCCCACAGAAATTGGTTAGCTGTGTTGCTCTTTGAGTTGCTTTTGAACGAGTGAGTGGACCAAGTGCATTCAAGCTGTCAATTATCTTCTCAATCTGAACTTCATTTGCAACACGAGGATGAACATGACGAAGATTTTGCTCTTGCTGATCAATGTCATCATTTGGGGGATTGTCTTCAGGCTGAGCATTGTCTTCATGTTGATTAGGTGCAGAAATGATAAGCTCCTCTTCAGTTTGATTCTCAGAAGGTATGGTATCTCCAATTCCCATCTGCTTGATAGATTCACTTGGAGGTACTTCATCTAGCACATTTGGCAGGTGCTCTCTTTGCAAGCCATTAGTCTCATCGAACCGCACATCTACAGTTTCAACCACTTTATAGTGAAAGAGGGGGAAGACTTTGTAGGAGTGCGAATCCTTTCCGTAACCAAGCATAAAACCTTCATGTGCTTTCGGTGCAAATTTTGAAGTGTGATGTGGATCCTTGATCCAGCACTTAGCACCAAATACTCTGAAGTAGCTTACATTTGGCTTCTTACCAGTTAGGAGCTCATAGGATGTTTTTTTCAGAAGCTTGTGAAGATAACCATGATTGATGACGTGGCATGCAGTATCAATGGCTTCAGGCTAGAACTTCCGTGGAGTCTTGTACTCATCCAACATCGTTTGGTCCATCTCAATAAGAGTTTTGTTCTTGCGCTCCGTGATGCCATTCTGCTGAGGTGTGTAAGGAACAGTGAACTCATGAGTAATACCCATGGTATCCAGATACAGGTCGAGGCCGGTGTTCTTGAACTCAGTGCCGTTGTCGCTTCTGATGTGCTTGATATTGATGCCATAGTTTGTCATGGCACGATTGGTGAAGCGTCTGAAGACATCCTGCACTTCAGTCTTGTAGAGGATTATATGCACCCAAGTATATCGAGAGTAATCATCAACAATGATGAAGCCATAGAGACAAGCAGTAGCATTGAGAGTAGAGTAGTGAGTAGGGCCAAATAAGTCCATGTGTAGCAGCTCGAAAGGTTGAGATGTAGTCATGATTGTCTTTGAGGGATGCTTGGCGCTGGTCATGTTTCCAGCTTCGCATGCACCACATAGATGATCCTTCTTGAATTTGACGCCTTCGATACCCATGACATGCTTATTCTTCGCGAGAGTGTGCAAGTTCCTCATGCCAGCATGCCCTAGCCTTCGATGCCAAAGCTAGCACTCTGAAGCTTTTGCTAGAAGACATACGACCATCTGTGGTCCTGCTGAGAAATCTACCATATACAGATCATCTTTTCGATATCCTTCAAAGACTAGAGACTTGTCAAATTCCATTAGCACAAGGCATCGATATTTTCCAAATAGCACAATCATGTTTAAGTCACGAAGCATTGAGACAGACATTAAGTTGAAACCAAGGGATTCAACAAGCATCACTTTATTCATGTGCTGATCCCTTGATATTGCAACTCTACCTAGACCCAATACCTTGCTTTTACCAGTGTCAGCAAATGTGATGTGACTTTTGTCTGATGGACCTAGCGTTGAATCCATCAGAAGGCTTCGATCACCAGTCATGTGATTAGTGCATCCACTATCCATAATCCATTATGAAGTACGAGGTGTCATAGCCTACAATGCAGTTTGGGGGATAGGCTTCACCAAGCGAGTTGTCAAGCAAAAACATTTGACGAACAAGTGGAACATGGAAATTCAGATCTTGGTTAGGATAGATAGGATGAGTGTCAAGGAATCTTGGAAAAAAGTACATAGTAAGACCATTTGGGCATTTTATCTTGCACCCCACAAGATGTTTAAGGTCCCCAGCATTTGTTTTGGATGCCTTAGTTTTCCGGCTGGAGACCTTTCCCTGCAAAAGAGAGTTAAGTTTTCTTAACCACCCACATTTTGAGGGGTGGCTTAGAAGCAATGAGTCTAAGTGCAGCCTCTGAGAATTTCGGCTTTGGATCCCTAGTAAATAGCCTTGCAGGGGGTGAATAATACTCATAAAGAATAAGCAGAAAAGTTCTTAGTTCTATAAACATAGCGGTTTGATGAAACACGCTCATATTCATGGGTCTGAGTATGATTTCCCTGCAAAACATTGACGTGAGGGTGACTTAGATAAGTCCATGGTCTGTATGAAGCTTTAGGACAATATGAAGCCTTTGGTATGGGGTTTGTCTTCTTCACAGGTGGTGTCATGATGACATTCACTCGAGGATTCTCAAGACAACTTTTAGTTACCCATATCTTCTTCATAGGTGGTCCATTCCTGCAGTTAGTACCAATATACCTCACAAACACTTCACCATTCTGATTCTTAAATAGTTTATAGTTTGCATCAAAGGGTTCATCAATGATAATGGGGTTAGCACCAGTGAAACCAGGTAAGGTGGATGGATCTACTAAAGGTTCCTTTGCAACAACCCATGTGGTTTTGGGGTACTGCTCAGGCTTCCAGTACGACCCCATCAACATTCATTTTCCTCTCGAACACAACACCCTCTTTCCTAGGGTTTCGGTTCAGAATCTTCTTTTTGAGGACATCACATAATGTTTGATGCCCTTTGAGACTTTTGTACATCCCTGTCTCAAGCAGTGTCTTCAACCTGGCATTCTCATCAGCAATAATAGTGGTATCCTCAACAGAGGGGTTAGTTACCACATCAGCAGTTGAAGATATTGCAACAGGAATAGCAGTAGAACATTCAGCAACCGAGGCAGCGTTATCACGCTCAATGCATTTTAGGCATGGTGGTTCAAATCCTTCTTGAGCGGGACTGATCTGTTGAGCGCGAAGTGACTCGTTCTCCTTTTGAAGATCTTCATGAGCTGATCTCAATTTCTCAAGTTCCTGCTTCCTTTGAAGATAATCATATGAAAGCTTTTCATGAGAAGTTGAGAGCGATTCATGTCGACCTTCAAGTTCCTGTTACTTAACATGAAGAATTTTGATATCTTCAATTAAGGACTGAGACTTGGTCATTTCCGCGTCCAACAAGTCATCGCTTTTGTCTAACAGTTTTTGAGTATGTTCCATAGCTTTTGTTGTTCAGTTGCAATTTTAGCAAGTGTTTTGTAACTAGGTTTGGATTCACCATCAGAGTCATCTTCACTAGATGTTTCAAAGTAAGCATCGCGTGATTTTACCTTGGCACCACGTGCCATGAAGCATTAGGTGGGAGGCGAGTCGTCCTTGTCATTATCATCAGTGTTGGTGATGGAGCCATTGTCTTCAGTGTTGAAGATGGACTTGGCGATGTAGGCTGTAGCTAGAGTTAGACTTGCAACACAAGAGTCAGACTCTTCCTCAGACTCCACCTCCGCCTCCTCAGAAGCAGACTCCTCTGAATCCATTTCCTTGCCAACAAAGGCACGGGCCTTGCCAGATGAGCTCTTCTTGTGTGATGAAGACTTGGAAGAAGATTTTGAGGATTACTTCTTCTTGTTGTCATCAGAATCATATTCCTTGCTCTTCTTCTTCTTCTTCTTCTTCTTATTCTTCTCATTGTCCCACTGTGGACACTCAGAGATGTAGTGACCAGGTTTCTTGCACTTGTGGCAGGTTCTCTTCTTGTGGTCAGAAGCTTCATCATTCCTTGAGCTGGATCGTGAAGAATTTCTAAAGCCTTTCTTCTTGGTGAATTTCTGGAACTTCTTCACAAGCATGGCAAGCTCCTTTCCAATGTCTTCAGGATCACCAGAACTACGGTCAGATTCTTCTTCAGATGAGGAAGCAGCAGCCTTTGCCTTCAAAGCGTGAGTTCGGCCATAGTTGGGGCCATAGATATCTCGTTTCTCAGATAGCTGGTACTCATGTGTGTTGAGCCTCTCGAGTATGTCAGACGGATTGAGTGTCTTGAAGTCAGGGCATTCTTGTATCATCAGGGCTAAGGTGTCAAATGAGCTGTCAAGAGATCTTAGTAGTGTCTTCACTATTTCATGCTTTGTGATCTCAGTGGTGCCGAGTGCTTGGAGCTCATTTGTGATATCAGTGAGGCGATCAAATGTAAGCTGGACATTCTCATTGTCGTGTCTGTTGAAGCGGTTGAAGAGGTTGCGGAGAGTACTGATCCGTTGATCTTGCTGAGTGGAGACGCCTTCATTGACCTTGGAGAGCCAGTCCAAGACTAGCTTCGACGTTTCCAGAGCACTCACTCGACCATATTGTCCTTTGGTCAGATGACCATAGATGATGTTCTTGGCTGTAGAGTCCGGTTGAATGAACTTCTTGACATCAGCAGGGGTGACACCTTCACCAGTCTTGGGAACGCCATTCTTGACGACATACCACAGGTCGACATTGATGGCTTCAAGATGCATGTGCATCCTATTCTTCTAGTAGGGATACTCAGTGCCATCGGAGATGGGGCACGCAGCGGAGACTTTGATTATCCCTGTAGTCGACATAGCTAAAACTCCAGGTGGTTAAACCGAATCACACAGAACAAGGGAGTACCTTGCCTTGATACCAATTGAAAGGGCTAGTTATCGACTAGAGGGGGGTGAATAGGTGATTTTTATGAAAGTCTTCAAAACATGGGAGTTTCAAAGACAAACAATAGAAACAACACTATTTGTATGCAGCGGAAGGTAGACTACACTAGACAAGCCATAGTCAAGTATTCAATGAAGTGAAAGCACGAAGACTATTAGCAGCTAGGTAGTAAAGATCAGGATGGAAGATAGTGTATGAAGCCAATCAGAACAGGTAGTCACACAGTGAAGTCAAACAGATAATGCAAGCAGGCAATGACTTCACGAAGACAAACTGTAAGTAGAGAGAAGTGAGAGATAGAACCAGTAGCTTCAGGAGGACAAGGATTTGTTCGACCAGTTCCAGTTGCTGTGACAACTGTACGTCTGGTTAGGGAGGCTGAGATTCAACTCAGAAGACCGCGTCTTCACCTTATTTCCCTTGAGCTAAGGACACCTAGTCCCCGCCCAATCACTCTGGTAAGTCTTCAAGGTAGACTTCCAAACCTTCACAGACTTCGTTCATCGGCAATCCACAATGGCTCTTGGATGCTCAGAACGCGACGCCTAACCGGCTGGAGGATTCGCAGTCCTCAAGTGTAACAAGTCTTCAGATCACGCGGACAGAAAGACTTCAGTGATGCCAAACACTCTTTGGGCTCTGGGTGGTTTGGGTTTTGTCCTCGCAAGGATTCTCTCTCAAAAGCTTTGGAGGTGTGTTGCTCTCAAAATGACAAAAGTCGTGTACTAACTCTGAGCAGCCACCAATTTATGGTGTAGGGGGTGGGCTATTTATAGCCACTGGGCAACCCGACCTAATTTGTCCGAAATGACTCTGGGTCACTAAGGAACTGACACGTGTCACAACGGTCAGATTTCAAACACACGCGGCAGCTTGACTTGGGCTACAAGTAAAGCTGACTCATCCGACTGTGGATAAGATTTTCTCTCATTGTCTTCGCTCGAATACATAGGATTTGGTTGAGCATCACTTCAGTCACTTTGACTTTGTTCACTTGGACCCCACTTAACAGTGCGGTGGTTCCTATGACTCAACAAAGAAGAAAAGGAAACAACAAAACAACTAAGTCTTCGGGCTCCATAGTCTTCACTCAATGTCTTCTCGTGTCATAGTCTTCAATGTGTATAGCTTCACAGACCACCATTGTCTTCAATGTCTTCACACATTTTTAGGGGTCATCTCCGGTAGGTAAACCGAATCAATGAGGGACTACTACCTGTGTTATCCTGCAATTCTCACAAACACATTTGTCCCTCAACTAGGTTTGTCGTCAATACTCCAAAACCAACTAGGGGTGGCACTAGATGCACTTACAACTGGGACGGGGGCCTTTGTCAACTTTAGTCAATATGAACGATTCTAGCTCCAGTGACCGTACAATGTCCATCCAACGGCCGTAGTGCTTCTTCAACCTCCGGTCTTCTTGCTCCAGCCGCCCAAAGCAGCGCCGGTCATGCCGCATGCTCCTGCCTCCCGTGGCCGGCTGTGCTGCCGCGGAGGCCTCACCGCCCCCTACTATTCCCATCGCTGGCCAGGCCCTGCAGTGACGGCAGCCTCACACCGCAGCCGAACTAGTGAACCCTCGTACTCCTCTCTGCGTGGGCTTCCATTGCCGCGTCTTCCCCGACTCCCCGTCATCCCCTTCCTAGGCCTCGCTGTCGTCCACCGCCGTGGTGCTCTCGGCACGGCGTGGTCAACATGGTCAAGAAACGACTTCCATCGGACATGGACTGTACATGGAGAGGCTGACAGCTGGGTCCACGGCCGCAGCAAGGAAGTGCCTCCTTATTACGCGGAAAATAATGATTCCTCCACCTGACAGCCGGGACCCACCGGACGGGTCACTATATTTCGTGAAAAAAACGTTTCCCCCTGACTGCTGGGACCCACCAGCTACATCTTCGCATGCAAGGAAGTGTGTCCAAAAAAAAGATTCACCCCCTTGACTGTTGGGACCCACCAGCTACATCTTCGCACGCAAAGAAGTGCCTGACAGTCGGGACCCACCTGGTCGAAGCGTACGTAGCGTTGTCATTCTGGTCGTGAACGTGTATGTACATACTGGTGGATGTAGAGGCGCGCACGTGTCGTAGTAAAGGCGCACACGTGTCGTAGTAGAGGCACGCACGTGTCGTAGTAGAGGCGCGCACGTAGCATGTACACGTACGTACAACGGCCAGGTGCAAGAAAGAAAATACGGCCACATATGTGTACATACAGGCGGGGTCTCGAACGCCTACTCACACATATGTACGGCCAGGGCTCGTGTACATGGCTGGGTCGGAACGGAGAAACAGCGTCATCGTCGTGTTCATGGGGAGCCAACCGGCTGGGTCGGAATGGAATGCGTGGTCGTATTCATCAGGAGGGCTTGGATGGAACAAGTGATGGAAACGAGGCCTGGCGTACCGTAGAATGGAGGAAACGGCCTTGTGTTTGACTGTCCACGTTCGAAACGGGATCCTGTTCATCGGGAGGGGTCTGGCGTACCGCAAAACGGAGGAAAGGGACCTTGAGTGAGTTCCGGACTAGGGGGTGTCCGGATAGCCGAACTATCATCATCGGCCGGACTCCAAGACTATGAAGATACAAGATTGAAGACTTCGTCCCGTGTCCGGATGGGACTTTCCTTGGCGTGGAAGGAAAGCTTGGCGATACGGATATGTAGATCTCCTACCATTGTAACCGACTCTGTGTAACCCTAGCCCTCTCCGGTGTCTATATAAACCGGATGGCTTTAGTCCATAGGACGAACAACAATCATACCATAGGCTAGCTTCTAGGGTTTAGCCTCCTTGATCTCGTGGTAGATCTACTCTTGTAACCCACATCATCAATATTAATCAAGCAGGACATTGGGTTTTACCTCCATCAAGAGGGCCCAAACCTGGGTAAAAACACCGTGTCCCTCGTCTCCTGTTACCATCCGCTTAGACGCACAGTTCGGGACCCCCTACCCGAGATCCGCCGGTTTTGACACCGACATTGGTGCTTTCATTGAGAGTTCCTCTGTGTCGTCACCGATAGGCTCGATGGCTTCTTCGATCATCAACAACGATGCAGTCCAGGGTGAGACCTTCCTCCCCGGACAGATCTTCGTATTCAGCGGCTTTGCACTGCGGGCCAATTCGCTTGGCCAGCTGGGGCAAATCGAAGGCTACGCCCCTGGCCGTCAGGTCAGATTTGGAAGTTTGAACTTCACGGCTGACATCCGCGGGGACTTGATCCTCGACGGATTTGAGCCACAGCCGAGCGTGCTGTACTGTCATGATGGGCGTGATTTAGCTCTGCAGCCGGACAGTACCCTGGAGGCCGCACTCGAACCCGCTCCGATCTTCGACTCGGAGCCGGCTGCGCAGTCCAAGGATGGATGGCTAGACACCACCTCGGGGCTGCAACCTCTACGGCGATAGAGCCGACCACCGATCTTGTCCCCCATGAAGCTCGTGACTCCGAGGTGCCGGACTCCTTGCCGGACTCCGGACCTCCCGCGCCCCCTCCAGTCGAATCCGATTGGGCACCGATCATGGAGTTCACCGCGGCGGACATCTTTCAACACTCACCTTTTGGCGACATCTTGAGTTCGCTAAAGTACCTCTCGTTATCAGGAGAGGCCTGGCCGGATTGCGGCCAGGACGGTTGGGATGTGGACGATGAAGAAATCCAGAGCCCACCCACCGCCCACTTGGTAGCCACTGTCGACGATCTAACCGACATGCTAGATTACGACTCTGAGGACATCGACGGTATGGACGACGATGCTGGAGACGACCAAGAACCAGCGCCCACCGGGCACTGGAAAGCCACCTCTTCATACGACATATACATGGTGGATATCCCAAAGGATGGGAACGGCGAAGGAATAGCGGAGGATGACCCCTCCAAAAAAACAGCACAAGCGCCGGCGTCAGCGGCGCCGCTCTAAATCCCGCCATGGCAAGAATGAGGATTCCGGCACCGGAGACAATAATACAACGGATAGCGCCAAAGACAACCCACTCCAGCAAGATCCAGCACAGGAGGAGGGGGACGCCAGCCCTCATGAGAGAGCGGCCGAAGAAGAGGTAGAGGACTATATGCCTCCCTCCGGAGACGAGGCAAGCCTCGACGACGACGAATTCGTCGTACCTGAGGATCCCGTCGAACAGGAGCGTTTCAAACGCAGGCTTATGGCCACGGCAAACAGCCTCAAGAAAAAGCAGCAGCAGCTTAGAGCTGATCAAGATCTGCTAGCCGACAGATGGACCGAAGTCCTCGCGGCCGAAGAGCATGAACTCGAACGCCCCTCCAAAAGCTACCCCAAACATAAGCTGCTCCCCCGATTAGAGGTGGAGGCATATGCTCCCGCTTCACCAGGAGACAATATGGCTGATCGACCACCCCGTGGTCGCGATAGAGAGGCCTCAAGGCCCTTCACTAGAGCCGTACCCCGGCCTCGCTCGAAAAGCACAAGGCCACAGGGGAACACTCCGGACCTGCGCGACATATTGGAGGATAAGGCAAGACAATCAAGATCGATCTATGGATCACGTGGGCGCCCCACGGTACGTGAAAATCACCGTCACCCCGGACACAGTAAGTCCGGCCGGGCCGAACACAACAGACAAAGCTCTTTTGAGCTCCGTCGCGATATTGCCCAATACAGAGGCGCCGCACACCCACTGTGCTTCACAGATGAGGTAATGGATCATCAAATCCCAGAAGGGTTTAAACCCGTCAATATTGAATCCTATGATGGCACAACAGACCCCGCGGTCTGGATCGAGGATTATCTCCTCCACATCCACATGGCCCGCGGAGACGATCTCCACGCCATCAAATATCTCCCACTCAAACTTAAAGGACCAGCCCGGCACTGGCTTAACAGCTTGCCAGCAGAGTCAATCGGGAGTTGGGAGGACCTGGAAGCCGCATTCCTCGATAACTTCCAAGGCACGTACGTGCGACCACCAGATGCAGATGACCTAAGCCACATAATTCAGCAGCCAGACGAATCGGCCAGACAATTCTGGACACAGTTCTTAACCAAGAAAAACCAAATCGTCGACTGTCCGGATGCCGAGGCCCTCGCGGCTTTCAAGCACAACATCCGCGACGAGTGGCTTGCCCGGCACCTGGGACAGGAAAAGCTGAAATCCATGGCAGCCCTTACATCACTCATGACCCGCTTCTGTGCGGGTGAGGACAGCTGGCTAGCACGCAGCAACAACCTCAACAAAAAATCTGGCAGTCCGGATATCAAGGACCGTAGTGGCAGGTCGCGTCGCTACAAAAACAAACGCGGCATTAACGGCGATAATAGTGAGGATACGACAGTCAATGCCGGATTCAGAGGCTCTAAACCTGGTCAACGAAAAAAGCCATTCAAAAGAACAACTCAGGGTCCGTCCAATTTGGACCGAATTCTCGACCGCTTGTGCCAGATACATGGCACCCCTGAAAAGCCAGCTAACCACACCAATAGGGACTGTTGGGTGTTCAAGCAGGCAGGCAAGTTAATTGCCGAAAACAGCGACAAGGGGCTACATAGTGACGACGAGGAAGAGACCCGACCGCCGAACAATAGAGGATAGAAGGGTTTCCCCCCACAGGTGCGGACGGTGAACATGATATATGCCACGCACATACCCAAAAGGGAACGGAAGCGTGCACTCAGGGATGTATACGCGATGGAGCCAGTTGCCCCAAAGTTCAATCCATGGTCCTCTTGCCCGATCACCTTTGACCGAAGGGACCACACCAGCAGCATTTGCCATGGTGGGTTCGCCGCATTGGTTATAGACCCAATCGTCGATGGATTTCATCTCACCAGAGTCCTGATGGACAGCGGTAGCAGCCTAAACCTGCTTTATCAGGACACGGTGCGCAAAATGGGCATAGACCCCTCAAGGATTAAACCTACCAAGACGGCCTTTAAAGGTGTCATACCAGGTGTAGAAGCCAATTGTACAGGCTCAGTTACACTGGAAGTGGTCTTCGGATCCCCGGATAACTTCCGAAGCGAGGAGTTAATCTTCGACATAGTCCCGTTCCGCAGCGGCTATCATGCCTTGCTCGGACGTACCGCGTTTGCAAAGTTCAATGCGGTGCCGCACTACGCATACCTAAAGCTCAAGATGCCAGGCCCTAGAGGAGTCATCACGGTCAACGGAAACACTGAACGCTCCCTCCGAACGGAGGAACATACAGCGGCTCTTGCGGCAGAAGTACAAAGCAGCCTTTTAAGGCAATTCTCGAGTCCGGATGCTAAGCGGCCGGACACAGCTAAGCGTGCCTGGTGTAACCTACAGCACGACCACCTGGCACGTTCCGAGCACGCGTAGCAGTGCGGCCCCAACCCCAGCCCCTGTACAACATTCAGACAAACCCTTCGCGTACTCCATTACGCCCTAAAGATTCCATGGGCATGGGGCAAGGGGCTCGACCAGGAGAAGCCCAGACTGCGGCTCAACCGCACCAGGGGCTCTTAAGTGTGTCGTTTCTTTTCCTTTTATTTTTTACCCACATGACTCCATTCGTTAGAGGCCCTGTCCGGCAGCAGACATGCCGAACCCACGATACAACAGCCAGGGAAGGAGAAAGGCTACAACGAAAATCCAGGTGGTCTCCATTATAAGCATTAAATCTGTTTTATGCATTATTTCGTAGCCTACTCCTGGAGGGGGACATGTTAAACAATCCCATCCCTTGCTTACCGCACCACTTGTATCGTCCTGCACTTATAGAAGTTTTTATTTGAATAAAGCAATGCATCACATTTTTGCTTCTAATTGCATTTCTTTCTTAGACATATGTTCATCCATGACATGTTGCATTCGTACGTTTTGGTATGGCTAAATGCACCAGGGGCTTATGTTTCCCGCGATTATGGTGTGATAAGTCCGAACACTTTCACAAGTGCGGCACCCCGAACTTATAGCATTATATGCATCGGCTCCGAATCATGTTCTTGGGTCAATAGTTGGGTTTGCCCGGCTCCCATGTTTTGGTACCTTATGTTCCGTTTTATCGGCTAAGGTAGCACTGGGAGAACCACTGCGATTGCGCCCCAGTTGAGCTGGGTTAACGCCTCAGTGGAGAAAGCTAAAACTGACCGTCATGATGAGGCGAGAGCTGGTCACTATTCGAGAGGTTCTTTGCGAGTCCCTAAAGACTTATGCCGCTTCGAGCGAGGAGCCGGATTCTGTCCGGTCAAGGCGTGGATAGCGCCCCAAATTCGGCCTTCCGAAAACTAGGGGCTTCGCCGAAATTTAAAATTATAGAATTCTATGGCTAAGTGAGAGTGTTCAAGCATTATAAGTCCGGTTGCCTTGTTCGTTGTGTTGAGCGCCTCCCTAGATGGACCCAAAAATGGGAACAAGATTGCTCGAGTTTATCCCGAACACCCCAGCACTCGTGGCATGGGGGCTGAAGCCGACGACTTGCCATCTCTCAGATTTGATAAACAGCCGCACAGAAGGTAATATTTTAAATTAACAAGCGTTGCTTAGCGCATATGAACCCAGTTTTCAGCGCACAAGATAACAAAATGCGAGTCTACTCAAATATTACATATTTGGAGCACTCACCCGCAATAGTGCGGGCGCCCTTCAGCACACTCCTATAATACATCTCGGGCGTGCGATGCTCCTTGCCCTCTGGTGGGGGGTCCGTCACAAGCTTCTGGGCATCCATCTTGCCCCAGTGCACCTTTGCGTGGGCAAGGGCCCGACGCGCACCCTCGATACAGGCGGAGTGCTTGATAACTTCAACCCACAGGCACGCGTCCACCAACTGCCGCACCAGGCCGAAGTAGCTCCCAGGCATAGCCTCCTTAGGCCACAGCCGAACTATGAGGCCCTTCATGGCCTGTTCGGCCGCCTTGTGGAGCTCGACCAGCTGCTTCAGCTAGTCGCTAAGGGGCACCGGATGTCCGGCCTCAGCATACTGAGACGAGAAGACCTTCTCCGTTGAGCTCCCCTCCTCGGCCCCATAGAATGCGACAGCATCGGACACGCTGCGGGGAAGATCTGCGAACGCCCCTGGAGAGCTCCGAATTCGGGTAAGCAACAGGTAATTAACACTCACATGCTTACTTTGCATGAAAAATGCCTTACCCGCTGCTATTTTCTTCACCGCCTCTATCTCCTGGAGGGCCTTGTAGGCTTCGGCCTTAGCGGCTTTGGCACTCTCAAGAACCGTTGCAAGCTCAGACTCTCGAGCCTTCGAGTCACGCTCCAGGCTCTCGTGTTTCTTCACGAGATCCTGGAGTTCTTGCTGTACCTCTGCCACCCGCGCCTCCTGTTTCTCTCGCTCGGTGCGCTCCGCAGCCGCATTGCGTTCGACCGCGGCCACCGCCTCCTTCAGGGTCACCACCTCGTCAGTGGCCCCTGCAATACCCTAGTTATCCTTGTCATTTTTCTTGCAACCAAATCCTTTTCTGTAAGGTACAATTTTCATAAGGTATTACTCACCTTCTTTTTCCTCAAGCTGCTTCTTGGCATGGCCGAGCTCGTTCTCGGACCGCTCGAGGTTTTCCTTCAAAGTTTCGACCTCCGCAGTCAGTGCGGCCGAGGTCAGCAGCACAACCTGCAATCCCATATTGACATATTTTCATGACTCCTGCGTTTATCTTTCTAAAGATCCTCAGTCCGGCTTTTCTTTCCGAACACCGAACCGAGCATCAGGGGCTACTGTCTATGTGATACCATTGTACATATATTGAAATTCTTACCTCAAAGCCTGTTAGAAGGCTGCTACAGGCTTCGGTCAGCCCGCTCTTGGCGAGCTGAACCTTCTGAATCACCGCACTCATAACAGTGCGGTGTTCCTCTTCGATGGAGGCGCCGTTGAGCGCCTGCAGCAAATTATCCGGCACCTCCGGTTGGACGGAGGCAGCCGGCGTCGCGGTCTTGCCCTTCTTCCGAAGGGGTCGCCCGCCGGACTCTGGAGCCACTATGGGTTCCGGGGCTGAGTCCGGTGCAAAGTCCGGGAGGTTGTCCTGCGACACCTCCGGGGCCCTCTCCTCCTGGTGGTTCCCTTCCTGGGATCCCACCTCGGCATCGTCCGCATCACGGGGGGTGGAGGCAGTCGGAAGAGAATCCATATCCGACGCCCTTAAGGACCCGCTCGACGAAGTGGGGAGATCATCCTTAGGCGGACTGCAGGGTTGTATGCGGCATTAGAAAGACATAATGTGACGGAAAACGAAAACCTTGAAGTTATTCGGGAGTTCGGATACTTACGATCTCGCCAGGGGCTTGGCCCTTGGAGGCCAGTCCTCGTCGTCATCACTAGCGTTGGCGGAACAGTCCGGGGGAAGAGTTTTTGCCCTCTTGGACCCTTCGGCCTCCCTTGTTGGAGAGGCCTTCCTTTTCTTCCCTCCCCCCGCTGGGGGAGAGGCTTTCTTCTTCTCCTCCTCGCCTTGGTGGGAGGAGTCGGCCTCGGATTCATCGTCCGATAGCACCTGAAAACGGGAACTCTTCCGAGTCCCCGTGGCCTTCTTCTTGCCTTCTTCTCCGGCACCACGTGGGGTGCCGGAGCCAGCAGCCCCGTTAGGCGGGCATCAGCTGGGTCCTCTGGCAATGGGGCCAGACAGATAGCCTGTGCGGCCTTCTTCAGCCAGCCCTGTCAAAGGAAAGGGAGTTTAGATCCCGCATAGAGTTAAACTATGAATAACAAGCGTCCCGTAAAGGACAATATCACTTACCTCGTCAGCTGGATGCTGCGTGCTGAATCCGTGATCTTCGGTAGCGGAAGCGGGAGCCTCGACGCCCTTGAACAGCACCTTCCAGACCTCTTCGTACATAGTGTCGAAGAGCCCATTCAAAGTCTGGTGCTGCGCCGGATCGAACTCCCACATATTGAAGCCCCGTCATTGGCACGGGAGAATCTGGCGGATGAGCATGACCTGGACTACGTTGACAAGCTTAAGCTTCTTGTCCACCAGCTTTTGGATGCAGGCTTGGAGTCCGGTCAGCTCCTCCGAATCACCCCAAATCCGGCCGCTCTCTTTCCAGGAGGTGAGCCGTGTGGGGATGCCGGATCTGAATTCGGGGGCCGCTGCCCATTCGGGATCACGCAGCTCGGTGATGTAGAACCACCCCGATTGCCACCCCTTGATGGTTTCCACAAAGGTGCCCTCCAGCCACGTAACGTGGGACATCCTGCCCACCATGGCGCCTCTGCACTCCGCTTGGCTGCCCTTCACAACCTTCGGCTTGACACTCAAGGTCTTGAGCCACAAGCCGAAGTGGGGCTGGATGCAGAGGAAGGCCTCGCACACGACGATAAACGCCGAGATGTTGAGAATAAAATTTGGGGCCAGATCATGGAAATCTAGGCCGTAATAGAACATGAGCCCCCGGACAAAGGGATGAAGTGGGAAGCCTAGTCCGCAGAGGAAATGGGGAAGGAATACTACCCTCTCATGGGGCCTAGGGGTGGGGATGAGCTCTCCCTCCTCGGGGAGCCGATGCGCGATGTCGCTGGACAAGTATCCGGCGCTGCGCAGCTTCTGGATATGCCCCTCCGTGACGGAGGAGGCCATCCACTTGCCTCCCGCTCCGGACATATTTGGAGGAGGTTGAGGTGAGATGTGCGGGCTTGGGCGCTAGAGCTCGAGTTCGCAGAGATGGATAAGCCAAGGAGGAAGAAGGCGCAGGTAAAAGGGTTGGATCTTTATCCCCTTATATGGGCGGACAGAAACACACGTCCCCACCGGCCTGGTAAAACTCGCTTATCCCCCAAGCGTCGCGATTGATGGCGCGGTTGGGTTACCCACATCCGTATTGATGGGAATCCCGGAATAAGGGGAACACGATCTCTGCTTCGACAGGACATGCCAAGGAAACCGCTTCGCTAAACACGCTGAAGTGGTACAATAAAAACGTTTCAAATAAAGGCTTGGTTGTGGTGTGACGTCATGCCACGGAATACGTCAGCAGATTGAACTTGTGTGAATATTATTCTCTCTACAGTGGTATGTGGAATTTATTTTGCAGAGCCGGACACTATCCTCGTGTTCACAATATACTATAAATTATTCGGAGGAGGAACCCGCCTTGTAATGCCGAAGACAATATGCGCACCGGACTCATCGTCATTGAAGCCTGGTTCAGGAGCTACTGAGGGAGTTCCGGACTAGGGGGTGTCCGGATAGCCGAACTATCATCATCGGTCGAACTCCAAGACTATGAAGATACAAGATTGAAGACTTCGTCCCGTGTTCGGATGGGACTTTCCTTGGCGTGGAAGGCAAGCTTGGCGATACGGATATGTAGATCTCCTACCATTGTAACCGACTCTGTGTAACCCTAGCCCTCTCCGGTGTCTATATAAACCGGATGGCTTTAGTCCATAGGACGAACAACAATCATACCATAGGCTAGCTTCTAGGGTTTAGCCTCCTTGATCTCATGGTAGATCTACTCTTGTAACCCACATCATCAATATTAATCAAGCAGGACATAGGGTTTTACCTCCATCAAGAGGGCCCGAACCTGGGTAAAAACATCGTGTCCCTCGTCTCCTGTTACCATCCGCCTAGACGCACAGTTCGGGACCCCCTACCCGAGATCCGCCGGTTTTGACACCGACAGACCTCCTACGGTCGAAACGGGGGTCCTGTTCATTGGGAGGGGTGTGGCGTACCGCAAAACGGACGAAACGGACCTCCTATGGTCGAAACGGGGGTCCTGTTGATCGGGAGGGGTGTGGCGTACCGCAAAACGGACGAAACGGACTTGTGTCGGAGCGCTACAGTCGAAACTGGGGTCCTGTTCATCGGGAGGGGTGTGACGTACCACAAAACGGGACTCCACGAGATACTGTTCATCTCCACCGTCGATCTCCTCCAGCCTCCACGGGCTACCGTCGACCTCCTCCAGCCTCCACGGGCTCCTGTTCATCGAGCCTCCACTGCGTGCTACTCTATCGGCTACTGTTCAACCACCCCTCCACGGGCACCCCTCCACCGGCTACTGTTCATCTAGCCCTCCCCGGGGTCATCCAGTTCATCCAGCCCTCCACACCACAGGGTCCTATTCATCCAGAGGCAACGCCACCGCTCACTGTTCATCCAACCCCCTCCCCTGCAACGCTCACTGTTCATCCAATCGATTGGCTTCAGTTAGCAGTAGTAGCGAAGGAATCGCTCGATCAGATTCAGTTAACAGCCATCGATCGATCGCTCGGGTTCAGTAACGTGTAGCCTGCAGTGCAATCGCTCGGGTTCAGTTAGAGCCCAACGCCTCGCTCGGGTTCAGTTAGAGCCAACGCCTCGCACACACGTGCGTACGTGTACGAGAGAAACGCGCATCGCTCGGCCCCCGACCGCCCACCGTAACCGGGAACTCCCCGAAATTTTCCTCGCCCTCGCTTCTACCACAGTTTTTTCCATCATGGACGGCCCAAAGAATGTCATGCAGCTGCGTCTCCGGCCCGCCCAGGACGAAAAGCCCATTTTCTGTCATGGTTTTTTGTCATAGAAGTAGGAGCCCACCACATCTATGATGATACCGGGTTTTGTCACAATTATCGTCATAGAAGTGTCATATGTATGACAGGAAAAAAATCGTTCGGCTCAAAATGTCACGGATGTGTCTTTTTTTTGTAGTGTTCAAGCATGCCAACCAAGCAATTATGTCTTATCAAATAACATAGCCAAAGAAATCTTTTCCCTACAAAATCATATAGTTTGGACATGCTTCATTTTCGTCACACAAAATGCTCCCATCATGCACAACCCCGATGACAAGCCGAGCAATTGTTTCATACTTTTTAACGTGCTTCAGCCTTTTCAACCCTCACGCAATACATGAGCGCAAGCCATGGATATAGCACTATAGGTGGAATAGAGTATGATGGTGGAGGTTTATGTGGAGAAGACAAAAAAGGGAGAAAGTCTCACATCGACGCGGCTAATCAACGGGCTATGGAGATGCCCATCAATTGATGTCAATGCGAGGAGTAGGGATTGCCATGCAACGGATGCACTAAGAGCTATAAGTGTATGAAAGCTCAAACTGAAAACTAAGTGGGTGTGCATCCAACTTGCTTGCTCATGAAGACCTAGGGCATTTGAGGAAGCCCATCGTTGGAATATACAAGCCAAGTTCTATAATGAAAAATTCCCACTAGTATATGAAAGTGACAATATAGGAGACTCTCTATATGAAGAACATGGTGCTACTATGAAGCACAAGTGTGGTAAAAGGATAGTAACATTGCCCCTTTTCTTTTTTTTGGGGGGGGGGCGGGCTTCTTTGGCACCATTTTTTTATTTAGGCTTATTTGGCCTCTCTTTTTTAGGATGGGATTCTTTTGCCCCCTTTTTATTTAGGCTTCTTTGGCCTCTTTTTTTTCATGGGGTAATGCTCTATAATGATGATCATCACACTTTTATTTACTTACAACTCAATATTACAACTCGATACTAGAACAAAGATATGACTCTATATGAATGCCTCCGACGGTGTACCGGGATGTGCAATGATCTAGCATAGAAAAGATATCAAAAACGGACAAGCCATGAAAACATCATGCTAGCTATCTTACGATCATGCAAGGCAATATGACAATGAATGCTCAAGTCATGTATATGATGATGATGGGAGTTGCATGGCAATATATCTCGGAATGGCTATGGAAATGCCATGATAGGTAGGTATGGTGGCTGTTTTGAGGAAGATATAAGGAGGCTTATGTGTGATTGAGCGTATCATATCACATGGTTTGGATGCACCAGCGAAGTTTGCACCAACTCTGAAGGTGAGAAAGGGCAATGCATGGTACCAAAGAGGCTAGCAATGATGGAAGGGTGAGAGTGCGTATAATCCATGGACTCACATTAGTCATAAAGAACTCATATACTTATTGCAAAAGTTTATTAGCCCTCGAAGAAAAGTACTACTATGCATGCCCCTAGGGGGATAGATTGGTAGGAAAAGACCATCACTTGTCCCCGACCGCCACTCATAAGGAAGACAATCAAAGAAACACCCCATGCTTCAAATTTCTCACACAACGGTTACCATACATGCATGCTACGGGACTTGCAAACCTCAACACAAGTATTTCTCAATTTCACAATTACTCAACTAGCACGACTCTAATATCACCAACTTTATATCGCAAAACAATTGCAAGGAATCAAACATATCATATTCAGTGATCTACACGTTTTATGTAGGATTTTATGACTAACCATGTGAATGACCAATTCCTATCATCTCTCTAAATAGATATAAGTGAAGCAAGAGAGTTTAATTCTTTCTATAAAAGACATGCCCACGCTCTAACAAATATAAGTGAAGCAAAAGAGCATTCTACAAATGGCGGTTTTCTATGTGAAGAGAAACAGGCAATCCAAACTTCAAATGATATAAGTGAAGCACATGAAGCATTCTATAAAGCCATACTCAAAAGATTTAAGTGAAGTGCAATGAGCATTCTATAAATCAACCAAGGACTATCTCATACCAGCATGGTTCATAAGAGAAAAATGAAAACTAAATGCAAAAGACGCTCCAAGACTTGCACACATCGCATGAACAAAATGAATCCAAAAACATACCGATACTTGTTGAAGAAAGAGGGGATGCCTTCCGGGGCATCCCCAAGCTTAGATGCTTGAGTCTCCATGAATATTTACTTGGGGTGCCTTGTGCATCCCCAAGCTTGAGCTATTGCCTCTCCTCCTTTTCCTCATATCAAGACCTTCTCGATCAAACACTTCATCCACACAAAACTTCAACAGAAAACTCGGCAAGATCCGTTAGTATAATAAAGCAAATCACTACTCTAAGTACTATTGCAAACCAATTCATATTTTGTTTTTGCATTGTGTCTACTGTAATATAACTTTTCCATGGCTTAATCCACTGATAGAAATTGATAGTTTCATCAAAACAAGCAAACTATGCATCAAAAATAGAATCTGTTAAAAACAGAACGGTCTGTAGTAATCTGAACATTCACCATACTTCTAGTACCCCACAAATTCTACAAAAATTAGGAACAATAAAAAATTTGTACAAAAAGACAGGGCAAAAAGAATCAGAACTGTTTGATGTTCCAGTAAAAATGTAAAATCTCACACTACAGCCAAAGTTTCTGTCCTGCATCGTACAAACCAACAAGCATTGTAAAAATCCTAAAGGCAAACCTTAGCACATTATTTTTATAATACAATGGAATTGTACAACGGGATAATTATTTTTGATGAAAATTTTCTGTAATTAAGATTCACAAAGTTTCCATGAGCATGAACAAAGTTCAAGGACCTCTCCCACTTCAACAATGCTTGTCTTTCTCTCTTTCACTTTCCTTTTTGAAAAGTTTTGGGTTCCCCTCTTTATTTTTTGTGACTATATGAAAGCACGCAACAGAAATAAATGACTCTCTAAAAATTCCGGGTTGTCTCCCTGGCAGCGCTTTCTTTAAAGCCATTAAGCTAGGCATATAGTGCTCAAGTAATGAATCCACCCGGTTCCCAAGGTATATCAAAGCCAATTTTAATTAACAATGATTTGTAATTTAGTAGTGAGCACAAAGTAACATATATCAAGCAAAAATGAAGTCCAACTCTCTTCCTATGCATCGGCATGTCATAAAAGAACAATTCATGCACACCAAGTAAAGGCCAATGCATAGTATAAATAGTTTCTTGCAATTCTATCATATTGGAAACATAGAGAGGTGGAGATATAGTTCCTCCCTCATAATAATTGCAAGTAGGAGCAGCAAGCACATGCATATTATATCTATCAAAATCATCATGTGCAACAGTAAAAGGCAACCCATCAATATAATCCTTAATAAGGGCAAACTTCTCTGATATAGTGTAGTTTGGAGAATTCAAAAAGATAGTAGGTGTAGGAGCTTGAAGTATGTATAGGGGGGGTGATTAACTACTTGACCAATTAAAAACTTAACCTTTTCCAAATTTTAGACTTTGGTAGATTTTAGCTATCTTTGCACAAGTCAAGCAATCCTCACACAATTCAAGCAAGCATGCAAAGAGTATATGAGCAGTGAAATTTAAAGCATGCAACTTGCAAGAATGTAAAGGGAAGGGTTTGGAGGATTCAAACGCAATTGGAGACAAGGATGTTTTTGTCGTGGTTCCGATAGGTGGTGCTATCGTACATCCACGTTGATGGAGACTTCAACCCATGAAGGGTAACGGTTGCGCGAGTCCACGAAGGGCTCCACCCACGAAGGGTCCACGAAGAAGCAACCTTGTCTATCCCACCATGGCCGTCGCCCACGAAGGACTTGCCTCACTAGCGGTAGATCTTCACAAAGTAGGCGATCTCCTTGCCCTTACAAACTCCTTGGTTCAACTCCACAATCTTGTCGGAGGCTCCCAAGTGACACCTAGCCAATCTAGGAGACACCACTCTCCAATAAGTAACAAATGATGTGTTGATGATGAACTCCTTGCTCTTGTGCTTCAAATGATAGTCTCCCCAACACTCAACTCTCTCCCATAGGATTTGGATCTGGTGGAAAGAAGATTTGAGTGGAAAGCAACTTGGGGAAGGCTAGAGATCAAGATTCATATGGTAGGAATGGAATATCTTGGCCTCAACACATGAGTAGGTGGTTCTCTCTCAGAACTGGTAAGTTGGAAGTGTAGGTTTTTTCTGATGGCTCTCTCCACAAATGAAGAGGAGGTGGAGGGGTATATATAGCCTCCACACAAAATCTAACCGTTACACACAATTTACCAAACTCGGTGGGACCTAATCAACAAACTCGGTTGGACCGATTCGGTAAACCTAGTGACCGTTAGTGATTTCGATGGGACCGATATGGTTAGGGTTAGGGCATAACGTAATCTCGATGAAACCGATTAGACAAACTCGGTGAGACCGATTTTGGTAATTAGCTAACCAGAGAGTTGGTCAGGTAAACTCGGTGGGACCGATTCGCTCTTTTCGGTGAGACCGAAATGTTACAAAAGGGAAACAGAGAGTTTACATTGCAATCTTGGTGGGACCGATCGCTCACTTCGGTTAGACTGAAACGTTACGAAGGGAAACAGAGAGATTACAATCCCATCTCGGTGAGACCGAGATCCCTGTCGGTGAGACTGATTTGCCTAGGGTTTGTGGCAGTGGCTATGACATTTGAACTCGGTGGCGCCAGATAGAAAGAATCGGTAGGACCGATTTTGACTTTGGGTTTAAGTCATATGTGGATGTGAGAAAGTAGTTGAGGGTTTTTGGAGCATATCACTAAGCACTTGAAGCAAGAGGCTCATTAAGCAACACCTCATCCCTCCTTGATAGTATTGGCTTTTCCTATAGACTCAATGTGATCTTGGATCACTAAAATGTAAAATGTAGAGTCTTGAGCTTTTGAGCTTGAGCCAATCCTTTGTCCTTAATATTTTGAGGGATCCACTTTCATCATCCATGCCATGCCATTCATTGAGCTTTCCTGAAATATTTGTCTTGGAATAGCATTAGCTCAATGAGCTATATGTTGTTATGAATTACCAAAACCACCTAGGGATAGTTGCACTTTCAATCTCCCTCTTTTTGGTAATTGATGACAACGTATAGATCAAAGCTTCGACAAATGATAATAATATTGAAAAACATCGCCGCTTTGAGAAGTATGTGATAAGCAAGAGCTCCCCCTAAATTTATGCATAGTTTAAGATTTGCTTTGGACTGCAAATGCACAAGGAATTAGGCTCATGGGTTACTCTTCCATGTCACATACATCTTGATGGAGCGCTCAAAATAATAAAGATTGAATACATGCACTCATCACCAAGCAAAGTGAATGATCATATAAGGATAAGTAAGATAATATCATCTAACAAGCATAAGTGTAGCTTATGATCAAACACATGATCATCAATGTTTCACAGATAATAGCATAGTATCTCAAGCAATCAAAAGCAAACAAAGTTCAACCAAGAAGACAAGAGAGAACAAAAGAAAACTCTCTCTCTCTCGAAGCCTATGATCTATACATTTTTCTCCCCCTTTGGCAAGAAGTTACCAAAAAGTTCCTAGAAATGCATAGTACTATATCGTCTCTCAGGCTTGGACTTCAGTTGGTGGTGTAGAGATCGCTCCTTGGACGAAGACTTCAGTTGATGTGGATGGAGCTGAAGGAGTTGGTGCTGGAGCTGGTTGCACTGGAGCTGTAGCTGGTGCAGATGAAGTGACTCTAGTGTCTGTTACTGGCTCTGCAGCTGATCTCTGAGCTCGAGGCACTCTGGCAAATGCATCAGTAGTTGTCCTGCCCTTCCTCTCCTGCATGTCATCCTGTAGCTGCTCCACAAATGACTGAATCTCAGTTACTTTGACATCTAAATCATAGAATTTTTGTTCCATGATTCTTTCCATGCTCTCCTGGTTTTGAGTTAGGGTGGCCAACCCCTTCTCAATCCTCAGAGTTGATGCTATCAAGTAACCAATCTGGTCCTGCTTGTTCTTCAAAAAGTACTCAGATGCCTCCTCTTGAGTTGGCATCTTGGCAGCCTTCTCTTTCTTTGCTTTCTCCTTCTTCTCTTGAGCTTGTACTGATGATGGTTCATTCTCATTCATCACAACTTGATTGTCCTCAAAGTCTGGATAGAGAACAAAGTGTTCCTTATCCAACAGATATTTTCCTGTGCCCATCTTTGAGTTAATCAACTCCTGAATTTGTGGGGCATATCCACAACTTCTCTTTTGGTCTGCTGCTGTCCTCTTGATAGTCTCAACCATGAGGCTCATGACCTTGAATTTCTGTGGCACATCAAATATGTGTAGCAAGTTAATTGCATGCCCTCTGATCATGTTGTGGTCACCTGACTTGGGCAAAAGAGTGTGCCTTAGGATCCAGTTGATCATTGGCAGCCCTGACAGAAGAAAATGGACTGACCCAAACTTGAAAGTCTCAAGAGCTTTGTCTGGGATCTCCTTGTATATATGTGACATAGAATTGTGATCCATCTTTTTCTTGGCATAAACGTCCAAGTCATCTCCACTTTCCTTTGGGGCATTGATCATATTGTCCCATTCCTCAATAGTTGATTGGTATCTCGTACCTTCAGACATACAAACTATCCTGCCATCTGGATAGAAATGTGTTGTGGAGTAGAATTGCATAATGAGCTCATCATTCCAGTTTGTGAGCTTCTGCCCAACAAAGTATGCAAATCCACACGCACTGAAGCTATCATACACTCCAGGATAATGTTCTTCATTCTCCTTTATGTAGGTCCAGTCGACCCACCTCATATCACACACTATAGGCTTCTTGTCCAACAAGATTGTCTCATAGAAATCCTGCTGTTCCTTTGTGTGGAACCTGTAATCAACATCAGTCCTTCTCCTGGTGGCATATGGATCTGACTCTCTCCATAGCCTCAACCCTAAGTCTCTCCTGATATTCATGTTCTCAGCCCCAGGATGAGCATCATTGTGGTCTGGAATCTTGGGTTTGAGCTTCCTCAGGACTTGTCCTTCATCATCTTCCTCAGCAGCAACTTCAGGCACCGGGGCCTTGTTCTTCTCAGCAGCTGGTATACTCCTGGTATTCCTCTTTGGTGCATTCTTGGGCTTGGAGGCAGCTTTGGATGCTTCTTTGGGCTTTGATGTTGCAGCCCCTGACTTTATAGCATCACCCATCAGCTTTTGTGCCTTAGGTGCTGGTGCAACAACCTCTTCTTCCTCCTCCTCTTCCATCATGGAAGGTTGTCCAACAACTCTGGCCATGGTCTTTCTGACCCTTTCCTTCCTCTTCATTCCTTCTGCAGCTGGCTCTGTGGGTCAGGTTTTTCAGGTACTTGTGTTGATCCTCTGACCTTCAGCATAGGTGTCCTCTTGGCAGGGACCTTCCTATTAAGTCCAGGCTTTGTGGTCTTTGCTGAGCCATACTCCTTTTTGAGCACTACCTTCTTGAAAGTAGCCTCATCTTCAGCTGCCACATAATCCTCATCCTCAGAGTCTGAGGTTCTCTTCCTTCTAGCTCTTGTGGCTGCTTTAGGCAAATTGCTAGGAGTGCTTCTGCTGCCATCATCTGAAGTGCTAGAGGGACTAGTGCCCTCACTCATGTGAATCTGCTCTTCTGACTTGCTCTGATTATCACTTTGGTCTGACATGCTGAATACACTGACTACTGACCCTGTGAATAGTTATAGATGAGATAGAATGGATGAGCATCACAAAATGCAGAGATTTTTGCAAAAGAATGATTCAAAAACTTAGTTTCAGTTTTCCACAGAAAGCATCTCGGATCAACTGATTTTCAAACTCGGTGATACCAAAGCAGCTTTTGGAACCTAAACTAGTGATCTCGGTCAGACCGAGTCACAGTCCGGTGGCACCGAGACTGCTAGGGTTTCACTGAGTTCTAAAATTGGTCACACCCGATTAGCAATTCTCGGTTAGACCGAGAGTTACTAGTGCAATGGCGTTAGCCGAATCGGTGGGACCGAGTTTTTCAACTCGGTGGGTCCGAGATGGTTTCGGCGGAAACCTAACCCTAAATTTTCAAATCGCATCTATTCTAAGGATTGTTTTGACTGGATAGAGGTGTTTCAATCGTGGCAAGAATCATAATGAACACAATGTGCTGAGAATCAGACGAGGATAGCACTGTTATCGAGTTCATACCCTAGTTCGGTGATGAACTCGCTATGGTGGCAACAGCGGAGATGAAACTCGTTGACGGCGGCGGAGACCAGCGACAGGAGGCGGCTGGCGATGAAGTCAACGATCCAGAGACCTAGAAGGCAGAGCGAGCTATGCGCGGGCGAAGAGGTTTGGAGAAAGTTTTCCAAATTTTTGCCCGTGTGAATATATAGCCCGACACTGTCGGTGTGACTGAGTGGAACGACTCGGTGGCACCGAGATGCATTACTGTTGACAGTTACAGCAACTCGGTGTGACCGAAAGTTCCAATCAGTTGCACCGAGATTGAAAACCTAGATCGACTTAGTGATCTCGGTATGACCGAAATGGAAGAATCGGTCAGACCGAAAAGCACAAAGTTTTGGAAGTTTAAGTATATGACAAATCGGGGACTCCGAGTGCTCCTCACACAGAGTGGTTTGAATCTGACTTGATCAAATTTTATGATGTAGCATGAATAGAGTTTGAGACGAGAAAAGCATAGATAGCTAGAGAAGGTTCTTAGGCATTCTTATCCATCCACTTGGCCAAAGAAAAAGAAACCAATCAATCAAATCAACAAGTGGATGTCCTCGAATGAGTAAAATATGCAACCAACATGCTCACACAATAAAATGGCAAATGAAATATGTGGCAAAGCATGCACAACCAATTCTAGCATCTACCAAACAATTGGCGATGACTAGGTCATCTATATATCCGTATATTGACTTAGGAGTCAAATGAGAACATTTGATCATAGGTCATACTCATCGTTTAAGCTCAAGTGGGGTTACCACTTTTACATAATGCATTGATGTGTTCACATCATTAGAGTTGCTTTGACTCAATTCTTAGAGTTAAGCTCCCCCTAGATGTGAGATCCCCCCTTAGAGGGATGAGCTAACCTTGGGTTTTGTCGATGATGACTTCATGTAGGTGTTGAAGATGTGGATGCTCAATGTTGTTGTAGATCATTTGGAGCAATCCTTTGGAGTGAGTTGCACTTCCGATACCTACATGGGTTAGTCCCACAAGGAACAAACAAGAATATCCATAGACATAGAGTGATGCACACACAAGATGATGTCCATGAAAACATTAGGTTACCTTGTCCCTTGCCTTACTAACATGAGGGTTTGTGACTCCTTGAACTAGTGCAAGATATGGAAGTTGATTGCACTTGTCCTTGCCATAATGATATGAGTGAAGAATGTTGGCAGAGTCACCCTCAAGAACACTCTAGTTCTTCTTCTTTGGGATCCACATCATCTTGATGGGAATCCTTGGAGTTGTAGTTGTACTTGATGAAGTAGAACTTGACGTAGTCTTGGGAACCCACTTGACTAAGGCCTTAGGTGCTTCTTCAAATGCATCAATCTCCTCTTGAAGCTTGTCCTTGCCTTTGTTCTTGTGATCTTGTGGTGGAAGATCATCTTGTGCTTGTGTTCCCTTGAAGGATTAGGATCATAATTCTCTTATTGAGGAACAAACTTCGTCTTGGTGTATTGATCTTCTTCCCACTCAACTCCATTGGCATTGAACTTTCGTTCAAAACCAACACCTTGATTCTTCCGGTGCCTTCCTTGCTTGCGTACAATTTCCTCGAATTGCTTACTCCCGACAAGGCTCTTGTATACACCTTTCTCTATAATTCCCTTCAATAAGCTATTTTCTTGCTCAAGCGTAACTTGGCTAAGAGAATCATTAGTGGAATCAAGAGAACTACTAGAAGCAACAATATTGGATTTAGCATTATTATTGTTACTACTAGAGGAAGAATCTTTCTTGTTCTTGTTACTAGACTTGACTTGAGGCATGTAAGTAGATAAGAGTAAATGCTTGGCAATGTAAGAAGAACTTTTCTTATGGAGATCATCATTGATTGCCTTTAAGAACTCATGCTCTTGCTCAAGATTGAGCTTTTCAAAGCGTAACTTCTCATGAGCCCTTAAAAGTTCTCGATGATCTTCGAAGATAGTTTCATGAGCTAACTTAAGAGTGTTTAGTTCTTTAGGTAGAAGCTCAATATTCTCCTTATCATTGTTATTCGTTTTATCTTGATTAGCATGATTAATTGACGTTTCATCATAGTATTCATTACTAGAGTTGTCAATAAGTAAATCATCATCACCTAACAAGTCATCTTCATCACTATTAAAATCAACATACTCGTGGTGTGTTACCTTAGGACCTTTGGCCATGAAGCATCTTCCAATTCCTTCATTTGGTGCATCAAATATGCCGTAGGAGTTGGTTGACACAAGTGCTAGACCGGCAACACCTTCATCTTGAGTATATTCAGAGTCGGAGTGATAGCTTCTCTTGGAGTGATTGTCACAATCAGAGCCGGATACCCATTCACCAACATGAGCTTGATGTCTTTGTTTTGTGTAGCTCTTTGATGACTTGTCCTTCCTTTCCGAATCCTTGCTTCTCCGTGAGGGTCTTCGTTCATAACGATCATCTCTACTCCTTCTCTCTCTTGGTGGTGATTCTTCTCTTCTACTTCTTCTTTTTGGAGAATCTTCTCTTCTTTTGTAGGGTGCCGTACACTCATTGGAATAGTGTCCGGGTCTCCCACAATTGTAGCAATTGCGCTCTCGCCTAGAAGATCTTTTGTCATTGTAGGACCTTGACTTAGAGCTTCTTTCTTTGCTTCTACTCTTGTAGAATTTGTTGAAGTTCTTCACCATTAAGCTCAATTCTTCATTGAAGGTTTGTTTCTCAGTCGATGATGTGGGGGCTTCACATGAGGCTTTGTAAGAACCACTTGAATTGTTGTGAAGTTCCTCCTTATCCTTGAGTGACATCTCATGAGCAACAATTCTTCCAATGACTTCCGTTGGCTTGAGATCTTTGTAATTTGGCATCATTTGGATCAATGTGCACACGGTATCATATTTTACATCCAATGCTCTTAGGATATTCTTGATGATGAATCTGTTGATCATCTCTTCACTTCCTAAGCCGGCAATCTCATTTGTGATAAGAGCAAGCCTAGAGTACATTTCAGCGACACCTTCACCATCCTTCATTTTGAACTTGTCAAGCTGACTTTGGAGCACATCCAACTTGGATTCCTTGACGGAGTCGGTACCTTCATGCATATCAATCAAAGTATCCCAAATTTCCTTTGCATTCTCAAGACGGTTGATTTTGTTGAATTCTTCGGGGCACAAGCCATTGAAGAGGATATCACAAGGTTGAGCGTTGTATTGCATCATCTTCAATTCATCCGCACTAGCTTCACGGTTCGGCTCTCTCCAATCAAAGAATTCACCTTGCAAGCAAATACACACAATAGCCCAAACGGCGGGGTTATGTCCGAGAATATGCATTTTCATCTTTTGCGTCCCACTAGCAAAATTAGTGCCATCAAAGTAAGGACCTCTACGGTGATAATTTCCCTCGCTAGACGCCATACTCTCCTAGGTTGTGAAACCAAGGCTATGACCACCAAAAGCTATAGAAATCAAAGGAAATGGAGACCAAAGCTCTGATACCACTTGTAGGACCTTGAAGTATGTCTAGAGGGGGGGTGATTAGACTACTTGACCAATTAAAAACTTAACCTTTTCCCAATTTTAGACTTTGGCAGATTTTAGTTATCTTTGCACAATTCAAGCAATCTTCACACAATTCAAGCAAGCATGCAAAGAGTATATGAGCAGCGGAATTTAAAGCACACAACTTGCAAGAATGTAAAGGGAAGGGTTTGGAGGATTCAAACGCAATTGGACACACGGATGTTTTTGTCGTGGTTCCGATAGGTGGTGCTATCGTACATCCACGTTGATGGAGACTTCAACCCACGAAGGGTAACGGTTGCACGAGTCCAGGAGGGCTCCACCCATGAAGGGTCCACGAAGAAGCAACCTTGTATGTCCCACCATGGCCGTCGCCCACGAAGGACTTGCCTCACTAGCGGTAGATCTGCACGAAGTAGGCGATCTCCTTGCCCTTACAAACTCCTTGGTTCAACTCCACAATCTTGTCGGAGGCTCCCAAGTGACACCTAGCCAATCTAGGAGACACCACTCTCCAAGAAGTAACAAATGATGTGTTGATGATGAACTCCTTGCTCTTGTGCTTCAAATGATAGTCTCCCCAACACTCAACTCTCTCCCATAGGATTTGGATCTGGTGGAAAGAAGATTTGAGTGGAAAGCAACTTGGGGAAGGCTAGAGATCAAGATTCATATGGTAGGAATGAAATATCTTGGCCTCAACACATGAGTAGGTGGTTCTCTCTCAGCACTGGTAAGTTGGAAGTGTAGGTTTGTTCTGATGGCTTTCTCCACGAATGAAGAGGAGGTGGAGGGGTATATATAGCCTCCACACAAAATCTAACCGTTACACACAATTTACCAAACTCGGTGGGACCGAATCAACAAACTCGGTCGAACAGATTCACTAAACCTAGTGACCGTTAGTGATTTCGGTGGGACCGACATGCAACTCGGTGGGACCGATATGGTTAGGTTTAGGGCATAACATAATCTCGGTGAAACCGATTACATAAACTCGGTGAGACCGATTTTGGTAATTAGCTAACAAGAGAGTTGGTCTGGTAAATTCGGTGGGACCGATTCGCTCTTTTCGGTGAGACCGAAATGTTACGAAAGGGAAACAGAGAGTTTACATTGCAATCTCGGTGGGACCGATCGCTCACTTCGGTTAGACCGAAACGTTACGAAGGGAAACAGAGAGATTACAATCCCATCTTGGTGAGACCGAGATCCCAATCGGTGAGACCGATTTGCCTAGGGTTTGTGGAAGTGGCTATGACATTTGAACTCGGTGGCGCCAGATAGAAAGAATCGGTAGGACCAATTTTGACTTTGGGTTTAGGTCATATGTGGATGTGAGAAAGTAGTTGAGGGTTTTTGGAGCATATCACTAAGCACTTGAAGCAAGAGGCTCATTAAGCAACACCTCATCCCTCCTTGATAGTATTGGCTTTTCCTATAGTCTCAATGTGATCTTGGATCACTAAAATGTAAAATGTAGAGTCTTGAGCTTTTGAGCTTGAGCCAATCCTTTGTCCTTAATATTTTGAGGGATCCACTTTCATCATCCATGCCATGACATTCATTGAGCTTTCCTGAAATATTTGTCTTGGAATAGCATTAGCTCAATGAGCTATATGTTGTTATGAATTACCAAAACCACCTAGGGATAGTTGCACTTTCAGTAGGACTATTATGTGTGGGTGCAATAGCAACAATTTCATGTTTAACATAAGCAACTATAGCAAGTTCATCTCCATAAGCATAGTTCATATTGGCATCTTGGACACAAGCATAGCAAGCATCATCAAAAAGGGATATTTCAAGACAATCAACGGGATCATAGCAATCATCATAGTAATCATCCTTCGGTAAGCACGAAGGGAAATTAAACAATGTATGAGTTGAAGTGTTACTCTCATTAGAAGGTGGGCACGGGTAGCTAATCCGCTCTTCCTCCTTTTGTTCTTCGCTCTCCTCCTCATCTTTTTCATCCAATGAGCTCATGTGTTTCATCAATTTCTTCTTCCATAGAGTCCTACAAAATATTAGTCTCTTCTTGGACAGCGGAGACATTCTCAATAAATGCTCCAATATCGGAATTGTATTCATAATTCTCATAACAATATTTAAGTATAGCAAAAAATTTAGGTCTATACACTGAATCATCAAAATCTTCATACTCTTTAAACAAAGATTCAATTTCATAAGCACCCATAAAAGCAATGAATTCTTCTATTTGTTCCACATCATAGTAATCATATATACTATTAGCATAAGAAGCCAAGGTTTTATCATCATTAAATTTGCATGAAAAGGGAAGGTGTGGAGCCTTACAAGTATAATCATATCTCAAGCATAGTTCCCGAGCATACCAATGCAACATATGAATTTGAACCCATAATAGTTTCCCTTTTTGTGTCAAGCGATAATCCCTAAAGTATTCACGTTGATCCAACGTGTCTCCCATCACATAATTGAATGGGGTTTTCTCAGGATTATCAAAGTAGTACATAATATTTTTCACATAACCAGCATCGAGGGTTTTAGGAGGTTCCCCATCTCCATGAGTAGCAAGTACACCTAATTTTTTGGTATTTCATGTTCCATATCCATAACTAAAGATAAAGAACAACTTAGAACAGCAAATAAAAATTACTTAGTGATAAAGCAAACAAGCACACACGATAATATTCACCCCACGATATGACTCCCCGGCAACAGCGCCAGAAAAAGGACTTGATAACCCACAAGTATAGGGGATCAATTGTAGCCTCTTTCGATAAGTAAGAGTGTCGAACCCAACGAGGAGCTAAAGGTAGAACAAATATTCCCTCAAGTTCTATCGACCACCGATACAACTCTACGCACGCTTAACATTCGATTTACCTAAAACAAGTATGAAACTAGAAGGACTTTGTAGGTGTTGTTGGATAGGTTTGCAAGAAAATAAAGAGCATGTAAATAAAAAGTAGGGGCTGTTTAGGTGAAGACACAACTAAGTTAGTTTTAGTAGAGAGATTTTTGTCACGAGAAAGTTATTTGTACCTAGGCAATCGATAACTAGACCGGTAATCACTATTGCAATTTTATTTGAGGGAGAGGCATAAACTAACATACTTTCTCTTCTTGGATCATATGCACTTATGATTTGAACTCTAGCAAGCATCCACAACTACTAAAGATCATTAAGGTAAAACTCAACCATAGCATTAAAGTATCAAGTCCCCTTTATCCCATACGCCACAACCCCCTTACTCGGGTTTATGCTTCTGTCACTCAAGCAACCCACTATAAGCGAATCATGAACATATTGCAACACCCTACAGCAGGAATCCCTCATGCTTGTGAGACACGGAGGGCACAATAGGACATCACCAATAATAAAACATGCAACTCAAACCAATCACGATCATCAATTAACCCATAGAACAAAACGGATCTACTGAAACATCATAGGATAGCCATACATCATTGGGAAATAATATATAGCGTTGAGCACCATGTTTAAGTAGAGATTACAGCGGGTAAGAGAGGGGTTACACCGCTGCATAGAGGAGGGAAGATTTGGTGATGAGGGCGGTGAAGTTGTTGGTGTAGATCGCGGTGATGATGATGGCCCCCGGCAGCGCTCCGGCGCCACCGGAAGCAAGGAGGAGAGAGCCCCCCTTCTTCTTCTTCTTCCTTGACCTTCTCCCTAGATGGGAGAAGGGTTTCCCCTTTGGTCCATGGCCTCCATGGCGTGGGAGGGGCGAGAACCCCTCCGAGATTGGATCTGTCTCTCTGTCTCTCTCTGTTTCTGCATTCTCTGATTCTGCCCTTTCACCGTTTCTTTTATATCCGGAGATCCGTAACTCCGATTGGATTGAAACTTTCGCCCAGATTTTTCTCTGAAAATTAGCTTTCTTGCGGCAAAAGAAGAGCATCAACTGCCTTATGGGGTGCCCACGAGGGTCAGGGGCGCGCCCCCTGCCTCGTGGCCCCCTCAGGCACCGTCTACCGTAATGCTGTCCTAAAAATGTCAGCTCGGTTCGAAGGGCTCGAATTCCACCATGTGGTCCGAGAAAACAACCAAGCGGCGGATATTCTCGCCCGCATTGGCGCTAAACGCGATCCCTTCCCACCTAATATATTCTTGGAAAGGCTGTTCAAGCCGTCCATGGTACGGGAAGGGGAGACCGGCAACACCAGTCCGGCTCTGAACACAACCCCGGATTCCGAACCATCTGACGTAATCAGGGGCTCCGCCACCGAAATAACACCTTCGGCCCACGAAATCATGGTCGTCATCGCCCCATGGATCGAACCCTTCTTGGCCTACCTAAATAGGCAAGAGCTCCCCGAGGACCAAAATGAAGCACGTTGTATTGTGCGGCGTTCCAAGGCCTACAAAGTCCATGAGGGAGAGCTCTATAAGAAAAGTGCCACCGGAGTGCTCCAAAGATGCATCTCCGAAGAGGAAGGGCGGCAGCTCTTGGCTGAAATTCATGCCGGACTCGGCGGGCACCACGCTGCAGCCCGGGCACTTGTCAGCAAAGCCTTCCGTACAGGTTTTTATTGGCCGACAGCCCGGGCAGATTCACATGACCTTATCCAACATTGCGTCGGTTGCCAACTTTTCTCCAATCAGAGCCATATGCCCCCTACCACTCTCCAAACAATCCCCATAACTTGGCCCTTCGCGGTCTGGGGGCTGGATATGGTCGGACCTCTTAAAGGGGGAAGCCATAAGAAAAAAAATACTTATTGGTCATGGTGGACAAGTTCACCAAATGGATAGAAGCCAAACCAGTTAAAATGGCCGAATCCGGACCAATGATAGATTTCATATCAGGGGTTGTACACCGTTACGGCGTCCCCCACAACAACATCACTGACAATGGCTCAAACTTCACAGCAGATGAAGTGAAAACTTGGTGCAGCAACATGGGCATTAAGCTAGATTACGCCTCCGTCTATCATCCCTAAACAAACGGTCAAGTCGAACGTGCAAATGGTCTCATCATGAGCGGCATCAAACCCAGACTAGTGCGATCCTTGAAGGAATCGGACACGCACTGGGTCGAGGAGCTCGACTCTGTACTCTGGGGGCTGCGAACCACGCCGAATCGTACCACCGGATATACACCATTTTTTATGGTGTATGGCGCAGAAGCAGTTCTGCCCTGCGACATAATCCATGACTCACCTCGAGTGCGCATGTACGAAGAGAAGTAAGCCGAGCTAGATCGGCAGGACAACTTAGATGCCCTAGAGGAGGAACACGATGTTGCAAAAGCCCGTTCCGCATTCTATCAACAGCAGGCTCGAAGGTATCACAGCAGAGAAGTGCGGGCCAAAACTTATAACGTTGGCGAACTCGTTCTACGCCTACCGGAGAAGAATAAGGACAAGCTCAAACCCAAGTGGGAGGGTCCCTTCATCATTGATAAAGTTCTCACCGGAGGAGTGTATCGTCTGCGCAATGCACCCAACAGACTTGAGCCGAACCCATGGAACACGGCCAGATGATATGTCCATTTTGCATCATGCTTTTATATCAATATTTATTGCATTATGGGCTGTTATTACACATTTTATCTCAATACTTATGGCTATTCTCTCTTATTTTACAAGGTTTGCCATGAAGAGGGGGGATGCCGGCAGCTGGAATTCTGGCTGGAAAAGGAGCAAATATTGGAAACCTATTCTGCACTACTCCAAAAATCCTGAAACTCCACGAAACATGTTTTTGGAATTAATAAGAATTATTGAGCGAAAGAAATACATCAGGGGGCCCACACCCTGGCCAGGAGGGTGGGGGGGCGCGCCCACCCCTACTGGACGTGCCCCCTGTCTCATGGGCCCCCTGGTGGGCCCCCGGTGTCCATCTTTTGCTATATGAGGGCTTTTACCCTGGAAAAAATCATGGACAAGCTTACGGGACGAAACTCCGCTGCCATGAGGCGGAACCAATCTAGAGCTCCGGTAGAGCTGTTCTATCGGGGAAACTTCCCTCCGGAAGGGGGAAATCATCACCATCATCATCACCAACGATCCTCTCATTGGGAGGGGGTCAATCTCCATCAACATCTTCACCAGCACCATCTCCTCTCAAAACCATAGTTCATCTCTTGTATCCAATCTTGTATCAAAACCACAAATTGGTACCTGTGGGTTGCTAGTAGTGTTGATTACTCCTTGGTTGATGCTAATTGGTTTACTTGGTGGAAGATCATATGTTCAGATCCTTAATGCATATTATTACCCCTCTGATTATGAATATGAATATGCTTTGTGAGTAGTTACGTTTGTTCCTGAGGACATGGGTGAAGTCTTGCTATTAGTAGTCATGTGAATTTGGTATTCGTTTGATATTTTGATGAGATGTATGTTGTCTTTTCCTCTAGTGGTGTTATGTGAACGTCGACTACATGACACTTCAACATTATTTAGTCCTAGAGGAAGGCATTGGGAAGTAATAAGTAGATGATGGGTTGCTAGAGTGATAGAAGCTTAAACCCTAGTTTATGCGTTGCTTCGTTAGGGGCTGATTTGGATCCATATGTTTAATGTTGTGGTTAGGTTTACCTTAATACTTATTTTGTAGTTGCGGATGCTTGCAATAAGGGTTAATCATAAGTGGGATGCTTGTCCAAGTAAGGTCAGTACCCAAGCACCGGTCCACCCACATATCAAATTATCAAAGTACCGAACGCGAATCATATGAATGTGATGAAAACTAGCTTGACGATAATTCCCATGTGTCCTCGGGAGCTCCTTCCTCATTACAAGAAATTGTCCAGGCTTATCCTTTGCTACATAAAGGATTGGGCCACCTTGCTGCACTTTCTTTACTTTCATTGCTTGTTACTCGTTACAATTTATCTTATCACAAAACTATCTATTACCTACAATTTCAGTGCTTGCAGAGAAAACCTTACTGAAAACCGCTTATCATTTCCTTCTGCTCCTCGTTGGGTTCGACACTCTTACTTATCGAAAGGACTACGATAGATCCCCTACACTTTTGGGTCATGAAGACTCTTTTCTGGCACCGTTGCTGGGGAGTGTAGCGCTTTTGGTGAGTGGAACTTGATAAGGAAACATTTATATAGTGTGCTGAAATTTTCTGTTACTTGTCACTATGGAAACTAATCCTTTGAGGGGATTGTTCGGGGTATGTTCACCCCGACCAGAAGAGCAAAGAGTTGCTCCTCAATCTACTGAACTTTTTCAAAATATTTACTTTGAGATTCCTTCGGGTATGATAGAGAAACTGCTAGCTAATCCATTTATAGGAGATGGAACATTGCATCCCGATTTACACCTTATCTTTGTGGATGAAGTTTGTGGATTATTTAAGCTTGCAGGTATTCCCGATGATGTTGTCAAAAGGAAGGTCTTCCCTTTATCTTTCAAGGGAGATGCATTGACATGGTATAGGCTATGTGATGATACGAGATCTTGGAATTATAAGCGATTGAAGTTGGAATTTCACCAGAAGTTCTATCCTATGCATCTTGTTCACCGTGATCGTAATTAGATATATAATTTCTGGCCCCGCGAAGGATAAAGCATCGCTCAAGCTTGGGGGAGGCTTAAGTCAATGTTATATTCATGCCCCAATCATGAGCTCTCCCAGGAAATGATTATTCAAAAAAATTATGCTCGGCTTTCTCTCAATGATCGCAACCTGCTCGATACTTCGTGTGCTGGTTCTTATATGCTGAAGACTATTGATTTCAAATGGGACTTATTGGAAAGAATTAAAAGAAACTCTGAAGATTGGGGTTCCGACGATGGTAAGGAGTCAGGTATGACACCTAAGTTCGATTGTGTTAAATCTTTTATGGATACCGATGCTTTTCGTGGATTTAGCGCTAAATATGGACTTGACTCTGATATAGTAGCTTCTTTCTGTGAATCTTTTGCTAGTCATGTTGATCTCCCTAAAGAGAAATGGTTTAAATATAATCCTCCCGTTGAAGTGAAAGTAGTTGCACCTATTACAGTTGAAGAAAAGACTATCACCTATAGTGATCCTATTGTTCCTACTACTTATGTTGAGAAACCTCCTTTCCCTGTTAGGATAAAGGATCATGCTAGAACTTCAACTATTGTTCGTAAGAGTAATACTAGGACTTATACACGTCCTGAGCAAATCAAAGTTGAACCTAGTATTGCTATGGTTAAAGATCTCTTGGATGATGATTTAGATGGGCATGTTATTTATTTCTATGGTGAGACTGCTAATATTGCTAGACCAGATACTAAGATACATAGAACTGTCGTAGGCATGCCTGTTATTTCTGTTAAAATAGGAGATCATTGTTATCATGGCTTATGTGATACGGGTTCTAGTGCTAGTGCAATACCCTATGATTTATATAAAGAAATTATGCACGAAATTGCACCTGTTGAATTAGAAGACATTGATGTTACTATTAAGCTTGCTAATAGGGATACCATTAAACCAGTTGGGGTAGTTAGAGATGTTGAAGTCTTGTGTGGGAAGGTTAAATACCCTGCTGATTTTCTTGTTCTTGGTTCCCCACAAGATGGTTTTTGTCCCATTATTTTTGGTAGACCCTTCTTGAATATTGTTAAAGCTAAGATTGACTGTGAAAAGGATATTGTTGAGATTGGCTTGGGCGATATGAAACATGAGTTTAATTTTGCTAAATTTCGTAGACAACCCCGTGATAGAGAATCACCTAGTAAGGATGAGATTATTGGTCTTGCTTCTATTCCTGTGCCCCCTACTGATCCGTTAGAACAATATTTGCCAGACCATGAAAATGATATGTTTATGAAGGAGAGAAGGGAAATAGATGAAGTGTTCCTTAAACAGGAACCTATGCTGAAACATAACCTTCCCGTTGAAATTCCTGGGGATCCCCCTCCACCCAAGGGTGATCCCGTGTTTGAACTCAAACCATTACCTGATAATCTTAAGTATGCTTATCTTGATGAGAAGAAAATATATCCTATTATTATTAGTTCTAACCTTTCAGAGCAAGAAGAAGAAAGATTATTGAAAACTCTGAAGAAGCACCGAGCTACTATTGGATATACTCTGGATGATCTTAAGAGCATTAGTCCCACGTTATGCCAACACAAAATAAATGTGGAGAAAGATGCCAAGCCAATTAGAGATCCTCAACGACGACTGAATCCCAAGATGAAAGAAGTGGTAAGAAAGGAGATACTAAAGCTCCTTGAAGCAGGTATAATTTATCCCGTTGCTGACAGTGAATGGGTAAGTCATGTCCATTGTGTTCCTAAAATGGGAGGTATTACTGTCATTCCTAATGATAAAGATGAATTGATCCCGCAAAGAATTATTACAGGTTATAGGATGGTAATTGATTTCCGTAAATTAAATAAAGCTACTAAGAAAGATCATTACCCTTTACCTTTTATTGATCAAATGCTAGAAAGACTATCCAAACACACACATTTCTGCTTTCTAGATGGTTATTCTGGTTTCTCTCAAATACCTGTGTCAGCAGGGGATCAATCTAAAACTACTTTTACTTGCCCTTTCGGTACTTTTGCTTATAGACGTATGCCTTTTGGTTTATGTAATGCACCTGCTACCTTTCAAAGATGCATGATGGCTATATTCTTTGATTTTTGTGAAAAGATTTGTGAGGTATTCATGGATGATTTCTCTTTTTATGGATCCTCTTTTGATGATTGTTTGAGCAACCTTGATCGAGTTTTGCAGAGATGCAAAGACACTAGTCTCATCCTGAATTGGGAAAAGTGTCACTTTATGGTTAATGAAGGCATTGTCTTGGGGCATAATATCTCCGAGATAGGTATTGAAGTTGACAAAGCCAAAGTTGATGCTATTGAAAAGATGCCATGTCCCAAGGACATAAAAGCTATAAGAAGTTTCCTTGGTCATGCCGGTTTTTATAGGAGGTTCATTAAGGACTTTTCTAAAATCTCTAGGCCTCTGACTAATTTATTGCAAAAATATATTCCTTTTGTCTTTGATGATGATTGTGTAGAAGCATTTGAAATACTTAAGAAAGCTTTGATCACTGCACCTATTGTTCAGCCACCTGATTGGAATTTACCTTTTGAAATTATGTGCGATGCTAGTGATTATGTTGTAGGTGTTGTTTTAGGGCAAAGAGTTGCTAAGAAATTGAATGTTATCCAGTATGCTAGTAAGACTCTTGATACTGCCTAGAGAAATTATGCTACTACTGAAAAAGAATTCTTAGCAGTCGTGTTTGCATGTGATAAGTTTAGACCTTATATTGTTGATTCCAAAGTTACTATTCACACTGATCATGCTGCTATTAAATATCTTATGGAAAATAAAGACGCTAAGCCTAGACTCATTAGATGGGTTCTCCTGTTCCAAGAATTTGATTTGCATATTATTGATAGAAAGGGAGCTGAGAACCCCGTTGCAGACAACTTATCTAGGTTAGAGAATGTTCTTGATGACCCACTGCCTATTGATGATAGCTTTCCTGATGAACAAGTAGCGGTCATTAATGCTTCTCGTACTGCTCCCTGGTATGCTGATTATGCTAATTACATTTTTGCTAAATTTATACCTCCTAGCTTCACATACCAGCAAAAGAAAAAGTTCTTCTATGATTTAAGACATTACTTCTAGGATGACCCACACCTTTATAAAGGAGTAGATGGTGTTATTAGATGTTGTGTGCCTGAGCATGAACAGGAACAGATCCTACGAAAGTGTCACTCTGAATCCTATGGAGGACACCACGCTGGAGATAGAACTGCACACAAGGTACTGCAATCTGGTTTTTATTGGCCTACTCTCTTCAAAGATGCTCGTAAGTTTGTCTTATCTTGTGATGAATGTCAAAGAATTGGTAATATTAGTAGACGTCAAGAAATGCCTATGAACTATTCTCTTGTTATCGAACTGTTTGATGTTTGGGGCTTTGATTATATGGGACCTTTTCCTGCCTCCAATGGTTACACACATATTTTAGTTGCTGTTGATTACGTTACTAAGTGGGTAGAAGCTATTCCAACTAGTAGTGTTGATCATAACACCTCTTTTAAAATGCTTAAAGAAGTTATTTTTCCGAGGTTTGGAGTCCCTAGATATCTTATGACTGATGGTGGTTCACATTTTATTCATGGTGCTTTCCGTAAGATGCTTGCTAAGTATGATGTTAATCATAGAATCGCATCTCCTTATCATCTGCAGTCTAGTGGTCAAGTAGAGTTGAGCAATAGAGAGCTCAAATTAATTTTGCAAAAGACTGTCAATAGATCTAGAAAGAATTGGTCCAAAAAACTTGATGATGCATTATGGGCCTATAGAACTGCATACAAAAATCCTATGGGTATGTCTCCTTATAAGATGGTTTATGGAAAAGCATGTCATTTACCTCTTGAACTTGAACATAAAGCATATTGGGCTATTAAAGAGCTCAACTATGACTTCAAACTTGTCGGTGAGAAGAAGTTGTTTGATATTAGCTCACTTGATGAATGGAGAACCCAAGCCTATGATAATGCCAAGCTATTCAAAGAAAAAGTCAAACACTGGCATGACAAAAGGATACAAAAGCGTGAGTTAAACGTAGGAGATTATGTGTTATTATTCAACTCTTGTTTAAGATTTTTTGCAGGAAAAGTTCTCTCTAAATGGGAAGGTCCTTACGTTATCGAGGAGGTCTATCATTCTGGTGCCATAAAAATCAACAACTTCGAAGGCACAAGTCCGAGGGTGGTGAACAGTCAAAGAATTAAACATCATATTTCAGGTAATCCTATTAATGTTGAAACTAATATTATAGAAACCGTAACCCCGGAGGAATACATAAGGGACACTTTTCAAAACGTTCCAGACTCCGAAAAGGAATAGGTATGTGGTACGGTAAGTAAACCGACTCCAAAACAACTCCAATGGCAATTTTTATCAGTTTTGGAATATTTAAGAATTTTAGGAAGAAAGAAGTAGTCCGAGAGGGACACGAGGCCCCCACGAGAGTGGAGGTCATGCCCACCCTTACTGGGCGCGCCCCCTGTCTCGTGGGCACCTCGTGTGCCTCTCGGACTCTGTTTTCTTGCACGTTATGTATTTTGGTAGGTAAAAATTCATTATATATACTCCCGACAGTTTTGATCACCGTATCACGCAAATATCCTTTGTTTTCATTTCGAGCTGTTCCTGTTGCAGATTAAGAGCAAGATGTCTTCCCAAGAGTCAGTCGGGGAGAGTCGGGTGTCTCACCCAACACCAGGACCAGGAGCAAATAGCGATGCTTATCACTTTGGACCATCAACGGAGGATGAGATGGAGGCCGACTTGAAAAGGATAGATGCCATGGAGGAAGATCAAGAAGTTACCTCTCGTCTCCAAGGAGCATTCATGTTGGGGGAACTACACAGCTCGGCTATTCCAAATTCGGTCATCCCTTCCAACTTTAGATTTCTTTCTTATGAAAATATGAAAAAGAGCGTCACTTGTTCCCCAGAAGCTATGCAGCATCCTTGGGTAAAGGGAGATTTAACCGTTACGGGTAAGCTCCGTAAAGAAATTATGGACCTCAAACAACAAGTCAATAAGCTCGAGGAGGAGAACCGTATCCTGAGGGGCATCATCGCCAAGAAGATCATAACACCGACCGTGAAGAAGGAGACATAACCACATTGATATGGGCACTCCCCTTGGCGACTGCCAAGCTTGGGGGAGGTGCCCCGGTATCATATCACCATCACACTCCTATCTTTACCGTTTTATTTAGTTCGATCCTTTTAGTAGTATCTTGATTTAGTAGATTGAAGTTTTGATTTCAAGTAGTTTGAGTTTTGCTTTGTGATCTCTTTATGTATTCGAGTCCATGATCTATCTATAATAAAGATTAGTGTTGAGTCAAGGGCTTTGCTATGTTTCTATGATCTTGAGAAAGTAGAAAGAATAAAAGAGTTCATATTGATCTTGTGGTTAGTGATGACTTCACACATAGAAAGTATGAGGCATAAAAGTTGTTGAGAGTTGATAAACGTAGTTTTGGTCATCGTTGCAATTAATAGGAAGTGATAAGGAAAGAGAGGTTCACATATAAATATATTATCTTGAACATCTTTTATGATTGGGAGGACTCATTAAGTATGACATGCTAAAAGAGTTAACGTTGGACAAGGAAGACAATGTAATGGCTTATGTTTTCTCACATCTCAGTTAAAGTATATTGTTATTGACCTTCCAAACATGTTGAGCTTGCCTTTCTCCCTCATGCTAGCCAAATTCCTTGCACCGAGTAGAGATACTACTTGTGCTTCCAAATATCCTTAAACCGAGTTTTGTCATGAGAGTCCACCATACCTACCTACAGATTGAGTAAGATCCTTCAAGTAAGTTGTCATGTTGCAGGCAATAAAAATTGCTATCTAAATATGTATGACTTATTGGTGCAGAGAAAAGAAGCTTTGTATGATCTTGTTATGGAAGCAATAAAAGCGACGAACTGCATAATAAAGGTCCACATACAAGGGGCAATATAAAGTGACATTCTTTTGCATTAAGATTTTGTGCATCCAACCCTAAATGCACATGACAACCTCTGCTTCCCTCTGCGAAGGGCCTATCTTTTACTTTATGCTTTTACTTTATGCTTGAGTCAAGGTGATCTTCACCTTTCCCTTTTCATTTTATCCTTTGGCAAGCTCCTCGTGTTTGAAAGATCATGATATATATATATATCCAATTGGATGTAAGTTAGCATGGGCTATTATTGTTGACATCACCTAAAGGTGAATACGTTGGGAGGCAACACAATAAGCCCCTATCTTTCTCAGTGTCCGGCTGAAACTCCATAACCACAAGTATTGCGTGAGTGTTAGCAATTGTAGAAGACTACAAGATAGTTGAGTATGTGGATTTGCTGAAAAGGCTCTATTGTTGACTCTTTCTGATGTTATGATAAATTGCAATTGCTTCAATGACTGAGATTACAGTTTGTTAGTTCTCAATGAAGTTTTTGAACCATACTTGACATTGTGAATTGATTGTTACTTGAGTATAAGAAATCATATAATAAAAATCTATATATGTTGTTGTTACAAGAATGATCATGATGCCCCCATGTCCGTATTTTATTTTTATCGACACCTCTATCTCTAAACATGTGGACATATTTTTTGATATCGGCTTCCGCTTGAGGACAACCGAGGTCTAAGCTTGGGGGAGTTGATACGTCCATTTTGCATCATACTTTTATATCAATATTTATTGCATTATGGGCTGTTATTACACATTTTATCTCAATACTTATGGCTATTCTCTCTTATTTTACAAGGTTTACCATGAAGAGGGGGGATGCCGGCAGCTGGAATTCTGGCTGGAAAAGGAGCAAATATTGGAAACCTATTCTGCACTACTCCAAAAATCCTGAAACTCCACGAAACATGTTTTTGGAATTAATAAGAATTATTGAGCAAAAGAAATACATCAGGGGGCCCACACCCTGGCCAGGAGGGTGGGGGCGCGCCCAACCCTACTGGGCGTGCCCCCTGTCTCCTACGCCCCCTGGTGCCCCCCCGGTGTCCATCTTCTGCTATATGAGGGCTTTTACCCTGGAAAAAATCATGGACAAGCTTACGGGACGAAACTCCGCCACCACGAGGCGGAACCTTGGTGGAACCAATCTAGAGCTCCGGCAGAGCTGTTCTACCAGGGAAACTTCCCACCGGGAGGGGGAAATCATCACCATCATAATCACCAATGATCCTCTCATCGGGAGGGGGTCAATCTCCATCAACATCTTCACCAGCACCATCTCCTCTCAAAACCCTAGTTCATCTCTTGTACCCAATCTTGTATCAAAACCACAAATTGGTACATGTGGGTTGCTAGTAGTGTTGATTACTCCTTGTAGTTGATGCTAATTGGTTTACTTGGTGGAAGATCATATGTTCAGATCCTTAATGCATATTATTACCCCTTTGATTATGAATATGAATATGCTTTGTGAGTAGTTATGTTTGTTCCCGAGGACATGGGTGAAGTCTTGCTATTAGTAGTCATGTGAATTTGGTATTCGTTTGATATTTTGATGAGATGTATGTTGTCTTTTCCTCTAGTGGTGTTATGTGAACGCCGACTACATGACACTTCATCATTATTTGGGCCTAGAGGAAGGCATTGGGAAGTAATAAGTAGATGATGGGTTGCTAGAGTGACAGAAGCTTAAACCCTAGCGTTGCTTCGTTAGGGGCTGATTTGGATCCATATGTTTAATGTTGTGGTTAGGTTTACCTTAATACTTCTTTTGTAGTTGTGGACGCTTGCAATAGGGGTTAATCATAAGTGGGATGCTTGTCCAAGTAGGGGCAGTACCCAAGCACCGGTCCACCCACATATCAAATTATCAATGTACCGAACGCGAATCATATGAACGTGATGAAAACTAGCTTGACGATAATTCCCATGTGTCCTCGGGAGCTCCTTCCTCATTATAAGATATTGTCCAGGCTTATCCTTTGCTACATAAAGGATTGGGCCACCTTGCTGCACTTTATTTACTTTCATTGCTTTTTACTCGTTACAATTTATCTTATCACAAAACTAACTATTACCTACAATTTCAGTGCTTGCAGAGAAAACCTTACTAAAAACCGCTTATCATTTCCTTCTGCTCCTCGTTGGGTTCGACACTCTTACTTATCGAAAGGACTACGATAGATCCCTTACATCTGTGGGTCATCACCAGACTCCGGAGATTCTACGCCTAGTGCTGAACTCAGTGTTCGTCTCCTTACCTCCGCTCTTTCAATCATGTTCTCGTTTTTTCCTTTCTCGCCCTGTTTACCTTCTTCACACAAGGTATTAAATACTGTGCGGATGCTTGAATCGCTCAGGACGCACTATGTGTGCTCACCATACCTGGGGGCTTCCTATACGGAAGCTAAATATAATTACTTTTATGGCTTCCTGCCTACAACATATGCGTCCTTTTCCATATGTGCCTTTTCTTCGCCATTATATGCATCGATATGACTTAAGATTTGGCCATGCTAGGTTGCCTGGCTCTTGTGTTTATGCCCTACGTTCCCGTTAATTCGGCTAGGGCATAAGGGGAGCACCTCTGCGATTGTTACTGCCGGTTCAGCCGGATGTGTACCTCAGACTGGGTGAAGCCGAAAGCTAGCGTTCTTGAGGGAATATTCGGTCGGTGAACAAAAGATGTTTCTTTTGTTTATTAAAACGTAAATCCCCAAATGTTTTGTATCATGCACTTCTGTTCGCAGTTCGGACATGAAGATCGATGCATGCGTACCCAGGGAAACGAACCCCTAATGGAACTATTCTCTCTGGAAGATGTTTCTTACTACCCATGTAATATAACATAACTAGTTGGGTACTTGTCTGTTCAAGCACTAATGACCCCTACGCCTGGTTTCCACGCATACCCCAGGTGTACATAACTGAGCGGGTATTCGGATACACCCCGGATTGTCGGGTCCGGGGGCTGAAGCGAAAAGGTCCGCCATGACAAATGATTTTCAATCCGGCTAGGGACTACAAATGTCCATTGAATTACATAGTTACTTGGACTGGCTATATTCTTCCTCTATACCATCCGACAGGCTGTCTAACCTACAATCATGTTGGGAATACTTTGCAGCTAACGCTATTTGGTCATACACCAGACTCACAGGAATCTCTTGCCCATCTGGCCCCACAGGCCCGACTTCGGTCATATGGTTCGGGTCAGCCTTGGCGTATCGTGTCTTCACCATGGCCCAGGCTTCCCTTGCACCTTGTCGGCAGGCTACCACCTTCCATAACCGGAAGCGCCGCCGTGCTCCTTTGAGCATATCCACGAGATCCCCCATGCCTCCTAGCAGGGAAGCGGATGGCCACAAGGCCTGGGCAATACCCTGCATCACCTGTCGAGCTCGTCCTTGCAGTTATGAGAGATCTTGCAGCAAATCGCCTGCAGACCCGAGCATCTCCTCTTCAGGACGGCCCGTCAGCATACCTACAGACATAATTCTATTTATACGCCTCCTCGCCGAACTGTACTACAGTTCATTTAAGCACTTACCATAAATGCCGCAACGAAGCCTCATGTTCTCCTTCACGGAGTCTGCAAGCTGAGCTCGAACATCTGCTAATTCGACGCCCAGCTGGATGTTGGCATCTTGGAGATTGTTTTTCTCCTGCCTAACTTGCATAAGCACACGCTCGCCAGCATTTAGCTGTCTTCGGAGATGTGACTCACTATCTTTTATGACCTCCGGATTCTCTCCGGGATTGTCTACAGAATCTTGTGTTAGACTTATAAATCAAGCCACATACTAACTGGTATACGTACTTAAAATTTCACTATTGAGAAAAGTATTACCAGATGAGGCCTTCTGGGATTCCTCTAGTTTGGCAGTTGCGGCCCTCAGCTGGGTCTTGCACTCCTCTAGCTCCCGAGTTAAATGGGTATTCTTCTCTAGAAGAACCTGTGCATACAATGATCCTTAAAGTAGTTGTTCCACCTGTTTCAAGTCTCAGGGGCTACTGTTATACACACTTATCAAATTTTCTTACCCGTATATCCTTTGCATACTGGTCCATCACTCGGGCGAGTCCATCTTGGGCAGCTCGGATGTATGCGTCCCCTGAATTGAAGGCATTGAATGCCTCTTCGGAAAAAATATCATTGCGGAGTACGGCCCGTCGGTGCCGGTGATTCATGGCGCTCTCTACTTCAGAATTTGTGGCGGAGAGCCTATCCGCATCCTCTATCGGGGGACAATTCGGAATCGACCCCACATTAGCCTCCTCTCTTGCAGCCGGTCCTGGAATCCAGCTGGTGGAGGCGTGACCGGCAGGATCTCCGGATATAGTCCGACGACAACTCTTTCTGCCAGGACACGATGGACGCCGTTACATTTCAAAAATGATAATCGCGGAGCGGATTTTAATTATATCTCTACAATGGTGTTTCGACCCTAACTGCCTTCCTCTTGAGCCTGCCTGGCCTGAATGCACTTTGCTGATGAGCACCTAGGGGCTCGCGCCGCATTCGTATGGCTGTCTCTATAAAAGTATGATATTTGTACATAAGGCATGGTATAAGGAAGGAATCCTCTTTGGAGGTTAGGGCTTCAGCTTTGCTTACATGCGATGCAGGGAACAGTCCGGGGTAGTCGACAATAATGGCCACCAAGGTGCCGTCACAGCTTGCCTGATAAAATGTCCCGTTGACAAGCTCCACAGATATATCCGGATCTTCTTCGAGTCCAGGGTCAAGGGCCCGACCAGGATCCTCTGGCTACGGGGAGGGGCTGTTGAACTCTTTCACGGCCTTCCTCAGTTCCTTTTAGAAATATCAAGATAAATGATTGTGATGAAGGATGCAAGAACGAATAGAGTTGAGTAAAGAGTAATGGCTTACCCAGCTTGGTGAGTTGTATATGGAAAATCCATCCCGCGGTTTAATGCGGAGTAACTCCTCGTCTTCTCCTTTATATAAATCGGACAGTATTTTTGCCAGAGCAGTGGCAGAGTCCGGACCTTTACGACCGCAGCGGGTGGCATCGTCTTCCCCGTTGAAGTGCCACATGGGCTTCCCCCGATATTGAAGTGGATGCACCCCCCGCATTATGCATGTTGATATAACTTCGACTATTGTCAGTCCTGATTGGGCCAGTGTCTTTATCCTACCCATCAGGAAGTGGACTTCTCTGTCATCTTCCTCCTGGGGGCTCCGAGGGCGCCAACTTTGGCGTTTCTTCAGCGGAGCATTATTAAACTCAGGAAGGCCCGTTCGGATTGGGTCCGGGAGGGGAACGTCATCTACATACAACCACTCCGACAGCTAGTCTTCGGATGCCTGGAGTACCGGACAGGTAACCGGTCTGGGCGACGCACCATATTTCGGCTCCGCCCACTTGATATATAGACCCCCCTGATTACGAGGGACGAGGCAGAATAACTTCTTCCATAACCTGAAGTGAGCCTCGCAGCCTAGGAATAACTCACAGAGGGCAATGTATCCAGTGATGTGCAGGACGGAGGCGGGGGTAAAGTTATGCAACTGGAGGCCGTAGAACTCCAGGAGCCCGCGGAGGAACGGGTGGACTGCAAACCCGACGCCTCTTAGCAAATATGGGACGAGGCATACCCGCTCCCCCCGAGATGGGTTAGGAGATCTCTCCGCTTGCGCCCCGCCATTATAGGTGGCTAGTCCGGCTCGGACGGGGACCATGTACGTGGGTGGAAGAAACCCTCGGGTCTGCAACTCTACTAAACGGCTGTGGGGGATAGAACATTTTTCCCAATCACCTGGCTTAGAGCTAAGAGAGCGAGAAGAGGAGCTGCGGCGGCCGTCCATGGTGGAATGGTTTTTTCAGATGCGCTCTGTCGAATGCTTGCTTGACGAAAGAAGGTGAGATTTGGATCTGAGGATCCCCCGTCTATAGACGGTTCGCCTATAGGGTCAGGGTGGCAAATGTAAAAATGCCCCGGCCCCTCGTATTCGCTCGACACGTGGAGATGGCCATTATTGAGGCACAGAAGCCGAGGAACACAACATTGATGGGAAGCCAGACACTGTTGGCTACAACAGGTACTCTAGATTTGGAGAAGAACCCGCCTTGCAATGCCGAAGACAATCTACGCGCCGGACTCATCGTCATTGAAGCCTGGTTCGGGGGCTACTGAGGGAGTCCTGGATTAGGGGTTATCCGGACAGCCGGACTATATGCTTTGGCTGGACTGTTGGACTATGAAGATACAAGACTCAAGACTTCATCCCGTGTCCGGATGGGACTCTCCTTTGCGTGGAAGACAAGCTTGGCGATTTGGATGATAGATCTCCTTCTTTGTAACCGACTCTGTGTAACCCTAGCCTCCTCCGGCGTCTATATAAACTGGAGAGTTTAGTCCGCAGGACAACATCAATCATACCATAGGCTAGCTTCTAGGGTTTAGCCTCTATGATCTCGTGGTAGATCAACTCTTGTAATAATCATATAATCAAGATCAATCAAGCAGGAAGTAGGGTATTACCTCCATAGAGAGGGCCCGAACCTGGGTAAAACATCATGTCCCCCGCCTCCTGTTACCATTAGCCTTAGACGCACAGTTCGGGACCCCCTACCCGAGATCCGCCGGTTTTGACACCGACAGGAGGCACGTGCGTCAAGTGAGGGAGTCCTGGACTAAGGGGTCCTCAGGCATCCGGGCTATGTGATATGGGCCGGACTAATGGGCCATGAAGATATAAGATTAAAGACCCTTCCCTCTGTCCGGATGGGACTCTCCTTTGCGTGGATGGCAAGCTTGGCATTCGGATCATGCACCTTCCTTTCTTTGTAAACCGACTTTGTATAACCCTAGATACCTCCGGTGTCTATATATACCGAAGGGTTTAGTCCATAGGGGCAGAACATCATACAGGCTAGACATCTAGGGTTTAGCCATTACGATCTCGGGGTAGATCAACTCTTGTAACCCCTATACTCATCAAAGTCAATCAAGCAGGAAGTAGAGTATCACCTCCGTTAAGAGGGCCCGAACCTGGGTAAACATCGTGTCCCCTTCCTCCTGTTACCTTCGATCCTTAGACGCATAGTTCGGGACCACCTACCCGAGATCTGCCGGTTTTGACACCGACATTGGTGATTTCATTGAGAGTTCCACTATGTCGTCGCCAGAAGGCTTGATGGCTCCATCAATCATCCACAATAATACTGCCCTGAGGGAGACTTTTCTCCCCGGCCAAATCTTCATTTTCGGCGGCTTCGCACTACGTGCCAATTCGATTGGCCATCTAGAGCAGATCGACAACTATGCCCCTGGTTATCAGATCAGTTTTGGAAATCTGAATTATGTCGCTGACATCCGAGAAGACTTGATCTTCCAAGGGTTCGCGGCCCCAATCACCGCTCTGGCCGAAGATCCGGAGAGCACCACCAGGTCCGAAGACGGGAGTTTAAAGCCCGTCGGACTCTGTGCGGCCATAGAGCCTTGCATCGGAGAACCGGAGGGGATTACATCACCGGCAGGTCGGGAGTCACGCCAGGCTCCCTCTATCCTCATCGAGCCGGACTCACCTCCATACACCAGCTCCAAACTCTCAAGGTCTGTGTTATACGAGCTCGGCCAGGAAACTCCTGTCCCGCCCCGCTTCACGGATCCTCGCTTCCTTGTCCAAATCTCACCCTTAAACGAGGCCCTAGACTTAATGCGATCTCTCTCCAATACAGAAGGATCATTGCCGAACTACGCCCAACCCACACTAGGGGCTGAGAGCGGGGAATTTTACGTCCCACCCGCCACCCACTTCATAGCCATTGTCGAGAACTTAACCAACATGCTCGATTACGCTTCCGAAGACATCGACAGCATGGATGACGATGCCGGAGAAGAGCAAAGCCAGAACCAGCCGCTTATCGGACGGTGGGCGGCTACTTCCACATATGACGTGTACATGATGGACACACCCAAAGAGGATGACAGCGAAGGTGGGAAGGACCTAGTCGAGGACAAGCCTCCCATGGCACCACCAAAGCGTCATCGTCAACGGCGCCACTCTAATCGTGTCACGAAAAAGACAGCAATACCGGCACCAGAGACAACAATACTCCAAATAACGCCGAAGACCAAGAATCCCCTATGGAACCAACATCCGAACATGAGGATTGGGAGGATGGGCAAGTCAACCCCAATGACCCCATCGGGAACGAGGGCTCGGAAGATAGTAACTACTTACCGACCTCCAAAGAGGACCAAAGCCTCGGCGACGAAGAACTCATCGTCCGGAGGAACCCCTCGAACAAGAGTGCTTTAAGCGCCGGCTAATAGACACTGCAAGAAACTTGAAAAAGAAACAACAGCAGCTTCAAGCTGATCAGGATCTGCTCAATGACAGATGGACTGATGTCCTGGCAGTCGAGGAATACGGCCTCGAACGCCCAACTAAGAGTTATCCAAAGTGCAAGCTGCTACCCCAATTCGACGACGATGCCCCAGAGCATATACTGCCAATGCGTAACACCGCCAACGGACCTGGCTGACCACCATGTGGCCGAGACAAAGCGGCAACTCAAGCCGAACACCAACCTGCACCACCCCGCCATAAAGGTTGAGAGACAGCAGCTCCAGGATACACCTATGACCTACGAAAGGACCTAGCTAATAGAGCCGGTCAGACTGGATCAACCTATGGATCAAGGGGGCGTGCCCCAGCATGAGCAGACGGCCATCAGGCCTGGCGCGATAAGCACAACTTCACCCGGGCTGAAAACCGCATACAGACTCCATCCGAACTATGGTGTGACGTTGCCCGATACAGAGGCACCGCACACCCCCTATGCTTTACTGACGAGGTAATGGAGCACCAGTTCCCAGAAGGGTTTAAGCCCGTGAACAGCAAATCATACGATGGCACAACAGATCCCGTAGTATGGATTGAAGATTTTCTTCTCCGCATTCACATGGCTCGCGGTGACGATCTACATGCCACCAAATACCTCCCCCTCAAACTTAAGGGACCAGCTCGGCACTGGTTAAACAGCATCCCAGAAAACTTCATTGGAAGCTGGGAAGACCTGGAGGATGCCTTTAGAGATAACTTCCAGGGCACTTATATCCGGCCTCCGGACGCTGATGACCTCAGTCACATACTCCAACAGCCCAGAGAGTCGGCCAGAAAATTCTGGACCCGGTTCCTAATCAAAAAGAACCAAATCGTTGATTATCCGGACACCGATGCTCTAGCAGCCTTTAAACACATCATCCGCGAAAAATGGCTTGCCCGACACCTCGGCCAAGAAAAGTGGAAGTCCATGGCAACCCTCACATCACTCATGACCTGCTTTTGCACAGACGAAGACAGCTGGCTTGCCCATAGCAGCACCAGTACCAGCAATCCTGGCACTTCTGAAGCAAGGAACAGAAACGGCAGGCCCCGACGCAACAAAAACAAGCATCGGAGCAACACTATTAACGCCGAAGACACGAAGGTCAACGCCGGATTCAGTGGCTCCAAATCCGATCGGTGGAAGAGGCCATTCAGAAGAAACAAAGACGGTTCATCTAGCCTCGACCGAATGCTCGATCGACCTTGCCAGATCCATGGCACCCATGACAAGCCTGCCAACCATACCAACAGAAGCTGTTGGATCTTTAAACAGGCTAGTAAGTTAAACACCAAGCACACGGGGAAAGGGTCACCCAGCGAGGACGATGACGAGGCGCCTCGCCCATCGAACATAGGGGGATAGAAGAAATTTCCCCCCGAGGGCAAGATGGTGAACATGATATACATTACTCACATCCCCAAGAGGGAGCTCAAGCGCGCGTTAAGGAACATATACGCGATAGAGCCAGTTGCCCCAAAATTCAACCCATGGTCATCATGCCCGATCACCTTTGATCACAGAGACCATCCGACCAGTATCTGTCATGGAGGTTTAGCCGCGTTGGTCCTCGACCCAATTATCAATGGATTCCACCTCACGAGAGTCCTCATGGACGGCGGTAGCAGTCTAAACCTGCTCTATCAGGACACAGTCCGGAAAATGGGTATTGACTCATCAAGAATCAAGCCCACCAAAACTTCCTTTAAAGGATTAATACCTGGTGTCGAGGCCTGTTGCACGGGCTCAATCACATTGGAAGTCGTCTTCGGTTCGTCGAACAATTTCCAAAGCGAAGACTTGATCTTCGACATCGTCTCTTTCCATAGTGGCTATCATGCACTGCTTGGACGAACTGCGTTTGCCTGCTTCAATGCGGTCCTGCACTATGCTTATCTAAAACTCAAAATGTCAGGACCACACGGTGTTATAAAATTCCATGGAAACATGGATCACTCCCTCTGTACTGAGGAACACACCGCAGCCCTCGCAGCGGAAGTGTAGGTCGGCCTTATCAAGCCGCACTCCACATCGGCCGTCAAGCCCCCGGACCCTGTCAAACGAGTCCGGACTACCCCACAGAATGATAGTCCAGCTCGTCAGGAGCTTGATTAGCAATCCGCCCTCTGTCTTAGCCCCAACCAAACAACGGCGTATGTACCACGTGCACATAACTATGCACTAAAGATACCATGGGCGACGATGGAGGCATATCAAGGATAAAGTCCACAATTCGGCTCAACCGTGCCTGGACCCCCATCTATGTTTTTCTTAACTTCATTTTTCTTTTTCAGGTTCCTTACAACCCACATCACCTTTTAATGGTGTCAAGGGCCCTTTTGCCGGACCCTTATGAAACCTGTTAATTAACCCTCTCAAAGGACCACACACCAAGGCGAAAGGCAACATAGATGCACGGCAGAGTACCTCAAGGATCTTCAAAGATCACCTCTTCCCCTTTTTAGCATCTATACACAACTTTCCCTTGTGCTCGGCATGTAAAATAGCCTCGATGCTTATAGCATTATCTATATAAATATGTTTTGACGTATCAATTAGACTATAATGGAAACAATTTTTCGCCCAAACTATTCGGTACTGGCTTATTTCCTAATCTGTATTCCTTCTTCTCTTTCGTCTGATTGTCCTGTACACCTCGGCACGATCTAAATCGCCAGGGGCTCCATTCAGCCACGTACATTTCTTAAATATACCATAAGTCCGAACACTTTTACAGTACAATTTGGTGTCCCGAATCTAGTATATTATAAGCATCAGTTCTGAATCATGTCTTGTGTCAATAGTTGGGTTGACCGACTCCTATGGTTACTATCTTACATTCCGATTGTTTGGCTAAGGAAGTAAAGGGAGAACTACCGTGATTATGTTTCTGGTTAGCCGGATAAACACCTCACTAGAGAAAGCTGAAAACTGGCTGTCATGATGCGGCGAGAGCTGGTCAGCTATTCGGTGACTCAGTGTAAATCTCTTGCCATTTTTTCCGTCTCACACGAAGGACTGGTTTTTATCTAGTCAGGTGTCTACAACACCTAAGTTCGGATCATCGAACAATACCAGGAGCTGCGCCTACAATCTTATTGTCAAACTCCTATGGCTAAGTGAGAGTGATAAAGCCGCATAGTCTGATTGCCTGGTTCGCCGCACCAGCACCTCCTTCAAGGACCAAGTCGTTGGGTTAAGTGTGTTTTTGTGCTGTTCCGAACACCCCCATAGTATCTATGGCAAACTCTCAGATTCAATAAACGGCCGCAACAGAGGATAAATAATTTCAGATGAAACAAGACTAAAATTATATAAACGCCCTGTTTTCATTATGCAAAGTTTGGGCAGAACAAAAACATTCATTCAAAAACAATGTCCTTCGAACACAGGCCCTCTATAATGCGGGATCCTTCAAGGACATCGTTGAAGTATCACTCCGGCATACGATGTTCCTTGCCTGTGAGCGGTCCTTCAGTTGCAAGACTAGTGGCATTCATCTTCGCCCACTGCACCTTGACACGAGCAAAGACCATCCGGGCACCTTCGATACAGACTGACCGCTTTATAGTATCAAGCCGTCGGCAGGCATCAACCAACCGCTTCACAAGCCCAAGGTAGCTACTAGGTATGGGTTCGGCTGGCCAAAGACGGACTATGACATCCTTCATGTCTAGTCCCGGCCACCCTATGTAGCTCGGTCAGTTGTTTCAGCTGATCACTCAGGGGCACATGATGCTCTAGCGCAAGGTACTGCAACCAGAACAACTTCTCTGTTGAGCTCCCCTCTTCGGCTCGGAAGAAATCTGCAGCATCTGCAATACTTCGGGGCAGATCCGCAAACGCTCCTAGAGAACTCCAAATGCGTGTCAATAAGGTGTAATTTCTCCTTACATATTTGCTCTGCATATTAAAGGCCTTACTCGCTGCGATCTGCTTGGCTTCTCGGATCTCCTAACAGGCGCCTTGGGCTTCAACCCGGGCCTCGTTCGCACTTTGGAGCGCCATAGCAAGTTTAGAGTCTCGATTTGACACCTTGCGCTCCAAGGACTCACATTTGTTTATAGCATCAGTGAGCTCTTGTTGGACTTCCTCCAACCTTGCTCATGTTTTTGACGAGCGGTTCGTTCCTTGTCCGCCTCCTTCTTGGCCTCGGCTAGCGCGCTCTTGACGGCTTTGACCTCAGACGTGTCAACTATGAGCATAATCATAAAGATTAGTTAGATAACAAATTGGAACTCTTATCATTTCAAGATACGCTTCGGTATCACATACCTTGCTTTTCCTCCAAGATACGCATGCGAGGTTGCCGCTAGCATTGAAGCCTATTAATCAAAAGAGACATATATGTTAGCTCCTTTGAAACATTATTCGATCCTCTGATCGGCCTTTCTTCGCGAATGCCGAATAGAGTCTCAGGGGCTACTAACTACGCACAGGCATTCCTTATGCAAACAGCCAAAATGTGTTAAGTCACAAACCTCAAAGCCTGTTAAAAGGCTGGTATAGGCTTGGTTCAATCCATTTTTAGCGGACCGCACCTTTTCAACCACTGTACCCATAAGGGTACCGTGCTCCTCCATGATGGAGCCGCTTTGAAGGGCTTCCACCAAAGTGTCCGGCGCCTCCAGATTGATAGAGGATGCTGGTGGAGATGGCACGCCCCTTCTTTCGAAGGAGGCTGCTCGCTCGATTTCAGAGATGTATGGGTCTCCGAAATAATATTTGGTTGGGGGCCGAACTGAGCTTGTCCCCCATCGCCGATCTCCATGGGGGTCAGCTTCCCCCTCTTTTCGTCAACAGAGGTATTACCCTCTGTCGCCACCTTCACGGCCTCCCGCACCTCCCCGCGACTTGGAGAGGTTCTTCGGGACAACACTTCAGTGTTGTCCGTAGTGGTGGGTGGAGAAACCTGCAGAGGAGATTCGCTCTCCATCGCGTTCGGCCCTAGCGAGTTCCTAGTTGAAGATGATCGTTGAGGGAGATCATGAGCCGGGCTGCACCGCGTAATTCAATATATTAGAACTCCAAGGCATGAAATCGGATATATGAATGGTATCTTTGGATACTTACGATCCGATCAGGGGCTTTGGCCTGGGGTGCCACTCGGGGATGGCTTCGGCATCCGTTTTGGAGTCATCCGAAAGGGAGGGTTTCCCCTTCTTGGACGCTTCCGCCTCTAGATCCGTGGAAGCCACCCTTTTCTTCTTTTTCCCTTAAGGGGAGAGTTGCCCACCGTGAGAGAAGGAGGACTCGGTGTCTTCGGACAAGATGTCTGAAGCACCTTTACGGTGGAGGCCACTCCTGGCCTCCTTGCCCTTCTTCTTGGCCTTCTTCTCTGGCGCCTGATATGGCGCCAGAACCTGCATCTTCGTCAGCAAAGGGGTGGCCTGGTCTTTGGGCAGCGGAGCCGGACATTTGATCTACTCCGCCTTCTTTGTCCAGCCCTGCGAGAGTAGGAAAGTTCAATATACTCCTTGGATTTGCAAATTAAATTCATCATAAAACTTACGGGAGTAGCCGGACGAGGGTAGTCGAGGCCGCGGTCTTCGGTCATTTCCGGCCACGACTTTTGAGCCTTGAAGAGCAGCTTCCATATGTCTCCGTGCGTTGTGTCGAAGAACCGCTGCAGGGTTCGAGGACCGGCCGGGCCGAATTCCCACATATGTTGGTTCTGGCATTGACAAGGGAGAATCCGGCAAAAAAGCATCACCTAGATCACGCTGGCAAGGCTGGTGTTCTTGTTTATCATGCCCTTGACGTGGCTCTCCAGCGTTGTCACCTCGTCAGGCGACTCCCAATCTAGGTCCTTATTGAGCCAGGATGTAAGCCACATCAGGGGGCCTGGACTTGAACTCAGGAGCGGCGGCCCATGTGGAATCGTGGGGTTCCATGATATAGAACCACCCCTGCTGCCATCCCTTGACGATCTCCACAAAGGTCCCCTTTGGCCAGGTGACGTTGGGGAGTTTGGTTACCATGGCGTCGTCGCACTCCGCGTGTTGGCCTTCGACCACCTTTGGCTTCACATTGGAGACCTTGAGCCATAGGCAGAAGTGGGGAGGCACGCGGAGGAATGCCTCGCACACGACGATAAACGCCGAGATGTTGAGGAGGAATTTGGGGCTAGATCATGAAAATCTAACCCATAGTAAAACATGAGACCACAGACAAAAGGATGAAGGGGAAACCCTAGTCCACGAAGGAATTGGGGGATGAACACTACCCTTTCAATAGGCTTCAGAGTAGGAATGATCTGCTTTTTGGCAGGGAGCCGGTGGACTATGCCCGTGGTCAAGTACCCAGCTTCCCAGAGCTCCATGATGTTCTCCTCTATAACATAGGAAACCATCCACTTGCCCTGCGCTCCAAATCCGGACATGGCTAGGAGTGTTTGGTGGCGGTGGAAAGGATTGGGACTGGGGCGCTGGAGCTCGAATGGCAGATAGGCATAGGAGGAAGAAGGCGTGAGGTAAAAAGATGGATCTTTGCCTTCTTATAAAGGCAGTGGATATCAAGCGTCCCCTCTGGAGCCTTAAATCTCGCCTATTCCTAAGAGGACATGTGAACGGCACGGTTGGATTACCCAAACCCCTGTTGATGAGAATCCCGTGATAAGGGGGCACGATCCCTTCTTTGACAAGACATGCCTATGACCGTGCCTCAAAACACGAAGCGAGGGTTGTAAAATGGTTCGGAATATTAACAAGGCCAGGACATAACGCCTCGCAAGAAAATCGCCTATGGACATGACTTTCTTTGTTTTGAGTATTTGTTGCCCTTGCAGCTTGAAGTTGTGATTACTAAACAAAGCCGGATACAACTATCATGTGTGAAGGATTGCTTTGGAGTATTCGGAGAAGGAACCCGCCTTGCAATGCCGAAGACAATCTGCGCGCCAAATACGTCATCATTGAAGCCTCGTTCAGGGGCTACTAAGGGAGTCTTGGACTAAGGTGTCCTTGAGGGTCTGGGCTATGTGATATGGGCCGGACTAATGGGCCGCGAAGATATGAGATTAAAGACCTTTCCCTATGTCCGGATGGGACTCTCCTTTGTCTGGATGGCAAGCTTGGTGTTCGGATCATGCACCTTCCTTTCTCTGTAAACCGACTCTATACAACCCTAGATCCCTCTGGTGTCTATATATAAACTGGAGGGTTTAGTCCGTAGGGGCAGAACAATCATACATGCTAGACATCTAGGGTTTAGCCATTACGATCTCGAGGTAGATCAACTCTTGTAACCCCGTGATGTCTACTATGCAACATTCTCCTTGTAGACGTTATTGGACCTCCAAGTGCAGAGGTTTGTAGGACAGTAGCAAATTTCCCTCAAGTGGATGACCTAAGGTTTATCAATCCGTGGGAGGCATAGGATGAAGATGGTCTCTCTCAAACAACCCTGCAACCAAATAACAAAAAGTCTCTTGTGTCCCCAACACACCCAATACAATGGTAAATTGTATAGGTGCACTAGTTCGGCGAAGAGATGGTGATACAAGTGCAATATGGATGGTAGATATGAGTATTTGTAATCTGAAATTATAAAAAGAGCAAGGTAACTAATGATAAAAGTGAGCGTAAACGGTATTGCAATGCTAGGAAACAAGGCCTAAGGTTCATACTTTCACTAGTGCAAGTTCTCGCAACAATAATAACATAATTGGATCATATAAAAATCCCTCAACATGCAACAAAGAGTCACTCCAAAGTCACTAATAGCGGAGAACAAACAAAGAGATTATGGTAGGGTACAAAACCACCTCAAAGTTATCCTTTCCGATCGGTCTATTCAAGAGTTCATAGTAAAATAACACGAAGCTATTCTTTCCGTTCAATCTATCATAGAGTTCGTACTAGAATAACACCTTCAGACACAAATCAACCAAAACCCTAATGTCACCTAGATACTCCAATGTCACCTCAAGTATCCATGGGCATGATTAAACGATATGCATCACACAATCTCAGATTCATCTATTCAACCAACACAAAGTACTTCAAAGAGTGCCCCAAAGTTTCTACCGGAGAGTCATGACGAAAACGTGTGCCAACCCCTATGCATAGGTTCACAAGATCACTGAACCCGCAAGTTGATCACCAAAACGTGCATCAAGTAGATCACGTGAATATCCCATTGTCACCACAGATAAGCACATGCAAGACATACATCAAGCGTTCTCAAATCCTGAAAGACTCAATCGGATAAGATAACTTGAAAGGGAAAACTCAATCCATTACAAGAGAGTAGAGGGGGAGATACATCATAAGATCCAACTATAATAGCAAAGCTCGCGATACATCAAGATCGTATCACCTCAAGAACACGAGAGAGAGATCAAACACATAGCTACTGGTACATACCCTCAGCCCCAAGGGTGAACTACTCCCTCCTCATCATGCAGAGCACCGGGATGATGAATTTGGCCACCGGTGAGGGATCCCCCCTCCGGCAGGGTGCCGGAACAGGGTCCCAAGAGGTTTTTGGTGGCTACAGAGGCTTGCGGCGGCGGAACTCCCGATCTATTGTGCTCCCCGATGTTTTTAGGGTATATGGATATATATAGGTGAAAGAAGTCGGTCAGGGGAGCCACGAGGGGCCCACGAGGGTGGGGGGCGCGCCTCCCTACCTCGTGGCCACCTCGAAGCTTCCCTTACGTGCACTCCAAGTCCCCTGGATTGCTTCCGTTCCAAAAATAACTTTCCCGAAGGTTTCATTCCGTTTGGAATCCATTTGATATTCCTTTTCTTTGAAACACTGAAATAGGCAAGAAAACAGCAATATGGGTTGGGCCTCCGGTTAATAGGTTAGTCCCAAAAAATAATATAAAAGTGTATAATAAAGCCCATAAACATCCAAAATAGATAAGATAATAGCATGGAACAATCAAAAATTATAGATACGTTGGAGATGTATCACCCATATACTCATCAAAGTCAATGAAGCAGAAAGTAGGGTATTACCTCCGTTAAGAGGGCCCGAGCCTGGGTAAACATCGTGTCCCCTGCCTCCTGTTACCTTTGATCCTTAGACACATAGTTCAGGACCCCCTACCCAAGATCTTCTAGTTTTGACACCGACATCAAGGGTGGCTCCCGTGGCACCGAGGGCGGCTCCGGTGGCGTTGATGAGGTCGCGCGACTCTGGTAGCATTAGGGGCGGCTCCGGTGGCCACTACAAAAAAAATACACTTCCGTGATGATACGTGTTTGTCACAGTAGGTTGCGTTTTTTGTCATGCATGTACATCCATGACGATTTTATGACAGAATCAAGATAGTCATACCTGTGCTGTCGTAGAAGTGTTCCATGACATTACCAAAATTATCATCACGGAAGTGTCCACTTCCATGAAGATAAATCGCGCGTCATAGAACTGCTTTCATCAAGGGTGACTGACACGTGGCATCCACCGTAACAGAACCCCGTTAAGCTATCGGGTCGGGTTTTGGATCCAATAACCCATTAACAGCCCTGACCAATGGGGATTTTCCACGTGTAAAATCAGCATTGGCTGGAGGAAACACGTGTCGGCTCACCGTTGGGACAGATGTCATCCGCTCATTGGACCGAAGGCGCCTATGATACGGCGACACGTGGCACGGCCCAACAGAGGCCCATTCTTGTGAAAAGGCCGGCCCGTTTGACTTGGTCAAAAGGTGGCGCGCCGGCCCACGGAAAGCCTGTTAACGGCCTGTTCGCATATAGCCCATTTACAGCCCGCTAACCCAGGGCACGTTACGCCCTATCCGAATTAGGCCCAGTAGCGTCATCTGGGCCGTCCAATATGATTCCAGCCCGTTTTAACTTCCGGCCCATGTGTGGCCCATGACTTCTTTCGGCCCATATGAGGCCCTATGTAACTCTTGGCCCATTAATGGCCCGCGGTGAAACTGGCCCGTAATGAATAGTGTATCACTTTATACCCATTAATGACCCGTTATACCATTGGGTCGTTTCCAGCCCAAGTTATCTTTCGGCCTTCTCAGGGCCCATTGATTCTTGGGCTCATTTGCAGCATTCGGTTACATACGGCCCATTACTGCCATTTTCTGCTTGTGGGCCAAATTCAGCCCGTCATTACAGTCGGCCCATTTGCGGACCGTTAATATGTTGGGCCGTTTTCATGTAAAAAAACGTTGGGCTGTTTTCATAGAGTTATCAAATACGGCCTATTAACAGCCCGTTATGGTCCACGAATAGTACGGCCCATGATTGGCGAAATGATGATACGCCCCATAGAAGGCCCATGGATAGTACGGCCTGTAGAAGGCCCATGGATCGTATGGCCCGTAGAAGGCCCATGGACCCTACGGCCCTTAGAAGGCCCATGGACCCTACGACCCGTAGAAGGCCCATGGACCCTAAGGCCCGTATAGAAGGTCGATGGATCCTACGGCCCGTATAGAAGGCCAACGGATCCTACGACCGGTAGAAGGCCCATGGATCATACGGCCTGCAGGAGGCCCATGGTTACAACAGTCATGTGTTTCCATGATTATTTTGGCCTAGTTACCAAAAATAGGCTATTATGGCCACTAGAAAAACACAGAAAAAGAACTGCAGTGACTACAAGCAAATAACTAAACAAGACAATAAGGAAATAAATAAGCAAGAAATTAAGGCTAGCCTATTACCGCTATTACACATATTATATCCACTGGGCATCAAAGTTCGCCACCAGTGCAAATATAGGGAACAAAGCAGCACATTACATACACTGGCCGTCAAAATTGGCCACCAGTGCAAATAAATGCGGCAGCAAAACAAGAGCATAACTGAAACAACTTCAGAAGAGCTCAAGAAATGTTATCCTGGGTATCCACCATGCTGGCAATAAGCTTAGCAAGCTGATTAGCTTTGTCCCGTTTGGCGCTAAAATCCTCCAACGCTTGCCTTGCACCAGAAAGTATGCATCTGAATGCTCCTGGGACTTCCGCAGTCCTTCCGCTTCTTGTCGCAGCACAGCTGATCGATGTCTTTCAGCTTGTAGTTGAGACTCAAGAAACCGAACTGATTCAGACAGTGAGTTTGAATAGCTTGTGCAAGTGGTAGTGGTCAGTAACTCGAACACTAAACCAAGATAGGACTTTGGGGTTGTTTCGTTGTCTTCAAGATAGTCTTCCTTAGCTGTTTTATAAGCTTTGTTGGAGACCGACAAGGATGTGTTACTATCCTGAACCTTATCTGCATTACTTCCTTTACCATTGCTTAATAAGGCACTCTTCCCCAATATTCTGTCAGCATTCTAAAAGAAGAAACAAGCAGACACATAACAAGTTTAGCATGTACTAGTATATGAAACTCATTTCGGTGAACCAGTTCATTAGTAAGGTGGACAGGATTAAACTACCAAGTCTTCTATTGCCAAGTACTAGTACATAATAAAAGCATCAAACAAACATATATCTATGTCCTATGGTCACTGCATTGTCTTGCCAAATCAAAATAGAGACACGGTACAAATCATATCAGTTCAAGACAAAGCAACAGTGAAAGAATACAAAGCGTGGGAAACTACACGGCACAACAAGATTTCAGATGGGTACCACGGGTCTACATGTACAACAACACTATTGGCTCTGTTGTGATGCTAGTAATGTGCATGATATGAAAGTCAACTGTATACACAATTGAAATTGAAATCAACAGAGCTATTGATAAGAGCAAACCTGTTAAAGAAACATGCGTGAACATACCTGCTGTGCCATTGGAGTTTCAATTGGATCCTTCAATTTAAAAATAAGTTTGTATGAGTAAATACAGTGATACAAGAGCAAAGCAATCATAGTTAAAAAAGGTGCGCCTAAGCAAGCGCTTAAGCGTGCCTAGGCTCTAGGCGTTGGCAAAACGCATTGCGCATAACTACACTTAATTTGTGCATAACTGCGCATAAGCATGCACTTTGGTTAGTAAAGCGCAAGGCGGTGGCAAAACACAGAATTAATGCCTAGCGCTTTTTTGAACTATGATAGCAATGGAATCTTAAATTAGAACATTTGTTCTTCAGGTTTAGGCACTTGTTGTACATGAACAGAGTATTGTAAGACGCAAGAATATAATACTTAAAAATAGAAAATGAGCTCATAGACCTTACCACATTCTTGGTTCGGGACCAGTACAGAACAAGGCGTTCCCAGTCATCGTCCAGTAAATGTGTCTTAGGAGAACGTAAGGGAATTTGATGAGTTTCTTTACCGGTGAAGTACGTTTTCTTCAGGTAATTCCGATACTGCCACCAAGCTTTCTTGAAGATAGCAGAGGTATTAGCACAGGTTACCTCATCCTGAGTTTCCAAATTGGTCCTTCTCTATAGAGAAAAATGGGAAAATTTGATGTATTATAACCATCATGGAGGTAGGATGTATGGGACGAAGCAAAGTAATTGCCATGAATAACATTACTTACAAATAACTCCTGGACAAACACCTGCAACTGGCATTTTCCTTCATCTTCAGTATAATATTTCCAAGATGGGAAGATACGCACATACGATTTAACGACATCAAATGTGATAGATGCTAAACTACGACTAGTTGGTTGTGCTTCCTCCATAGGAATAGGCGTACTAACTGGTGGAGTTGGGGTTCGCCGTGATAGTATTGGCCCTTTGGGCACTGGGGTTGCCTTACTAACTGCTCTTGTTTGGGAGCTATGTGGTGGAGATGGTACTGTGTCAATGGGAACTGGGTTACTATCGACTGGGGTTGGGGTTAGATTGGGTGAAGCTGGTTCTCTGTCCATCGTAGTAGGGGTACAATCTACGAGAGTTTGGGTTATGTATGGTAGGGATGGTTCTTGTGCATGTACAACTAGGGTGCTATCTCCACCAAGAGGTAGCACTATTTTATTTGAAGACCGTGTTTTTAGTCCGCTAGATACTGGCATCACCCGCTCCAATTCAAATGGCTGATAAACAGGAAACATAGTTGAATGTACAGACATTGTATGAGAGACAGATGCAATAGATAGTGTGGAAAAAAGAGGGCATGAAATAGTTGACATGTATATTGTTTAACTAAAACGGATAGCATGACATAATTTCACATATATGATGTCTATCTAAACTGGATAGCATAGCATAACATAATTCAAAGATATGATGAATAACTAAATAGGATCGCATGACATAATTCACCTACATGTTATCTAAGTAATCATGATCGCATCATTTAATTCACATATGTGATTTATATGCTAAACAGAGGGCATTTGATATGCTGTCTGAACTAAGAACATGGTGTTGAATATTGTGTATATGATGTATAAACTATGCAATGCAAGACACCGTATGCATGATATGAGCAGTATAACTGTGCCAAGTTAGAGCATACACCTCGGTGGGGGAATAGGATTGTTCATCTGTCTCTGAATCCATCCCTGAGGAGCTATCGGGACCCAACAAGAGATCTGCTTCGACAGGTAGCACTATCTGCTCTGAAGGCCTTGTTTTCACTCCAGATTTTTCCATCTCCCACCCAAATGGCTGATTCACAGGAAGAGTAGTTTAATGTACTAACATTGTCGACAAATGGAAATGTAATGAATAAAAGGATGGGCAAGATATCATTCAAATATATGATGCCTGGTTAAACAGGATGGCATTGCACATTTCACATATATTATGGCTGGCTAAAAGACATGAGACTGCATAATTCCCATATATGATATAGAAACTAAACAGGTGGCATTACATAACATGTCTGAACTAAGCAGATGACATATATGATGTCAAAAGTAGGCACTGCAAGGCAACATATGCATGATATGACTAGCATCATCATGCCAAGGTAGAGCAAACACCTTGGGGGTAAATAGGAGTGGTCAGCAGCGTCTGAATCCGCCTTAGAACAGATATCTTTCTCTGGATTACAATCTGGAGAGGGGTGGGGAGGGTTTGCCATTGAACCCACTATGGAGCGATGTCTCCATGACATTGTATTGCCGCACAAAACTCTTCTCTTTTTCTCTACATGTTGAGCATGACTGTGTACAATATCTGACATGCATACGAAAAAAAATATGGTGAGATTATGTAAGGAGAGCATGCAGAAATTTAGAGTGATGGTAACAACTAGTGGATGTATCCAAAAATAATGATAGCAGGCTAATGATTGCTTTAAATTAATAAAAAGACAGATGATGATTGCTTTACTATTTGTTTCCCACCCAAGATGAACAACATAGGCATACCCTAGGTGAACCAGATATTAGACAGACATACTATTCATTGTTGCCTCGATATGTGCCCCACAACTAATTTAGAACTCAAGTTTGAACATTAATTTGGACCTGACTTGGGAGTCCAAGAGCTGAACAGGACGATAAAGTAGCAGGTAAGTTTAAGCAATGCATAACATAAGCAGAAACAAAAGAGTGCGAACTCTCTTGTCGACCCGTGTACTCCTCAGGTTCATCTGCTAAGTCGATGATGGTGATGCTGTTGCGGTGGGTGCCAGCGGCAGGGAAGGAGATCTAAGGCGGTGAAAGATGGTCAGGAGTCGTGATGTCTGGTTTGGTGGATGCTTCTGTCGATGGAGCAGCTCATGTGAGGTGGACGACGTCGTGACAGGAGCAGGACAAACCACACAAAGTTCCCTTCGACACGTACTTGTAACTGAAGTAATTCTGTAAGGGCTCATTTGGCTTGCATGATTCTAAAAATGCAGGGATAGGAAAAACACCGGAATAGGATAGGAAAATGCACATGGTAAATAGAGCATTTGTAAACACATGATTTCTGTCAACTTGGGTGTTTGGTTTACAGGAATTGGAAGAGCAGAGGAATGCAAAGAAACATGGCCAAAATAAAGTGAAACCATATGAAAGCGTGTACAGTTAGAATGTTATTCTGGCACTAATGCACTTGGTCTTGTTTTCATGCATAGGATTTTGAAAAGTAGGTCCAGGTGGATGTTTTGCTTCATTCCTTTCAACAAAATGCATGAATAATTGAATAGTAGAGTGCCATTGGAAAATTCCCTATTGCTATGTTTTTCCGTTGAACCAAAATAGCCCTAATGGATCGACGTGAATGTATAGTAACAAGTGATGCAACAAGTGTACAACCTCTTTTCCCTAGCCGTGTCGACCTCAGCATCATTGGGTTGGTCGCTGAAGTAGTTGAGGCAGAGGTGCTTTCGGAGGTGTGGAGGAAGATCTGAGGAATCTGTAGACGGCGTCCAGGGCACTGCTCTGCTATGATGGATCGTTCTGTCGTTGGAGCAGCTCCGGTGAGCCGTAAGACGTCAAGGCTGAAGCAGCACAAGACATACATCGTCAATATCAAGTGGGATTCTAATAGCATCTCCAATAGATGATGTAAGATGGATGTAAAATTAACATCACCAAAAACCACCTGACTACAACAGATGAGGTAAAAAAATTTGACTCTGAACTTAACTGTTGAAACTGAAATTTACTATGGAATCTGAATGCTACTGTCGAAACTGAACGCAATGGTAGAAGAGAGGCACTTGACATGTAGTTTAGGGAGGGCCTGTAGTTCATCTTCAACCTGCACCCCCCTGAGCCGCCAGCCACCACCGGCCGAACCGCCGGCCCAAGCGCCGCCTCGCCGCCCCGAAACAACTCGCGACTACCACCCTGGCCAGCCCTCTAGGCCCCGCCCCCACCCTGAACCCTAAGATAGATAGTGGGGTACCTCTCCGGCGAGCCCCCGTCCCTGCTGCGGGTGGTTCTTCCTTAACTCCGGTGAGCCCCCCCAACCCCTGAAAATCGACTGACCCAAAAGTCAATTCAGTCGACTAAAGTGTGGCTTAATCGGAGCAGAGCAGTAGCACGAGTGAGGGGGAGAGCAGCAGCAGCAGCTGGGCGAGCGATCGAGCGAGCGAGAGCCGGAGCAGCAGCAGCAGCGCAAGCGAGCGAGCAAGAGCCGGAGAAGTTGCCCACGGCGCCGGCCTCAAGGTAGCCGCTCCATGGGGGTGCAAGATGGAGCACCGTCGGCGCTGAGAGGTCGAGTTAAGGAGAAGGTGCGATGCGATGAGTGTACAACCTCTTTGGTGGCGCCGAGTAGGCCTCGGCTTCGTCCGAGGAGTCGGTGAGGATGTTGCGGTTCCGGTGGAGCAGGTTAAGGCGGTGTTGTGGGGATGGAGCAGCCGCGATAGACGAGGCGATCATCGGAGCAGCTCCTTGGAGGTGGAGGACGGGGCGGCTGAACCGGCGGGACGGCGGGATGGACGACAGATCCTCGTCCGGGGAGGTGGACGAGGGACGTCGAGCTGTTGCGATGGACGACGTCATCGGGGAAGAGGCACCGGTTGGGCAGTGGTGACGTGGCGGACGGAGGAGGGTAGGGTTTCGCGGATGGAGCGGAGAGGTTATGGTGGCCTGGGATTTCAAATGGCGAAAAGGGGGCGATGGGAGGGGGTGAAGCATGTCTTAGGGACGCGCTTGTCCAAAATGTAGGGTGTGTTATAAAATTACCCCCCACCGATTTGAATTAGCGGCCCTTTTGGCTCAGGGTTAGAAGGGGGATTTTGTGTGTCGGGATTTGGCAGCTGGAGGGAGTTTTCGCGCGCGTTGTAATTTAGGGATAGCAAGGCGCGGGTTGTGAAGGCGCCAGTTTTGAGAGCACGATATCTGAATTTTTGGGATATAACAAGACGCGGGTTGAATTTTAGGGACAAGCCTAACGTGTAGTAATATTGTACTTGTACGTACCAAATCAATTCGCACTTCCCTCAACCAAAAAGAAAACGAAAAAAATAAAACTATTCACACCACACAAAGAGAGAGTCTTGCCCCGTTTTACTATACAGATGCTATTCAAAGCTACTCCCTCCTTCCATCTATATAGGGACTAATACGTTTTTCGATTCTAACTTTGACCAAATATTAGAGCAATGATATATGACATGCAACTTACACAAAGCACACCATTAAGTTCGACTGTGAAAGGTTCTTTCAATGATATAATTTTCACATTGTGCATGTCATGTACTATTAATCTTGTCAATAGTCAAAGGCGGTCTTAAAAATTGCATTACGCCCTATATAGATGGAAGGAGGGAGTATGAATCCATGTTATGTCCGATTAAATTTTTTCGCTTGCTGTATAATGCATGTAACCTACTCATACCAACATTTTAGTGCATTCCAAATTTCTATACTACCACTGCAATTCGAACTAAATTTGAATTTGTTTCTCTATTTCAATAAGAATCTACAATCATGATTGTTGCCAACTTCAACCATCATAGTTTCCTTTTTATCTGCCAGATATAAATCGGACGGCCTATAATGCAGGATGGCAAGCACACCATCATCAACAACTCCATTTTTTTATAAGAGTAGAGATAAAATATATTAAATGTAGTATAACATGTTCATAACCACACCATGTGTATCACCGTTATATATATTCACACATGCATCGGTTTAAAACACTATGATAAATTCTTCAAATATCTGAATTCGCTTTTTATAATGAAATATATATGATCTCTATTCTTCTTTTACACCCACACAACCCTCTTATCTTTGTAGCTAGCGCTAACTTTCTCTTGTGCATGCAAACGCCCGCATCCCTCTCACCCTCTGAGGGAGTCTTGGACTAGGGGGTGTCCGGATGGCCGGACTATGACCTTTGGCCGGACTCCCGGACTATGAAGATACAAGATTGAAGACTTCGTCCCGTGTCCGGATGGGACTTTCCTTGGCGTGGAAGGCAAGCTTGGCGATACGATATGAAGATCGCCTCCCATTGTAACCGACTCTATGTAACCCTAGCCCTCTCCGGTGTCTATAAACCGGAGAGTTTTAGTCCGTAGTATGAACAACAATCATACCATAGGCTAGCTTCTAGGGTTTAGCCTCTCTGATCTCGTGGTAGATCAACTCTTGTATTACCCATATCATCAATATTAATCAAACAGGAGTAGGGTTTTACCTCCACCGAGAGGGCCCGAACCTGGGTAAAAACATCGTGTCCCTTGTCTCCTGTTACCATCCGCCTAGACGCACAGTTCGGGACCCCCTACCCGAGATCCGCAGGTTTTGACACCGACATTGGTGCTTTCATTGATAGTTCTCTGTGTCGTCACCCTTAGGCCCGATGGCTTCTTCGATCGTCAACCATGACATGGTCCAGGGTGAGACTTTTCTCCCGGGACAGATCTTCGTATTCGGCGGCTTCGCACTACAGGCCAATTCGCTTGGCCATCTGGAGCAGATCGAAAGCTACGCCCCTGGCCATCAAGTCAGGTTTCGAAGCTTAAACTACACGGCCGACATCCGCGGGGACTTGATCTTCAACGGATTCGAGCCACGGCCGAGCGCGCCGCACTGTCACGATGGGCATGATCTAGCTCTGCCGCCGAACAGCGCCCAGAGTGCCGCTCAGGTGTCCGCTCCGATCATTAGCTCGGAGCCAACCGCGCTAGACGGGGACGAACGGTTGGACGCCGCCCCAGGAGCCGCAATCTCCACGGTGATAGAGTCGAACACCGGTTTAGTCCTTTGCGAGGCCAGTGACTCCAAGGTGCCAGACTCCTGTCCGGACTCCGAACCTTCCGCACCCCTTCCGATTGAACCCAATTGGGCTCCGATCATGGAGTTCACTGCCGCAGACGTCTTTCAGCACTCGCCCTTAAGCGATGTCCTGAGTTCACTAAACTCTCTCTCTTTGTCAGGAGAGCCCTGGCCGGACTATGGTCAGCAGGGTTGGGATGCGGATGACGAAAAAAATCGAAACCCACCCACCACCCACTTGGTAGCCACTGTCGACGATCTAACCTACATGCTCGACTTCGACTCCGAAGACATCGACGGTATGGACGCCGATGAAGAAGACGACCAAGAACCAGCACCTATAGGGCACTGGAAAGCCACCTCGTCATATGACATACACATGGTGGACACCCCCAAAGCAGGGGATGGCGATGAAAAAATGGAGGATGACCCCTCCAAGAAGCAACCCAAGTGCCAACGTCAGCGGCGCCGCTCTAAATCCCGCCAAAGCAAAAACGGCGAGTCCGGCACCGGAGACGTCAACACTCCAGATAGTGCCGAAGACAACCCCCTCCAGCAGGATTCAGCGCAGGAGGACGAAGGAGCCAGCCCTCATGAGAGAGCGGCAGACAGGGAGGTCGAGGATGACAATTATATGCCTCCCTCCGAAGACGAGGCAAGCCTCGACGACGACGAATTCGTCGTGCCAGAGGATCCCGTCTAACAAGAGCGTTTCAAACGCAAGCTTATGGCCATGGCGAGCAGCCTCAAGAAAAAATAGCAGCACCTTAGAGCTGACCAAGATTTGCTAGCCGACAGATGGACTGAAGTCCTGGCAGCCGAAGAGTATAAACTCGAACGCCCCTCCAAGAGTTACCCAAAGAGCAGGCTGCTACCCCAACTAGAGGAGGAAGCAACTAAACCTACATCACCAGCGTACGATGCGCCTGATCGGCCACCCCGTGGCCGCGACAGAGAGGCCTTTCGGCCCTCAACCCAAGTCGCACCCCGGCGCCGCTCCAAGAATACCAGAGCACAGGGGAACACAACTGACCTGCGAGACATATTGGAGGATAAGGCAAGGCAAACAAGATCGATCTACAGATCGCGTGGGCGTCCTACATCACGTGACGATAACTGCCACGCCGGATATGATAAATACGACCAGGCCGAATACAACAAACAAAGCTCATGCGAGCTACGTCGCGATATAGCCCAGTACAGGGGCGCCGCACACCCACTATGTGTCACATCCCAGCTAGTCCATGCTTTAGAGTGTGTGCATCATGTTTAAATTCAAATGAAACTTGAATTGAGGAATTTTCAAAAGCCTCAGAAAACCTCTAAAAATAACCAACATTTAAATCTTCTCAAATGAGTCCAAGAAAATGTTCCTGTTATTCTTTAGAAATATTGGTAAGAGGTAAAATTCAAACCAATATTTTTGGAGTCACAGAAATATTTATTTTGGCCATTTGAATTAATCCAATAACTATTTGCTTTGGATTTATATTTAATATATATTAAATATGACTCCAATAATTCTGGAAGTTTGTGAGTGGCTTTGCGTATATTTTAGCAAGCTATATAATGACCTACAGAGTTTATTAAATGATTTAGTTGCTAAACTAAATCAGAACACAGGAAATGAAATAGAAAAGAAAAATAGGAAAAGAGAGATAGAGAGAGAAGTATCTGGCGCTCACCTCGCAGCCCACCTGGGCCAACTCCAGTGGCCCAGCCCACCACCGCCTCCTTCCCTGTCGTCTTCCTCCTGCCAGTAGGAGCAGCGGCGTGCTCGCACACGCGCGGCCGAGGAGGCCAGCTCCTCCCTGCCTGGCTGCCTCCTCCTCTCCCTGGACGTCTCCTGCAGCTCCACGCCACCCCCTGGAACCCCCTCGCACTCTCCCTCGTCCCCAACTCCTCCTCTGTCCCTCTCTCCCGCGATCGCCGTGACCGCCCGAGAACGCCGACGAGCACCCCCGTGACCACTGGCCACCTCTCGCCCTGCCACTACGCCCAGAAGCTTCGCCACTTCGTCCTCGACCCCTTCACCGAGCCACGCACCCGCGGGACGCCTGAAATGATGCCACCGTCTTCGTTTCCATCACCGGCCGCCAGAGACCCCCCTCGATGCTCCGCTCGCTCCGGTGCCTCCCCGAGCTCGCCGAGGCCACCGCTGCACCCGCTGTGAGCTCCTGTGTCGTTTCCCCCTCTCCCCTGGCTCGTTTTCTTCCTCTAACACCGATGCCCGTCGGAGCCCAGAGCTCTTCGCCACCAGGCTTGTCACCGTCGTGGCCACCGTCACCCAGAGCCGCAAGGGAGCACGTCACCGTGCTCAGGGCACTCCCAGGGGCACGTAGCATACATCAGCGCCTCCCCTAGTGCCTTGCATTGCCTAACCTGCCGTTGGCCGAACTCCGGCCGCCGCCATGAGCTCGCTTCCGACGAGCTCGGTCCACCCCAGCTGCTCCCGCTTGCCCCGTTAGACGCGCCTCGTTGCGCTGCTCCCGTAGAGCCTCTCCGCCGCCCATTTGGACGTCTGTGGGCGATTTCCGAGCCGCGCCGCCGTCTCGGGCCTCGCCGGCGTCATGTCGCCGGTGGGTTTGACCCCCGCTGACCGTTGACTGGTGGGCCCAGTTTGACCCTTGGGTCCATGACAGGTGGGGCCCGCCCTGCTAACTAACCCAGGATTAGCGCTAACTAAATTTAGTTAGTTTAACTAACTACTGACAGACGGGACCCACTGGTCAGTTTGACCCGGACCGTGCCTCGTTGACCTGCTGACGTCATGATGATGTCAGGCTGATGCAGTAATGCCCTTTTCTGGATTTATTCTTATTCAGAAAAATCCAGAAATTTGCCTAAACTTCTAGAATTCATAGAAAATAATCTATAACTCAGAATGTAATAATTTATATATGAAAATGATCAGAAAAATCCAATCTACCCATCTGTACCATTTTCATGCATATTAGAACACTTTAACCTTGTTGTTTAGGTGAAACAAGGTAATGCACTAATATGACCTTTTAAAATGGGTTTGTAATTGAATCTTTGGTTCAAATGGACTCATCTTAACCTGTTCTAGCTTGCATTAGCCCAAAACACATTCATATTGCCATGTCATAGCATGCATCATATTGTGCATTGCATTGATCGTGTTTCTTCTCTATTTGCCGGTGTTGTTCCCCTTGGTAGACGTTATACCGACGTTGTGATCGTTGACACTGATGAAGACTCAATGCTATCTTCAGAAGTGCCAGGCAAGAAAAAACCCCTTGTTCATTCCGATACAATCCCACTCTCTCGCTCCTGCTCTCTTTTACTGCATTAGGACAACAACGATTCATCTGTTACTTGCTGCGGTAGCTAAACCCCTTTATCCTCTGAATGACCTGTCATTGCCACAGTAAATAGATGAAACCCACTAGCATGAGTAGGAGTTGTTTGAGCCCTGATGTGCCTACTCATTCATGCTTGTTTGTCATGCCTGCTATTGCTTAGAGTTGAGTCAGGTCTGATTCTTCGGGGATGAATCGGAGGTGTGTGAAAATGTCCTATTGTGTGCGAGCTAAGTGTGTGAACACGATTTGGTAAAGGTAGCGGTGAGAGGCCATGTAGGAGTACATGGTGGGTTGTCTCATTGCAGCCGTCCTCAGGAACTGAGTTCTGTGTTTGTGATCCATGAAACAGATACTACCACGCATTGGGCCCGAAACCAATGGACCCTCTCAGCTTCTTAATCACCCTTGTCCTCTGTCCAAGAGTTGCAAGTAGTTTCTGGTGTTTGTAGTATGCTAGAGGCCGTGGGCAGCGCTGACTGGAGGGGTGGGCTGTGATGCGGTAGGCACGTGGCCGGGTATACCGGGCGCCCGTTTGGTGTCACGGAACCCTGTACACATCGTTTGGGGCTGTGAGCGAAACCCCGGCCGGATCTCCTCACGGATGGAACCCGAATAGGCGATAAACCTGGACTAGAGACTTAGGTGTTTAGATAGGTCGTGGCCGACACCCACGTTGGGCTTCCGCTTGAAGGTTGCCGAGTACATGTCGTGTAAACAGCGGTAAGTGGTGAGAGCGTGTGTGAAGAAGTACACCCTTGCAGGGTTAACATCATCTATTCGAATAGCCGTGTCCGCGGAAAAGGACTTCTAGGTTGCCTGTACAGTTCATAGACAAGTGAAAGTGGATACTCTAAAATGCGCAAGATAAGTGTGAGTGCTATGGATGGCGTTCTCGTAGGGAGACGGGAGCGGATCCATAGTGGTGTATTGGTTGGTGAATATGTGGACTCGTGTGCGCCACCTCAAGAGTCGCTTGCAGTCGTAGTTCAGGATAGCCACCATGTCAAAGCTGGCTTGCTGCAGTTAAACTCCACCATCCCCTTTGTTGATGCATATGTAGATAGTTCTGATGTAAGTCTTGCTGGGTACATTTGTACTCACGTTTGCCTATTTTATGTTTTTGCAGAGAGACTTCAGTCTCACTGGTAGTTCCACGTGGACTTCGACGTTTAGCTTGTTACCTCAGCTACGATCTTGTGCCCTCGGCAGGATCTGATAGACAGTCAGGCTTCTCAGCCTTTTTCATTTATAGATGTCTGTACTCAGACATGTTAGATTCCGCTTGTGCTTTGACTTGTATGCTCTGAATGTTGGGTCGTGAGACCATGTTTGTAATATCTCACTCCTCGTAGCCTAATGAATAAATACTTGAGTCGTAGAGTCATGTTGTGATGCCATGTTGTATTTGCACATATTGAGCATATTGTGTGTATGTTATTGAAATGCTTGGTATGTGTGGGATCTGACTATCTAGTTGTTTATCCTTAGTAGCCTCTCTTATCGGGAAATGTCTCCTAGTGTTTCCACCGAGCCATGGTAGCTTGCTACTGCTCCGGAACATTTAGGCTGGCCGGCATGTGTCCTTCTTCATTCCTGTGTCTGTCCCCTCGGGGAAATGTCACGCGATGAATACCGGAGTCCTGTTAGCCCGCTACAGCCCGGTTCACCGGAGTCCTGCTAGCCCAGTGCTACAGCCTGGATTCACTCGCTGATGACCGACATGTTCGATACTGGGTCATGGATGCCTGTCCCTGTAAGGTTGTGCCACTTTGGGTTTATGACTAGCCATGTCAGCCCGGGCTCCTTATCATATGGATGCTAGCGACACTATCATATACGTGTGTCGAAAGGCGCAAACGGTCCCGGTCAAAGGTAAGGCGACACCCGTGGGAATACCGTGCGTGAGGCCGCAAAGTGATATGATGTGTTACATGCTAGACCGATGTGGCATTGAGTCGGGGTCCTGACACTATGCTTCACAGACGAAGTAATGGATCATCAAATCCTAGAGGGTTTTAAACATGTAACCATCGAATCATACGATGGCACAACAGATCCCGCGGTATGGATCGAGGATTATCTCCTTCATATCCACATGGCCCATGGTGATGATCTACACGCCATCAAATACCTCCCGCTTAAGCTTAAAGGACCAGCTCGGCATTGGCTTAACAGCCTGCCAGCAGAGTCAATTAGTTGCTGGGAGGACCTGGAATCCGCATTCCTCGACAACTTCCAGGACACTTATGTGCGGCCACCAGACGCCTATGACCTAAGCCCCATAATCCAGCAGCCAGAGGAATCGGCCAGACAATTCTGGACACGGTTCCTAACCAAGAAAAATCAAATAGTCGACTGTCCGGATGCCGAGGCCCTTGCAGCCTTCAGGCACAACATCTGAGACGAATGGCTTGCCCGGCACCTAGGACTGGAAAAGCCGAAATCTATGGCAGCCCTCACGACACTCATGACCCACTTTTGCTCGGGAGAAGATAGCTGGCTAGCTCGTAGCAATAACATAACCAAGAGCCCTGGCAATTCGGATACCAGGGACACCAATGGCAGGTCACGTCGCAACAAGCACAAGCGCCGCATTAACGGCGACAATACTGAGGATATGGCAGTTAATGCCGGATTCAGAGGCTCTAAACCCGGTCAGCGGAAGAAGCCATTCAAAAGGAACCCTCCGGGCCCATCCAGTTTAGACCAGATACTCGATCACTCGTCCTAGATACACGGCACCCCCGAACAACCAGCCAACCGCACCAACAGGGATTGTTGGGTGTTCAAGTAGGCAGGCAAGTTAACTGCCGAAACCAGAGACAAGGGGTTGCATAGCAATGACGAGGAGGAGCCCCGACCGCTGAACAACAGAGGACAGAAGGGATTCCCCCCGCAAGTGCGGACGGTGAACATGATATACGCAACCCACATCCCCAAAAGGGAGCGGAAGCGTGCTCTCAAGGACGTCTATGCGTTGGAGCCAGTCGCCCCAAAGTTCAACCCATGGTCCTCCTGCCCGATCACTTTTGATCGAAGGGACCACCCCACTAGCATCCGTAACGGCGGATTCACCGCACTGGTCCTAGACCCAATCATTGACGGATTTCACCTCACTAGAGTCCTCATGGACGGCGGCAGCAGCCTGAACCTGCTTTATCAGGATACAGTCCGAAAAATGGGTATAGAGCCGTCAAGGATTAAACCCACAAAGACAACCTTTAAAGGCGTCATACCAGGTGTAGAAGCCAGCTGTACAGGCTCGGTTACACTCGAAGTGGTCTTTGGATCCCTGGATAATTTCCGAAGCGAAGAGTTAATCTTCGACATAGTCCCATTCCGCAGTGGCTATCACGCCCTGCTCGGACGAACCGCATTTGCAAAATTCAATGTGGTTCCGCACTACGCATATCTCAAGCTCAAGATGCCAGGTCCTCGCAGATTCATTACGGTAAATGGAAACACTGAACGCTCTCTCCGAACGGAAGAGCACACAGCGGCCCTGGCGGCGGAAGTACAGAGCAGTCTCTCAAGGCAACTCTCCAATCCGGGTGTTATACGTCCGGACAACGTCAAGCGCGCCCGAAGCAACCTACAACAAAGTCGGTTGGCACGTTCCGAGCAAACATAGCAGTGCGGCCCCGACCCCAGCCCTCGCCAGATGGTGATATCGGTACCACGCATACATAATTACGCTTTGAAAATACCATGGGCATAAGGGGAGGGGCACAACTACGGCACACCCAAAATGCGGCTCAACCGCACTTAGGGGATCCCTATTCTGCCGTTTCCTTTTTTTTATATACTTTCAGGAACCAACTATTCAGAAGGCCTGTCCGGCAATACACTCACCGAGCACACGATGCAACAGCCAGGGAGAGAACAAGCCACGTCAAAATGTCCAGGTGGTCTCTATAACGAGCTAAATACCTGTTTTACTTAAATTCACGCAGCTTGCCCCTGGAGGGGGACATGTCAAATAATCCCGCCCCTTGCTTATTGCACTATTTGTATCGTTCTGCCTTCGTAGCAACCCCTTTTAATAAACAATACATAGCTCTTATCTATTATTGTATTCATCTATTTTATACAAATATGTTCAGTCATGACATTATGCAACCGTACACTTTGGTACGGCCAATACACCAGGGGCTTAAGCACCCCATAACATGGTGTGAGAAGACCGAACACTCTCATGAGTGCGACACCCCGAACTTATAGCACTATATGCATCGGCTCCGAATCATGTCTTGGTCAATAGTTGGGTTTGCCCGGCTCCCATGTTTTGGTACCTTACGTTCCGCAATGTTGGCTAAGGTAGCGCTGGGAGAACTACTGCGGTTGTGCCCCAGTTGAGCTGGGTTAACACCTCAGTAGAGAAAGCTAAAATTCACCGTCATGATAGTGCGAGAGATCGGTCGCTGTTCGCGAGGTTTTTCGAGTCCCTAAAGACTTATGCCGCTTAGAGCGAGGAGCCGGATTTATCTGGCCTAGGCGTGGATAGCGCCCCGAACTCGGTCTTACGAATACTAGGGGCTTCGCCGAAATTTAAAATTATAGAATTCTATGGCTAAGTGAGAGTGATAAAGCATTATAAGTCCGAGGGCCTTGTTCGTTGTGCTGAGCGCCTCCCTAGATGGACCCAAAAATGGGAACAAGAGCGCTGAGGTTTATCCTGAACACCCCAGCACTCGTGGCATGGGGGTAGAAGCCGACGACTTGCATCTCTCAGATTTAATAAATGGCCGCACAGAAGGTAATATTTTAAATTAACAAGAGTTGCTTAGCGCATATGAACAAAGTTTTCAGCGCCAAGGATAACAAATGCGAGTCTACTCAAAAATTACATCTTTGGAGCATTCACCCGCTATAAGGCGGGCACCCTTCAGGACACCCTTATAATACATCTCCGATGTGCGATACTCCTTGCCCGGTGGTGGCGCGTCCGTCAATAGCTTCTCAGCGTCCAGCTTGGCCCAGTGCACTTTAGCACGGGCGAGGGCCCGACGGGCACCTTCAATACAGACGGAGCGCTTGATGACTTCAATCCACGGACAAGCATCCACCAGCCGCCGCACCAGACCGAAGTAACTCCCAGGCATGGCGTCTCTAGGCCACAGCTGAACTATGAGGCCCTTCATGGCCTGTTCGGCCACCTTGTGGAGCTCGACCAGCTGCTTCAGCTGGTCGCTCAGGGGAACCAGCTGTCCGGCCTCAGCATATTGAGTCCAGAACACCTTTTCCGTCGAGCTCCCCTCCTCGGCTCGGTAGAATGCGGCAGCATTAGGCACACTACGGGGCAGATCGGCGAACGCTCCTAGAGAGCTCCGGATTCGGGTAAGTAACAGATAATTCACTTTTACATGCTTGCTTTGCATAAAGAATGCCTTACCCGCCGCTATTTTCTTTATCGCCTCGATCTCCTGGAGGGCCTTCTGGGCTTCGGCCTTAGCGGTTCTGGCACTCTCAAGAGCCAAGGCGATCTCGGACTCTCGAGTCTTCGAGTCACGCTCCAAACTCTCGTGTTTTTCCACGAGAGCCTGGAGCTCTTGCCGCACCTCCGCCACCCGCGCCTCCTGCTTCTCTCGCTCGGTGCGCTCCAAGGCCGCACTGTTTTCAGCCTCGGACACCGCCTCCTTCAGGGTCGCCACCTCGGACGTGGCCCCTGCAACATTAACGTTGGTCCTGTCATTATTTGCAACCAGGTATTTCTATATACACTTACATATGCATTACATACCGTCCTTGTCCTCGAGCTGCTTCTTGGCACGGCCGAGCTCGTTCTCGGACCGCTCGAGACTCTCCTTCAATGCATTAACCTCCGCAGTCACTGCGGCAGAGGTCAGCAGCGCAGCCTGCATTCCCATATTGACATATTTATGTTAGACTCCTGCGTATATCTTTTTAGATCCTCAGCTCGGCTTTTCTTTTCGAACGCCAAACTGAGCATCAGGGGCTACTGTCTATGCGGTAACATTTTTATATGTTTTGAATACATTCCTCAAAGCCTGTTAACAAGCTTGTACAGGCGTCTGTCAGCCCGCTCTTGGCGGACTGAACCTTCTGAACCACCGCACTCATAACAGTGCGGTGTACCTCGTCGATGGAGGCGCCGTTAAGCACCTCCAGCAAATTGTCCGACGCCTCCGGTTGGACGGAGGTCGCCGGCGTTGTAGGCTTGCCCTTCTTACGAAGGCGCCGCCTATCGAACTCTGGAACCGTTGATGGTTCCGGAGCAGTGTCCGGCCCAGAGCCGGACTTAGATCCCTCTGGGGCTTTACCCCCTTTGGGCCTGGAGTCCGGGAGGTTGCCTTGCGGCGCCTTCAGGACCACCTCCTCCTGGTTTAGTCCCTTTTGGGACTCCACCTCGGCGTCGTCCGCAGGGAGCGGGGAGGAAGCCGTTGGAAGTGAAGCACTATTCACATAAGACGAATCCAGGGAGCCACTTGAGGAATCGCCGAGCTGAGCCTTGGGCGGACTGCATGATTGAATTCGGCGTTAGAAAATACTGAATAATAGAGGAGCACCATAAGTTATTCGGGTATCCAGACACTTACGATTTTGCCAGGGGCTTGACCCTGGATGGCCATTCCTCCCCGCTGTCTTCGGCATCGGAGGCGTAGTCCGGTAGAAGGGTCTTCCCCTTCTGGGACCCTCCGGCCTCCCCAGTTGGGGCGGCCTTCCTTTTCTTTCCTCCCCCCGTTGGAGGGGGAGAGGCTTCTTCTTCTTCCTCATCCTCGTCCTCAAAGGCGGAGGGTACTTCGGGGTTGTCGGGTGATGAATCCGATACCACCAGGCGCCGGGAGCTCTTTCGAGTCCCCATGGCCTTCTTCTTGGCCTTCTTCTCCGGCACCACGTGAGGTGCCGGAACCAGCAGCCCCGTCAATCGGGCGTCCGCTGGGTCTTCTGGTAAGGGAGCCGGACAGTTAACCTGCCCGGACTTCTTCAGCCAGTCCTGTCAAAGGTAAGGGAGTTTAGATCCCACATAGAGTCAGACTATGAAAGACAAGAGTACCGTAAAGGGTAGAATAGCTTACCTCGTTGGCCTGACGCCGTGAGCTGAATCCGCGATATTCGGTAGCGGACGCGGGGGCCTCAGCACCCTTAAACAGCACCTTCCAGGCATCTTCGTACATAGTGTCGAAGAGCCTGTTCAAGGTTTGGTGCTGTGCTGGATCAAACTCCCATAATTTGAAGGCCCGTTGTTGGCATGGGAGGATCCGGTGGATAAGCATGACCTGGACTATGTTGACAAGCTTGGGATTCTTGTTCACCAGCTTTTGGACGCAGGTTTGAAGTCCGGTCAGCTCTTCCAAATCTCCCCACGTTAGGCCCGTCTCTTTCTAGGAAGTGAGCCGTGTGGGAAAGCCAGATCAGAATTTGGGGGCCGCCGCCCATTTGGGGTCGCACGGCTCGGTGATGTAGAACCACCCTGATTGCCACCCTTTTATTGTCTCCACAAAGGAGCCCTTGAGCCATAGGACGTTGGCCATCCGGCCCACCATGGCACCTCCGCACTCCGCTTGGCGGCCACCCACTACCTTCGGCTTGACATTAAAAGTCTTCAGCCATAAGCCGAAGTGGGGCTGGATGCAGAGGAAGGCCTCGCACACGACGATAAACACCGAGATGTTGAGGATGAAGTTCGGGGCCAGATCGTGGAAGTCCAGGCCATAGTAGAACATGAGCCCCCGGACGAACGGGTGAAGAGGAAAGCCCAGTCCGTGGAGGAAATGGGGGAGAAATATGACCCTCTCATGGGGCCTAGGGGTGGGGATGAGTTGCCCCTCATGTGGAAGCCGGTGCGAGATGTCGTCAGACAAGTATCCGACCTTCCTTAACTTTTTGATTTGCCCCTCCGTGACGGAGGAGGCCATCCATCTACCTCCCGCTCCGGACATGATTGGAGAAGGTTGAGGTGGGAAGTGCGGACTTGGGCGTTGGAGCTCGACTGCGCGGGGATGGATAAGCAAAGGAGGAAGAAGGCGTAAATGGAAAGGGTAGATCCTTATCCCCTTATATGGGCGGCCGAAACTACAAGCCCCCACCAGCCTAATAAAACTCGCTTATCTCCCAAGCGTCGCGGTTAATGACGCGGTTGGGTTACCCACGCCCGTATTGATGAGAATCCCGGAATAAGGGGACACGATCTCTGCTTTGACAAGACGTGCCAAGGAAACTGCCTCGCTAAACACGCTGAGGTGGAACAGTAAAATGATTCGAATAAAGACTTGGCCGTGCCGTGATGTCACGCTGCGGAATACGTCAGCAGATTAGATTTGTGCAGATGTTATTCTCTCTACTATGGTATGTGGAACTTATTTTGTAGAGCCGGACACTATCCTTGTGTTCAATATCTTCTATGAAGTATTCGGAGGAGGAACCCTCCTTGCAATGTCAAAGACAACTTGCGCGCCGGACTCGTCATCATTGAAGCCTGGTTCAGGGGCTACTGAGGGAGTCCTGGACTAGGGGGTGTCCGGATGGCCGGACTATGACCTTTGGCCGGACTCCCGGACTATGAAGATACAAGATTGAAGACTTCATCCCGTGTCCGGATGGGACTTTCCTTGGCGTGGAAGGCAAGCTTGGCGATACGATATGAAGATCTCCTCCCATTGTAACCGACTCTATGTAACCCTAGCCCTCTCCAGTGTCTATATAAACCGGAGAGTTTTAGTCCGTAGGACGAACAACAATCATACCATAAGCTAACTTCTAGGATTTAGCCTCTCTGATCTCGTGGTAGATCAACTCTTGTATTACCCATATCATCAATATTAATCAAGCAGGAGTAGGATTTTACCTCCACCGAGAGGGCCCGAACCTGGGTAAAAACATCGTGTCCCTTGTCTCCTATTACCATCCGCCTAGACACACAGTTCGGGGCCCCCTACCCGAGATCCGCCGGTTTTGACACCGACACCCTCCCTCAGCATTCTCTAGCTCCATCGCGCAAATTCGTCTTTTCACTTTAGGTCATTCACCCATGGTGTGTGTAGGCCCCCCAGCTCCTTCTTTACGTCACACATCAATCGATATGCCTCTCTAGCCAGGTGTGCCTAGCACAAACACAAGCTTCCCCTCTTCTCTTGTCACCGTCCATGCCTCACTCCCACCACTCTTTTCATCGTTCTCGTACTCGCACACTCCTTCCCCCTCGATATAGTATGCCTCTCATACCACCTCCTACATGCATCCCTCTCTCTCTATCCTTCTCCTCGTGCCTCATTTGCTTCTAACACACACATGCATGTATACCGATCGATCTCCCAACATATACCTAGATCGACTTTAACTACCCCCCCCCCATCGATCGACGTACCTCACAAGTTATGTCTCTCCTTTCTCTAACAAAGGGCGATTGATCTTCCTATGTAGTTACGTCTGCTTACCACAGCCACATCGTCCCCCCTCATCATTCGTGCATGCCTCCTAACCCGTCCCTCACACGCACGTGCACAGACAACAAGCAGCCATCTCCTCTCTTATTGATATTGCGGGCGTGCCCTCCGTTTGTCTAGCAAGCCTATCCCACCATTTGTTAGAAGCAACTCCACTACCACCCCCTCCAACACTCTAGCTCTGTCTCTCTCCCAACCTTATTCCTCTCCTGCACATATGCATGGATGTCGATCGATCTCCCTTAATACATGAGGCAGATTGATCTCCTTAATACATGAGGTAGGCCTCTCTCCTCCTCCACACATATACCAGCCATTGTACCTCTATAGTTAATTGGGACTCCCTCTTCCCCCACCACACACCGATAGTCGAGCGCTGCAGGTAGGTATCCATGCCACAGAGACAAACTGCACATGTCCCCTCTCACATTCCAGTAGGCCAGCCACTCTATATCTGTGATGCGGGCACACGCAAATTCGATGGCACTCTTTATCGATCGCTCGCACACACACACACACACACACACACATCATCCCTCACTTTTATTCTATGGACACCTCAAGCCGATGATACCTCCACTCTCTTCTCGTGGATCGCCCCCTCTATATATATGTTATATCCAGGACTCTATTTCACACACATTGCATATGTTACATTTTTTGATTGACCCCCCACCCCAAAAAAAACTCTCAAGAACTCACACACTATATCTCTCTAGGTTCGTATCTCTCTCACACAACCCCACGTAGGTGGTGTATATATACAAGAAGAGAATAGGTGCACCATGCACATACTCATGCTTCATGCCCAGCCACACCCGCGCAGGTACACGGTGGAGCTCATTTCTTTACGAAATGGCAGCCCACGTGCTAATTTGAACGCCCATAGCGGTTGTTTACCTAGGGAGGTCGTGTACCACGCGTGCACGAAACAAAGTTCGACTTGACGCGTTGCCGCGTTATTTTTAAATAAAGTTATAGCACTCAATGGCACGTACACAGAATATAAAACGATTTTTATGGGAAGAAAGGTAGTCCGCTCACTATATACAATGGAGCCTGCCTGCCTGGTTTGTCGCTCTTCAGAGTATCTCACACAAGGCTACGGTGGCCTCTCTCTCTCACCGTTGGTCACTGATCCGGCCGCATCCCGTCCACCGGGGGAAAGGGAGTGTGGTGGCCTCTCTCTCTCTCTCACACAGTTGGTCACTGATCCGGCCGCATCCTGTCCGCCGGGGGAAAGGGAGGAAGTGCATCGTTTCTCCGTTCAACGGCGCCGAGGCAGCACGTCCCGATCTGTGGTACACGATGTTCTCTCTGACCAAGCTCCGGCGCGGCAGGGCCTACGCCACCTGCTCGCAGATTCCGCCCGCCTCCGCTCACCTAGTTACATCCCGACGACCTCCAGGTATCCCCTCCGGCCTTGCTCCACTGCCCGTCTTCCCACGTCACTGCATGTGGATCTTCTATAGTTCTTTGCCCAAAACATAGCTCGTCCGACGTACTTTCGATATTGCATTCTTGTCCTCACACCGTTTTAGACAAACACAACCGTGTTGTTATCTTCCCTTAGGACAAGGAATATGCTTCTTTTTTGTCGTCGCATGTGTCATCAACTGTTATTGGCCAGTAATTGTTTCCTTTCTACCTCTTTTTTGCAAACAGGGCTATCCATTTCACCTCGTTGCTATTGCGACCTTTTGGTGAACTGCACAAATCACTTCTTTCTTAAGAGTGTTTTGTGCAGTTGTACTAAAATGTCACACGGGCAACGTCTCTACATTTTAGTGCGACTGCACAAAGGGAGATTGGTTTTGCTCTATCCTCCTCATCCAACTTCGAGCCTAATCTTCTCCAACTAGTTAGTCTTAAGAGAGACTGCAAAGGTGACCGGCTTCCATTTGTGTGTTTATTGTTTCATCAGCAGTCCTCTATTATCGTAATCACACTTAATATCTTTGGAACAGGTACGTTCAGCTCTATTTTAGTGGAACTGCACAAAATGATCGGAATGTTGCATGCTCCAGACAGCTACTTTTTTTCCCAACATGCCTTGTTGATTTAGACAGAGCTGGGGGGACGTTGCTCCCAATGAAAGCATGGATCAATTTTAATTTAACACCTTCTCACAACTCTGTCTTTAGTTGTGATGTAATTATTAGCTCTGATATGCTAATAATTGACATGCATTAGCAAGGAAGTTAGTTTTTTATTGTTTCCGAAAGGGCATTGATGGCAAGACACGCGAAACAAAAGCTGAAAGCTCACACCATTGTACAATTTCATGTTGCTGGAAAATTGTTTGTATAGTACGTCAATTATGTAAACAAATGATGGAAGCTCGATAGCATTGCCAGAAGCCTCTTCATCATCCGGGTCCATGTGTCATGCACAAAATTATACTCCTTCATTCATAAATATTTATCTTTTTACAAATTTCAAACGGGCATATTTTAGAGTGTAGATTCACTCATTTTGCTTCGTATGTGTACTCCCTCCGTTCCTAAATATTCTATTCGTCTTTCTAGAGATTTCAACAAGTGACTACATACGGAGCATAATGAGTGAATCTACACTCTAAAATACGTCTATATACATCCGTATGTGCCAGTCCATTTGAAATCTCTAAAAAGACAAATATTTGAGTAGTCACTCGTTGAAATCTCTAGAAAGACAAATACTCCAGAGTATATTTAAGAACCGAGGGGGTAGTGCACAACCGCATGGGAGACTCAGCCCGATCGTTGTGCCGCATTAATACTAAGTACTACCTCCGTCCTGGTTTATTGGTCCCCATTGTATTTTGTGCCAAATTTTGATCATAGATTTAACTAATAAAATGTTCATGCATGTCATAAAAAATTATATCTTTGAAAACTATGTTCATATATGAATTCAACTGTATAATTTTTCTTGACATGCATTAACATTTTGTTAGTTAAATCTTTGGTCAAACTTTGGCACAAAATACAAAGGGGACCAATAAACAAGGACAGAGGTAGTAATGAGCAGTCAAATCATAAGCCCCACCTTTCCCATTGTAAGTTGCTCGGAAGAAGCAACAATCAATACGCTCTTCTTTGAATCCGCTCATACTACTCCATCCATCACTGTTTATACAGTGCGCTTCAGAAAAAAGAAAAAAAAATTGTGGGACCAAGGCGACTAGCGATCGGCCTAAAAAATAGCATTGGTAGTTATAGCACGACGTCTATTACTAGAGGGAATAATGCGTACACACATGCATGCAGTGCTTCCACCCCGGGTACACACATGCATGCACTTACTCCACTCCGTAGTAGTACAGTACATGGAGAGAAAATTGTGGACTTGATTGCGGTTACCACGCCCTAATTAATTGAGCATTAAACCAAACGCGTCCAAAGTCTCTCTGGTGGTGGAAATGCATTGAGAGAAATGCATCATAATGAAGTGCGCCCTGTAATCTGTGACGGAGGGAGGAGTAGTATGAAGGTGCAAAACCAAGTACGAGTATGGCCAGTCGGTCAACGCACCTCCTCTTGGCATATCACTGACATGTGTGACAGGAGCGTGAGCAAACCGATCTCAATTGACGGCAAAGAGCCAACCCGCCATTCCTTGAGAGAGACAAGGAGCGAGAACACACAGACGGGCTCGCAGGGAGGCCAAGATATATTCGAGCATGGTTGGTTGATAGATATCATTAATTACATGTTGGGCTGCCGTTTTCTGCCCTTCTCCGGAATAAACGTGTACTTTATCAGAGATAAAAAAATAAGAGTACAAACGCTCCACCATGCGGTTCTAGTAGTAGTACTACTCGTACTACTGCGCTTGGCTCTTCGCCTCTTCATGAAGTCGAACAATGATGGTACTCCGCATGTTGGGTACTACAGTGTATGCCTCTGACAATCTAACACCGAATAGACTGATGCATGTCCACTGAGGGTAGGTTGCATTAGTCAAAAGGCGTAAGCAAGCTTCACCTTGTCCTGCAAGCTTCTCCTCATTATGCGAGTTGATAGGACACACCAAAAAGTAGTGCTAGTCCATACTCCCTTCTTTCCGGTTAATATGGCTTAATATTTTTGCGGGTAAATGAGAGAGCTTATTCATATATAAGCATTCTTAGGATGATCAGCCAAGACACTGGTCACTAGGAAGCGAGGTACCCCGCAAAAAAAGAAGTAGGGAGCGAGGTGTTTCATCAAGCCAGCTCTTGGCCACATTCAAAGTGCAGCTAGCACGGTTCGCACGAATATGCGCCGCAAGGTTTGCTGACCTGTTTACATGCTGAACAACAAAAAAAGAGGAAATATTACCGAGCGCTACTATTTGTAACAGGATATGAGCCAGAATTAAGCGAGAATTGTGGCAAGTGTTCCATGCAATCAACTTCCATTATCACATGTGAGAACCCTCGAAGAGAACCAAATGTGTTGAAGATTGCTTTATCACATTTTAAAATTATAATAAGAGTGCAGACGCTCCTCCATCCGGTTCCTAGTACTAGTATAGTACATACCTTTATAGACTATAGTAGTAGTACTAGTACTACTAGTAAACTTTGTGCTTGGTTGTTCGCCTATTCGGGAAGTCGAACAATAATAGCGCTAGTAGTATAGTGTATGCTTCTGGCAATCTGACACCGAATTGACTGTTGCACGTCCACCGCCTGAGCGAGGGAGAGCTTGCATTAGTCAAAAGTTTCTCCTTGTCCTGCGAGCCATCGCGCGCAAGATTCTTCCGTCCTGCAACCTTCTCCTCATTCGGCAAGTTGACGGGACACAGAAAAGTAATGCTAGTCCATACTGCCTCCTCTCCAGTTAATATAGCTTAATTTCAAACGAGATAAATACACTGGCTGTCACTGTATGTTGTAAAAATACGGTCAGTGGACTTCATAATACGCTCATTGCTCTCAATATATATATTTTACGGTGTTTATACGGTCACTAGCTCACCCTGACTGAGTATGTGTGTGCATGCATGTGTAGGTTGAGCACTTGAGCGTGACCGTGTGTGTTCTGTCGTGTGCTCGGACATGCATGCATTAGGGTGTAGCGCGCATTTTTGCGTCCATGTGTATGTGTGACTGTTGCATACACGTAGGGGGAGTACATGTAGGGGCCACTAAGGAGCAGTCAAATCACACAGTAAGTTAGCCGGAAGAAGCAACCATCATTTCACTCTTGAATGACACGTACGCAATATAAAATGGTTGATATGGAGAGAAAAAAACACTATATATACACTAGCAGGAGCCTAAGCTACAAGCCTGCTTGCTTAGGTTGCTCTCTTCACAAGCATAGAACGACGGGCCTGATCTCGCGGCTGGGGCAAGGAAAAAAGGTTTTGCGTAGACGCGGTCGACATCGGCGAGGGAGAAAACCCACAGTCGGTGTGTCCCAATCGGGGGTCACCGCGGTATGGACTGATGTCGCGTCCCAACTGCCCTTCTAGCTACAGCCCGACATCCCAGGTAGTCCATCTTCCTTTTGGAGCCGACTTGCTCCACTGCCGTAGCTCCATCTCCATGTCGATCTTTCTCTACTTCTACCGGCTTCTACTTGTGATGAGTTTATGTCTCATGAACTAGTGCCAGTACTATTATTCTAATCACACTTCTTCAATATCTTTGCCATCAGGGATGCTCAGGTCGATTTTAGTGGAACTGCACAAAAGCATCGTATGATCCGAGGGTGCCAACCGTCTTTCCTTCGACAGGTTCTACCTGGCCAGGAAATTAAATCATGTTTAGGGTTTAAGTCGTAGTGACCCCATCAGTAGTTTTTCTTTCGTACACGCTCTCACAACTTTTTTCTTTAGTTGTGAAGTAAATATTGGCTATGATCTGTGAATCATTGAGATGCATCAGCATGCGTGTTAGTTTTCCTTTGTATTTGATAGAATGTTGTAACGGGGCAACCTAGGAATAGGAATGAAAATGGAGTGGAAAGTTTCCGTTTTTCCAGAGAAAAAATGGAAACGGAGAGAAACCAACGTTTCATTTCATTGGATCGCGCCATCGAGCAAAACCAACGTTTAAATCACGTCTGTCGTGTTCGTGTCTCACCCTCCTCCACGGCTCGACCCCACACAATCGCTCGGCATGCCAATCACCGCAAACCGAGTATACGATAACTTTCCCGCCTGCTTGTCGATGGATCGCGCCATGGAGTACTAGCACTACTGCAAGAGATTGACAAGTTGGGTGAGGACAGCTAGCTTTAGCACTGACTCCCAAGAACTTTTTACACGCACGTTGTAGCCGGCTATTGCGACCTTTGAACGCGGAGCAGCCGCATGCACCCGGAAGCGGCGCGGGCGATGCTCTCTTGGCCGGCGCGTCGCTCCAATGCCGGCGCCAGTGAGAGGTCACGTCCGCTCTGGCCGGGCATGAATGCGGCACTGACCGTTTTGGGCTGCAAGCACACGCGGATGATGAAGAGGGTTCAGGCTGGTCAGGACCGGCCGTGGCAGCGGTCCGGCCGTCCGCAAACAAGAGATGTTGTATGTTAATATTGTTGCGTATATAATTAACAACCTAAATAATGTGCTAGTTGGACAAATATGATTGGAGATAGAGATGGAAATAGAATTTTACGTAAACACGGATATGCATGTCTATGTCTATGTGTGTGTGCGCGATGACTCTCGCGACCTGGAAGCAGGGGCGTATTTTTGATCAAGTTTTCTTTCTTGGTATGTTAATATTGCTGCGAATATAATGTAGCAACAAGAAACAAAAAAACTAAGACAAAAAAATAGACCACAAACAGAGTGGACATCAACTTATATGTGACATAACTATGTCACATCTAGATGTGTCCTAGACAGACCCTTAAAAAATTGCCCGCCAGTTTTCGTTTATTTTCTCCGGGAACGCGCGTATTCTATTTAAAACCACTGCTATGGAGAGATTTTTTTACTCCATTATAGCCTCTTGTTTGATAGAATTTCTCGCGTCTCGCTCTCTCACCCTCTCCATATCAAAACAAGATGACAGTGTCCACTATCTCTCTCCTCATCGGTGGTCACAGATCCGGCCGAATCTCGTCCGCTGCGGGAGGTGAGGAGGTGCAGCGTTGACGTTGTCGCCGTCGGCGATAGAGGAAGCCGATGCACACCGTCCTCTCGGAGCTGGCGCCGGCGCGGACGAAGATCCTCTGCGCCCTTGTTCGCTGTCGTTGTGTGGGCAGATCCCGCCCGCCCGCCTAAACGACATCTCACCCACTTGAGGTATAACTTCTTGTACTAGTCCAGCTCCCTAGGTCGCTGCATGCGGGTTTTATTCTATGCGACTACTCCACAGCTCCCCATGCATAGTAGCTAGGGTTCGTCGGCTGGTCCAACATCACCTACTAGTACTATTATAGAGGAAATGCCACTCAAAAAGTTGTCCTAATTTATGCCTCGGTGGAGGTATACATGTTGTTTCGACAAAAAATACATGGTGGTTGTGCGGTCATTGTCCATATGGTGGTAGTACTATCACTGGTTAAATGAAGAAATGCTTCTTTTCTTGGGTATCCTGGTTTAGTTCCCATCAAGATAGTTATGATGCTTCTGTTTGTTGGTGTAGTTTTCATTAATTCTTATTGACAATTGAGATGTCGTTGCTAACCCTTTTTTTATATTTTTGGAAACAGGGATGCGTGTCTCCATACCCGGGCATGTCTTCCTCAATTTTAGTGGAACTGCACAAAATTGGATGGCCATTGTTGTTCCGCCTCACTGTCCTCTGCCACGTGGTTCTTCCTTCCTTGAGCTTGATTACTGTGAAGAAACAGACCACATTGAAGATTTGTCGAACTTCATAGGTGCCTCACCCAAACTTGATGCCAAATGGATGATGCATCACCATGATGACCTATCGATGCTCATGGTTGCGCCTCATGGTTGCGTCGGCTGGTGAAGCTGATCGATTTTCAATGAAAACAAGTTGTCTTCCATCAGTGCTCTTTGCTTGTTACGCACAAAGATGATATCCTTCGTCAGTTCACCTTGATTGCGTTGGGGACGTGGTCGTGTTTCACGTTGGTGCAATTTTATCACACAATTGGCTATGAACCAAATGTTTCCTCGAAGAAGGATCGACGTTGGTACTAAGAGCATAAGTTTTGTATTGATTTCTAAGCCTTCTCACAACTTTGTCTCCAGCTCCCCTGTAATTTTATTTGTCCAGCTATTAACTTTGATTTAAAAAATGGTGCGGACTAAAAACCCGGATGGACGTAGTATCCCTCCATTTTTATTTACTCCGCATATTAGATTTGACTGAAGTCAAACTTTGTAATACTCTCAACCTTTCCGATAATTGAAATTAAAATTCTTTATTTGTACACACTCTCACACGTTTCCGATAATTTGGCGCATGTGTGGTTGTTCACTTAAGGGAGGGTAGTGTACCACACGTGAAGGACAGGAAGTGCGACCAGGACGCGTGGGCGTGGATCGTTAGTTCATCGGAAGTAGTACTAGTTTTCTTGATTGTACATTAAATAAAGAGTTTCGTTTCGTACTTACATAATTTAAAACGATTGTTATGGAGAGAATAAGAAAACTACTCCACTATATATTAGTCGTATACACGAGAGTACTATATGGACGCAGCTTCATTGACTTAGTGCACCTGCCTTTGGGTTTATGACAGGTGGGCCAAAAATGTGGCTGGCTCACGTGTCATACAGCCAAAAGCAGGTGCACTGAAGGCACCGGAGCTCAGTCCGTACTATAGTAGTATATATATAACCTGGAGCCTCAGCGCTTGTTCGCTCATTTGCACTCTCCACACTCTCGCCGCACTACATATATGTATACACGCTGGAGGATCGGCGCTCATTTGCTATGGTTTGCTATATTCACAGTCTCTCATCCTCTCTTCACCAGATCTAAACAAGACTGCGTTGGCCTCTTGTCTCTCTCTCCCCCCTCACAGCTGGTGAAGGAGGCGACCGTATCCCGTTGCACCAGGAAGGGGAGGAGGTGCAGCGTTCACTCTATCGCCTTCGGCGAGGGAGGCAATCCATTGCCGGATGCGCTATTCTCTTTACCCAGCGCCTATGCGAGAGGGCCACCGACCCCTTCTTCCTCGCTCCCATACATAGTGTGGGCAGATCCGGCCTCCCGCCGCACGCCTTGCCACATCCCGACGACCCTAAGATAAGTTTCTTTGAAACCGTCGTTGCTCTAGCTGCATGTGGATCTTTTTCGATCTATAGTCGAATCTAGGTCTTGGTTCAAAGAGGAAAGAAGGGTGCGGTGGGCTGGAGCAAGAATCTAGGACATGGTTCAATGAGGAAAGGAGGGGCGGAAAGTAGTATAGACTGGCTATCCAGCCGCTTTGTTGGTCGAAAAGGGAAAAAAGGGGGTAACCCAGTACACACATATGTAAGGAACCGATCTCTTTGTTGAAAAGGGAAAGAAACTGGGGGGTCGGGTAGTTTGTGTAGGACTAGATTTGCTACCCTCACATAGGAAAAAGGTTCAAAGAGAACACATATGGGACCAACGCATATATGCTGCTTGGCTACATACACTACATCACCCATTTATACGTGTGGACTCACATGGTGCTGGCATGTCCCATACAGCTATTTTGATGTTGTTAATCTAAGAATGCCACCAGAAAATTGAAGCAATGCCACTGTTAAAAGTAAATTACATTTTTAACGAATGTTGTTTCAAGAGAATGTCTCTGTTAATATGAATCAATGCAACCGTTTTAGAAATGCTACTATCCTACTTTGTTTTCCATCCAAGATAAGTTAGATGCTTCTTTCTGTCACTGTTTGTTTCATCCTCCTTTATCGGCAAGTAATTGTTTCCTTTTTTGCCTCTGTTAAAATAGGGGTATCGATTCAACTTGTTGCTATTGCGACATTTTGCTTTGCTACTCGAAACACTTATGTTTTAAGAGTGTTTTGTGCAGTTCAACTTGAATGTCACACCGGTGACTTTGCTTAATTTTGGTGGAACTGCACAAAAGGAGATCGAGATTTGTTTCCAGTCTTCGCGGCGAGCTGTTTCAAATCTTGGTCTCATCCTCATGATGTGCAGTGTGCTTTGAGATGTTGTGCTACTTGTTTTCGTACTGTTTTAAAAAGATGTTGAATTGAAGCTATTGTATTTCTGTCTTTTCACATAAGTAGTGAACAAAAATGGGACCAACCCAGACATGATGCTTGTTGCTTTGTTACAACAAATTCAGCATCACCCCCTTTATAAGCCAGTAATTGATGCCACTCTCAGAATTAACTACTGAATCTTATTTCAAAACTGCAACACTTGTTAGGGATTGGCGGGATTACCATTTTTGTGGCCGCATGTTTCATCCTCCTTTATTAGCCAGTAATTGATTCCTTTTTTGCCTCTATTTAAACAGAGATATCTATTCAACTTGTTGCTATTGCAATATTTTGCTTCGCTACGCGAAACACTTTGCTTGATTTCAGTGCAACTGCACAAAACGAGATTGGATTTCCTATTCGTGTTGGCAGATTCGTATTTTATCTTGTCCGTCTCATGAAAGGTCAGTACAGGCCTTCATCCACATGATTGTGCATTGTGCTTTGAGATGTTGTGCTACTTGTATTGGTACTGTTTTAAATAAATGTTGAATTGAAGCTATTGTATTGCTGTCTTTTCCTATTAAGTAGTGAACAAAAATGGGACCAACCCAGACAAGATGCTTGTTGCTTTGTTACAATAAACTCTGCATCACCCCCTTTATAAGTAGATGGAAGCACATACTGTTGTTGCGCCCACTCTCCCCTGGAACTGTTTATGCTTTTCGTTAATCTAATGCCGCAGGTAAAATTAAGGAATGCCACTCTTAGAATTAATTAACTATTGAATCTTAGTTCAAAACTGCAACACTTGTTAGGAATGGTACTATCCTTCTTTGTAGTTCTTTCTACATGTTTAACCAAGGTATTGTTAAGATAATGTCTCTGTTAAAATGAATCAGTTGCATTGTTTTAGGAATGGTACTTTTCTGCTTTGTTGTTCTTTATACATGTTGAAACAAGGCATTGTTAAGATAATGTCTCAGTCAATATGAATGAATCACGCTGATGGAGAGTTGCTACTCTCCTGCTTTGTTTCCCATTAAGATAAAGTAGATCAGTAGATGCTTTTCTTCTGGGAGTACAAGTCACCAACCGTTATTTCTCAGTAATTGTTTCCCTTATACCTATTGTTGCTTACATGGATATCAAAATTAAAGCTCGGTTTTATTCCGACTTCAATTTTATTTGAACTGCACAAAAGGAGCCAATGTGTCCAAGGCAAACTGTTGCATTACTGGGTCCAGTTGGTTGTTCCACTTTGCAGAAAGAAGCAGTCACTGTTTGCGCTACATTACAGAAGGAATGACCAAGAAGCTTTACAGAGTATTACTAGACACTGGTGACATGAGTAGTCTGCAGAGAGCATTGGCAATTTAACAACACGTGGAGCGCCCTGGGCAAAAAGTGCCCAAACAAGTACAAGAAGCTACGACAGGACTCCACGATCATAGGCATTACATATTTTGAATGGGAAAAGCTTGTCAAAGTTTAATCATTGGTGTTAGCAAGAAGATGTTAGTTTAATATATTGGAATTGGAAAACCCTGTCAAAATTTGCTCATCGATGTTAGCCAGAAGACATGCATTTGATATTTTTGAGTGGGATGCCCCTGTGAGCAGCATCGAGTGTTTTTTCATATTCATGTGTTCAGTTTAGAAGTAAATAGTTACTCTGCTGAGATATTCCTGTGTTAAGAGTTTGTTCTGAATATTGTCTATGTAATGCGAGGCCTTGTGTTTGATTGCAAAGTTGAGCTTGGAATGTTGTGGCATGCGGCATCACGAGCTGTTCACCGTGCCTCCTGAGAATAATGCTTCGTATTGTTTTGCATGTCGATCTAGTGCTAGTGATTTGCTTGTTAAGAAGATCATCCTCTTCTGTTGTTTCCGTGCTTAAGAAGTTCATCGTCTGATGTTTCATTCATAGCCTATACAACAAGTCGGGTAGGTTAGACGTGAAACCATATGATCTTCCGACCAACTCATGATATTAGGCCGTGATTGGATCATCATTTTCCAACCAAACCGCTTGTAAAACTGACGCTTGTAAATAAAAGGAGATGGTCTCGAGCGAAGGCACTTGGTTGGTCGATTTCGACTAGTAAAATATCAGAAGTACTTCACACATGATAGAAACGCTGAACAACACTCGGGCGATTGCTAATCCAGCTGTTAGCTATTGTTTCAGCCTTGCCCATGGATGGCATGATACGCACGTTGTGCATGTATCGTCTGGTAATGTCGTCCATATAGCAGTGCTCATAAAATATACACTAGTCTCTCAAATTACACACGTAACCCGCCGGTTTTACTTATAGACCTCGAGCCCTCGGTTTCATTATGCCTGTATTTTACGCGTTGTTTTTGATGATGAGTAAATTACATTTGTATGTTAATACAGGTTTGAAATAAACCAGAGCTCCCAAGCGCGGCCTGTGGATTTCGATGATGAGTTTTTCTTGGTGATGATTCCGTTGTTGTTCAGAGGAAAGCAGGGTATTAACTGGGCGGGCTGTGGCCCGTCTAGCCCAGGCCAGATATCCAGCCTAGATACTAATTTTTTTCAAGATGAAAATGGCTAGCTCAGCTATACGTTTTTTTGAGGAATACCCAGGCAAGGTCAACTTGTTATTCTCTGCCCCGCTGGGTTGCAAATCTTTCCTAGGAGGGAGGCATTAGGCTTAACAGGAAAATGGGCTTTAAAAATAATAAATGGGATGTAATTATAAAAACTGGGCAGTAACTATAAAAAATACACCAAACACGAAATTAGTTTACAAAATATTATTTATGGATTTTGAAAATCTTAAATTTTCATTGTTGCATGCGCAATGTTTCGTTGGATTTTTACGTAATACAAATCTATATTTAATCTGACTAGAAATTTCGGGATAAAAATATTTTGGATGATCAAAATGTGGGAAATTTTATTGAATTCTGCCTTCAACGGTTGGTTGAAATTATTAATCGTTGTCCTAGCTAAAAAATGGGTTGTACTTTTAACAAACTGTAAATGGGCTGTTGTAAATTTCATTAGAATTCAAAAATGGGTTGTACATTCTTACAAAACGCAAATGGGCTATAACTTCTGTGCCACACACTTGTGGGCCTACTAAGTGACGCGTCCCCTAAAAAATAAGTTGACGCGTATGCAAGGCTTTGTCAACTTATTATAGTCAACACACGGTTCTAGTAGCAGTGGTCGTTGAATGTCTATCCAACGGATGTCGTGCTTCTTCTTCAATCTCAGATATTCTTAGCTTCGACTGCCCAAAAAATGATTCCTCCCCCTAACATCTGGGGCGCACCGTTTCAGAGGCTGACCTGTGGGCCTACTAAGTTGGAGCGTACCAAGGGCTTTGTCAACTTAGTCAGTATAAACGATTCTAGCTTCACTGACCGTACGATGTCCATCCAACGGCCGTAGTGCTTCTTCAACCTCTGGTCTTCTTGGTCCAGCCACCCAAAGCAGCGCCGGTCGTGCTGCCTGCTCCTGCCTCCCATGACCGGCTATGCTGCCGCGGAGGCCTCACCGCCCCCATACTACTCCCACCGTTGGCCAGGCCATCCCTCCACTCACCCACACCCCCTGTTATTATACGGCGACGGTATCCTCACACCGCAGCCGAACCAGTGAACCCTTGTACGCCTCTCCGCGTGGGCTTCCACTTCTGTGTCTTCCCCGGCTCCGCATCGTCCCCTTCCTAGGCCTCGCCGTCGTCCACCGCCCTGGTGCTCTCGGCGCGGCATGGTCAACATGGTCAACGACCGACTTCCATCGGAAGATTACTGTACGTGGAGAGTGAGGGAGTCCTGGATAAGGGGGTATCCGGACAGCCGGACTATATTCATCGTCCGAACTATAGAAGCGTCAAGATACAAGACTCAAGACTTCGGCTCGTGTCCGGATAGGACTCTCCTTTGCATGGAAGACAAGTTTGGTGATCCGGATATTATGTTTCCCTCCTTGTAACCGACTCCATGTAAACCCTAGCTCTCCGGTGTCTATATAAATTGGAGAGGATGGTCCTTAGAAGGCCGATCACATTTACAATCATACCATCATAGGCTAGCTCTTAGGGTTTAGCCTCTATGATCTCGTGGTAGATCTACTCTTGTATTCCACATATCTTCAATATTAATCAAGCAGGAAGTAGGGTTTTACCTCCACCGAGAGGGCCCGAACCTGGGTAAACATTGTGTCCCTTGCTTCCTGTTACCATCAGCCTAAGACGCACAGATCGGGACCCCCTACCCGAGATCCGTTGGTTTTGACACCGACATTGGTGCTTTCATTGAGAGTTCCTCTGTGTCGTCGCTTCGAGGCTTGATGGCGTCTTCAATCATCAACAACACGGTCCAGGGTGAGACTTTTCTCCCCAGACAGATCTTTGTGTTCGGTGGCTTTGCACTGCGGGCCAATTCGCTTGGCCAGTTGGAGCAGATCGACAGCTTCGCCCCTGGCCACCAGATCAGAATCGGAAACTTGAACTGCACGGCAGATATCCGCGGAGACTTGATCTTCGACGGGTTCGGGCCTACGCCAGGAGCGCCGGACAGCCACGACGAGCACGGCCTAGACCTGTTGTCGGACAGTGCTCGGGACATCATCCCCGAAGCAGCCCCGGATCTAAATCTAGGGCAGGTTGCGTTGCCTATGGACGGAGGGCTAGACCCCGCCCCGCAGGCTGCACACTTATCGGCAGTGGAGCCGAACATGGGTCTCACCTCTGTGGAGGCCTGTAACCCTGGGGGCCCGGACTCATATCCAGCTGTTGGTCCTGGTCCGCTCACTCTCGAGTCAGCCGAGCCAGGCTGGGCTTCGGTAATGGAGTTTACCGCTGCGGACATCTTTCAGCACTCGCCCTTTGTCGACATGCTGAGTGCATTAAAGTCTCTCTCTTTGTAAGGAGGCTTTGGGCCGAACTATGTCCGGCCTGAGTGGGAAGCAGGCGACGAAGGAATTCGCTGCCCACCCACCACCCACTTTGTCACCATGATCGATGATTTAACTGATGTACTCGACCTTGACTTCAAAGATATCGACAGTATGGACGATGATGCAGGAGACATACAGGAGCCACCGCTCACAGGGCGATGGACAGCCACCTCAAACAATATATACATGGTGGACACTCCGAAAGAAACCAATGGTGACATGGCAGTGGAGGACAACCCCTCAGGAGGAAAAGCAAAATATGGGCGTCTCCGACGCCACTCCAAACCCCGCCACATCAATACCGGTCCCGGAGATGATCCGGATAGTACCGAAGAGGAATACAGTCCTGATCAGCCGACCATCAAGCAGGCCGCACAGGCCACGGTGGGATACTTGGAGAGGGACAACTATACATCCCCCTCCGAAAACGAGGTAAGCCTCGACAATGACGAATTCGGCGTGCCTGAAGACCCAGTGGAACAAGTTCACTTTAGGCGACGACTCATAGCCATGGCAAAGAGTCTGCAAAGGAAGCAAGAGCAGCTTAAGGCCGAACAGGATTTGCTAATAGAACGGTGGACCAAGATCCTGGCCACCGAGAAGTACGGACTCGACCGCCCTAACAAAGGGCACACGCGGCAGAACTGGCTACCTCAACCTAAGCAGGAAAACCAAAGGCACATAACCCGACGTCCGCACACCACTACGATCCAAACCAGCAAGAAAGATACATGAAGAAGCAGCCTCAAGCCCCGGCGCCACGGTCATAAACGGCAAATCAGGGAAGCTGGTATCAAGTTCAGCAAATCCTAGTCCGGTCAATGGACAAATAACAGCTTAAGCCTATTCGGCCCAAGCCACGAACTCGGTTAGCCGTGCGAAATTCACAGTACTCCCAAAAGAACGGCAAAACATACTAATAGAGAATGCCGGATCTCCAAAGTAAAGCAACCGGGCGTGTGCCGGAAACATTGAGGGGAGGCACTTAGTCAACCCCCCCCCCTCCCCAGAGCACAACAGTTCGGCCGACCGCCCCCTATCATACAAACCACAACAATTCAATTGCAAACCCCCAGACCTAATAGTCCAGGGGCTCCTTAAACAATAAAGCCCAAGCGGGCATGCAAATAACACCTTCTACAAGGTATCAGGCACAAAGGCCAGTTTCATTGGCCCGCCGCCCCAACGGTTGTTTTCAGATAACCAAATAAGGCTGCACCATCGGCGCGTTCCCCCTATACGGTATCGCACCGTATGCTAACAGGATGAACCACGTTGGCTAGATTCCACGTGGTAAATCGTCAGGCCAGCACCGGTAATACACTCACGCCTGCGTGCCGAGCCAAACCCCGCCCTTAAAAGCGGAGATCATACAGCCGCCAGAGTAGCAAGTTGTGCATGCCTGTTAATATTTTGATACGACAACCAACTATCCGGACATAAACTGATGAGTCCGGGCTACTTCTCGAGTAGCAGCTGGGGTCGCCAGGGTCTGGTCAGGAACCTTTGGACCAACCACAGGAGGACGTTCGGCGGCCTCCACGCACTTACATTCACAAACTAACTTTTATGCAGAACAGGTATGGCGGCGTGAAGTCGGCTCGGACACACAAGGATAGGACCATGCAGGTAGACGGTAGTTCGGATTCACCTTCGATCCATTCACAGCCCCCTCCAGTCCGACCACCACAGGTTCCGCCAGAAAACCATCTCTTCTTCATAATCATAAATCGCATTCATATGCACAGACATATCATATTACTGCAATGCGTAGACTTAACTAAACATGCACCGGTCATCGTTCATCATCGACACCTCTTTGCCATAAAAATGGCAGCCACGGCTTGTGTTACGCCCGGTTATGCCAGGGGCTCCATAGTACGGCAATAAAGTCTGACCACTTTCTCGGTCGCTCGGCACCCCGAACTTATAACACTATATGCATTAGCTCTGAATCATGTCTTGGGTCATTGGTTGGGCTTGCCCGGGTCCCATGTTTTGGTACCTTACGTTCCGTTCCTTCGGCTAAGGTAGCGCTGGGAGAACTACTGTGATTGTGTCCCGGATTTGCCGTACGAGCACCTCAGTAGAGAAAGCCGAAAACCGACTGTCATGATGCGGCGAGAGCTGGTCAGCTGTTCGAGATGTTACAAAATCCTTAAAGATTTATTCCGCATTACGCCACTATAAAATGCAGATTGCGACGGATCGGTCTACCGATCAGGCACCAATAGAGTCCTTACTCCGGCCTTCCGGACACTAGGGGCTGCACCGACCATACTCAAGTTCCTATGGCTAAGTGAGAGTAGTAAAGCCCTATAGTCCGATTGCCTGGTTCGTGGTGAGAAACGCCTCCTTATAAGGACCCAACCATGGGATAAAGAGTGTTCAGAAATACCCCGAACACCCCCGTACTTCTCACGTGGGGGCTGAAGCCGACAACTGGCCAACTCTCAGAATTTACATAAAATAAACAGCCGCAAAGGAAAAACATATGTTCAAAACCAAACAGGCAACATATAACAAAAGTGCCATTATCCCATATTACAAACGTTGGCAAAAATGCCCTAAGGGAAATATAACGTCTTTGGTGCACTTATCCGCTGCCAGGCGGGCACCCTTCATTACACCCTCATAATACAGTTCGGGCTTGCGATGCTCCTTACCCTCTGGTGGCCCCTCAGTTATCAGCTTCTCCGCGTCAAGCTTCCCCCAATGCACTTTTGCATAGGCAAGAGCCATTCGCGCACCTTCTATACAGATTGATCACTTGATAATATCAAGCCAAGGACAGGCGCCCACAATCCGCTTGACGAGTCTGAAGAAACTGCTGGCAATTGGCTCTACAGGCCACAACCGGATGATCAAGTCCTTCATGGCTAGTTCGGCCGCCTGGTGCAGTTCGACCAGCTGCTTCAGCTGATCGATAAAAGGCACCGGATAATTCAGCGCTAGATACTGCGACTAGAAGTTCCTTCCCGCAGACTCACCCTCCTCGGACCGGTAAAATTGGGCAGCATCTGATATACTACAAGGCAGATCTGCAAACGCCCCTGCAAAATCAAGAATTCAGCTTGCCGCTTAGAGTTCTCCGCATTATAACATCATAACGGCCATAGATACAACAGGCCTTACCAGCCGCAACCTTTCGGGCCTCCTGAACGTTCCGCACTGCACCTCGGGCTTCTTCCCAAGCATCTTCCGCGGCTTGGAGAGCTTGGGCGAGTTCGGATTCTTTCCCTACTAGACTCTGCTCCAAGCTCTCGCTTTTCGTCACAGCATCCTGAAGCTCCCGCTCAGCTATGATGACCATGGCCTCGTGTTTTTTCCGCAGAGCCTGTTTGGCGGCAGCCTTCTCCTGGGCATCAGCCGTTGCCTTCTTCAACGCCTCATATTCGGCACTCGCTCCTAGGGCGTATAACACAAATACTTTTCAACAGGCACACTTATTGATTTGTGCCCAACGCAAGACAATGTTCAAACATACCTTGCCTCTCCTCCAATTGCTTCTTCACATGGCCAAGTTCTTCTTCGGCCCGTTTCAGGCTCTCTCTCAGTTCGGACACTTCCGCATCATGAGCGGCCGTCCTCTCCGCACACGCCTGTTCTCAAAAACATGGGTATACATCATTTAAAGTTCCCATTACAGCTGAGGATTTGATCCCCTGCCCGACTCTCTTATTCCGGACAGTGTATCAGGGGCTACTCCTCATATCATACTAATTCTTTAAAGGTTCCTTAAAAACCATACCTCAAAGGACTTTATAAGGCCAAGACAGGACTCATTCAGCCCGCTTTCGGCAGCCTGAATCTTTCCAACCACCGCACCCATAAGGGTCCGATGTTCATCAACGATGGACGCATTCTTTAACGCTGACAACAGACCGCCCGACAGCTCGGCGTATGCTGAGGTGGCCGGCGGAGTAGGCAAACCTCCCTCCATGGAGGGTGGCCGCTTCCCTGATCCCGGAGCCTTAGGGGCCTCCAGAACTTTATCCGGCCCCGGATCTCTTTGAGACGACACCTCAGTGTCGCGCCCGGACTTTGGAAAAGGAGTCCCTGGAGGCGTCTTGCTTGCCACCGCATTCGAGCTCAACGAATCCTCCGATGAGGATTGTCCGGTGGGAGACCATGCCGGGCTGTATGAGATGTGGCGACAGTTAAAATTACTATACCCAAACAACCCTGGATACATAGGCATATTCGGATTTCGGTTACTTACGATTTTCCCAGGGGCTGGGCCTCGGGATCCCACTCCAGGTTGTTATCGGTGGTCGGGGTGGATGCCTCTGGAGGGTAACCTCGCCCTCCCTCGGTGACTCGGCCTCCAGGGACCGGGAAGCCGTGCGCTTCTTCCCGCCTGCAGAGCGAGACTCGTCCTCATCTGCCTCCTCCTCTTCGTCTTTAGAAGAAGGAGCTTCGCTGGAGCCTTCGGATTTGGCATCCGAAGCCCCGCGACAACGGAGGCCCCTCCGGATCTTCTTGACCTCCTTGGAGGCCTCCTTCTTTGGCGCCTTGTAAGGCGCAGAGACAAACATCTTCGTAAGAAGAGGTCCGGCCGGTTCCTCCGGCAGCGGGGCCGGACATTGTGTCTGCTCCACCCTTTTTATCCATCCCTAAAGCCACAATGAAGCATGATCAAAACGTCCCTCTAACGATATGCCAGACGAAGCCTGGAGGGACAGGGCGTGGTTATAACTTACCGGGCTTGCAAAATGGGATAATTGATACCCCCGGTCCTCGGAAGTCCGGCAATGATTTGCTGGACTTAAAGAGCACCTTCCAGATATCCTCGTGGGAGGAATCGTAGAGCTCCCGGAGGGTTTGGTGCTCGGTTGGGTTGAATTCCCATAAAGTACAGGCTTGACGCTGGCAAGGAAGAACCAGGCGGACTAGCATCACCTGCACCATGTCAACAAGCTTGACGTCCTTGTTGACCATATTCCGAACACGCGTCAGGAGCAGTGACAGCTCATCAGACGAGCACCAGTTCGGGCCCTTCTTGGGCCAGGACGTTAGCCGCAGTGGAGCTCCGGACCTGAACTCGGGAGCTGCTGCCCATTTTTTGTAGCGTGGTTCGGTGATATAAAACCACTGCTGCTGCCACTCCTTGACGGAGTCGTTAAAAGTGCCCTTCGGCCAAACAACCTTGGGCATCTTGCTCACCATGGCGCCTGTTGGAAATATGCCCTAGAGGCAATAATAAATTAGTTATTATTATATTTCCTTGTTTATGATAATCGTTTATTATCCATGCTATAATTGTATTGATAGGAAACTCAGATACATGTGTGGATACATAGACAACACCATGTCCCTAGTAAGCCTCTAGTTGACTAGCTCGTTGATCAATAGATGGTTACGGTTTCCTGACCATGGACATTGGATGTCATTGATGACGGGATCACATCATTAGGAGAATGATGTGATGGACAAGACCCAATCCTAAGCCTAGCACAAAGATCGTAGTTCATATGCTAAAGCTTTTCTAATGTCAAGTATCATTTCCTTAGACCATGAGATTGTGCAACTCCCAGATACCGTAGGAATTCTTTGGGTGTACCAAACGTCGCAATGTAACTGGGTGGCTATAAAGGTGCACTACAGGTATCTCCGAAAGTGTCTATTGGGTTGGCACGAATCGAGACTGGGATTTGTCACTCCGTGTGACGGAGAGGTATCTCTGGGCCCACTCGATAGGACATCATCATAATGTGCAAAATGTGATCAAAGAGTTGATCGCGGGATGATGTGTTACGGAACGAGTAAAGAGACTTGCCGGTAACGAGATTGAACAAGGTATCGGTATACCGACGATCGAATCTCGGACAAGTACAATACCGCTAGACAAAGGGAATTGTATACGGGATTGATTGAGTCCTTGACATCGTGGTTCATCCGATGAGATCATCATCGAACATGTGGGAGCCAACATGGGTATCCAGATCCCGCTGTTGGTTATTGACCGGAGAATGTCTCGATCATGTCTACATGTCTCCCGAACCCGTAGGGTCTACACACTTAAGGTTCGATGACGCTAGGGTTATAAAGGAAGTTTGTATGTGGTTACCAAATGTTGTTTGGAGTCCTGGATGAGATCTCGGACGTCAAGAGGAGTTCCGGAATGGTCCGAAGGTAAAGATTTATATATGGGAAGTCTTGTTTTGGTCACCGGAAAAGATTCCGGTTTTATCGGGAACGTACCGGGACCACCGGGAGGGTCCCGGGGGTCGACCAAGTGGGGCCACTATCCCCGGAGGGCAGCATGGGCCAAGTGAGGGAGGGGACCAGCCCTAGGTGGGCTGGTGCGCCCCCCCCCCCCCACCAAGGCCCAAGGCGCAGGGAAGAGTGGGAGGGGGCAAACCCTAGGGAAGATGGGCCCTAAGGCCCACCCCAGGTGCGCCTCCCCTCTCTCTCCCTCTGGCCGCCACCCAGATGGGATCTGGGGGCTACCGCCACCCTTGGGAAGGGAACCCTAGAGGGGGCGCAACCCCCTCCCCTTCCCCTATAAATAGTTGAGGTCTAGGGGCTGCCGAACTCATGAGTTTCTCTCCCTCATGGCGCAGCCCTACCTCTCTCCCTCCTCCTCTCCCGCGGTGCTTGGCGAAGCCCTGCAGGATTGCCATGCTCCTCCATCACCACCACGCCGTTATGCTGCTGCTGGATGGAATATTCCTCAACCTCTCCCTCTCTCCTTGCTGGATCAAGGCATGGGAGACATCACCGTACCGTACGTGTGTTGAACGCGGAGGTGCCGTCCGTTCGGCACTAGGATCTCCGGTGATTTGGATCACGACGAGTACGACTCCTTCAACCCTGTTCTCTTGAACGCTTCCGCTTAGCGATCTACAAGGGTATGTAGATGCACTCTCCTTCCCCTCGTAGTTGGTTTCTCCATAGATAGATCTTGGTGACACGTAAGAAAATTTTGAATTTATGCTACGTTCCCCAACAGTGGTATCAGAGCTAAGTCTATTGCATAGATTCTTTGCATGAGTAGAACACAAAGTAGTTGTGGGCATTGATTTTGTTCAATATGCTTACCGTTACTAGTCCAATCTTGTTTCGACGGTATTGTGGGATGAAGCAGCCCGGACCGACCTTACACGTACTCTTACGTGAGACAGGTTCCACCGACTGACATGCACTTGGTGCATAAGGTGGCTAGCGGGTGCCAGTCTATCCCACTTTAGTCGGAACGGATTCTATGAAAAGGGTCCTTATGAAGGGTAAATAGCAATTGGCATATCACGTTGTGGTTTTGCGTAGGTAAGAAACGTTCTAGCTAGAAACCCATAGCAGCCACGTAAAACATGCAAACAACAATTAGAGGACGTCTAACTTGTTTTTGCAGGGTATGCTATGTGATGTGATATGGCCAAGAAGAATGTGATGAATGATATGTGATGTATGAGATTGATCATGTTCTTGTAATAGGAATCACGACTTGCATGTCGATGAGTATGACAACCGGCAGGAGCCATAGGAGTTGTATTAATTTATTGTATGACCTGCGTGTCATTAAACAACGCCATGTAATTACTTTACTTTATTGCTAACCGGTAGCCATAGTAGTAGAAGTAATAGTTGGCGAGACAACTTCATGAAGACATGATGATGGAGATCATGATGATGGAGATCATGGTGTCATGCCGGTGATGATGATGATCATGGAGCCCCGAAGATGGAGATCAAAAGGAGCAATATGATATTGGCCATATCATGTCACTATTTGATTGCATGTGATGTTTACAATGTTTATGCATCTTATTTGCTTAGAACGACGCTAGTAAATAAGATGATCCCTCATTAAAATTTCAAGAAAGTGTTCCCCCTAACTGTGCACCGTTGTGAAAGTTCGTCGTTTTGAAGCACCACGTGATGATCGGGTGTGATAGATTCTTACGTTCACATACAACTGGTGTAAGCCAGATTTACACACGCGAAACACTTAGGTTGACTTGACGAGCCTAGCATGTACAGACATGGCCTCGAAACACAAGAGACCAAAAGGTCGAGCATGAGTCATATGGTAGATACGATCAACATGAAGATGTTCACCGATGATGACTAGTCCGTCTCACGTGATGATCGGACACGGCCTAGTTGACTCGGATCATGTAACCACTTAGATGACTAGAGGGATGTCTATCTGAGTGGGAGTTCATGAGATGAACTTAATTATACTGAACATAGTCAAAAGATCTTTGCAAATTATGTCATAAGCTCGCGCTTCAGTTCCACTGTTTAGATATGTTCCTAGAGCAAATATAGTTGAAAGTTGACAGTAGCGATTATGCGGACAGTAGAAAGCTTATGTCCTTAATGCACCGCTCAGTGTGCTGAACCCCAAACATCGTCTGTGGATGTTGCGAACATCGGACATACACGTTTTGATAATTACATGATAGTTCAGTTAAATGCTTTAGAATAGAGGCACCAAAGACGTTTTCGATACATCGCGGAACATATGAGATGTTTCGAGGGCTGAAATTGGGATTTCAGGCTCGTGCCCACGTCAAGAGGTATGAGACCTCCGACGATTTTCTTAGCCTGCAAACTAAGGGAGAAAAGCTCAATCGTTGAGCTTGTGCTCAGATTGTCTGAGTACAACAATCACTTTAATCGAGTGGGAGTTGATCTTCCAGATGAAATAGTGATGTTTCTCCAAAGTCATTGCCACCAAGCTGCTAGAGCTTCGTGATGAACTATAACATATCAGGGATAGATATGATGATCCTTGAAGTATTCGCGATGTTTGACACCGCGAAAGTAGAAGTCAAGTAGGAGCATCAATTGTTGATGGTTAGTAAAACCACTAGTTTTCGAGAAGGGCAAGGGCAAGAAGGGATACTTCATGAAACGGCAAATCAGCTGCTGCTCTAGTGAAGAAACCCAAAGGTTGAACCCAAACCCGAGACTAAGTGCTTCTGTAATAAGGGGAATAGCCACTAGAGCAGAATTACCCTAGATACTTGGTAGATGAGAAGGCTGGCAAGGTCGATAGAAGTATATTGGATATGCATTATGTTAATGTGTACTTTACTAGTACTCCTAGTAGCACCAGGGTATTAAGATACCGGTTCGGTTGCTAAGTGTTAGTAACTCGAAATAAAAGCTACGGAATGAACGAAGACTAGCTAAAGGTGAGCTGACGATATGTGTTGGAAGTGTTTCCAAGTTGGATGTGATGAAACATCGCACGCTCCCGCTACCATCAAGATTAGTATTAAACCTGAATAATTGTCATTTGGTGTTTGCGTTGAGCATAGACATGATTGGATTATGTCTATGGCAATACGGTTATTCATTTAAGGAGAATAATGGTTACTCTATTTATTTGAATAATACCTTCAATGGTCTTGCACCTAAAGGAATGGTTTATTGAATCTCGATCGTAGTGATACACATTTTCATGCCAAAAGATATAAGATAGTAATGATAGTACCACTTACTTGTGGCACTGCCATGTAAGTCATATTGGTATAAATCGCATGAAGAAGCTCCATGTTGATGGATCTTTGGACTCACTCGTTTTTGAAAAGTTTGAGACATGCGAACCATGTCTGTTGGTGTATACGCACGAAGAAACTCCATGCAGATGGATCGTTTGGACTCACTTGATTTTGAATCACTTGAGATATGCAAATCATACCACATGCGCAAGATGACTAAAAGCCTCGTTTTCAGTAAGATGGAACAAGATAGCAACTTGTTGGAAGTAACACATTTTGATGTGTGTAGTCCAATGAGTGCTGAGGCATGCAGTGAATATCGTTATGTTCTTACTTCATAGATGATTTGAGTAGATGTTGAGTATATTTACTTGATGAAACACAAGTCTAAATTATTGAATGGTTCAAGTAATTTCAGAGTGAAGTTGAAGATCATTGTGACAAGAGGATAAAATGTCTATGATATGATCATAGAGATGAGTATCTGAGATACAAGCTTTGGCACGCAATTAAGACATTGTGGAAATTGTTTCACAATTAATACCGCCTGGAACACCATAATGTGATGGTGTGTCTGAACATCATAGTTGCACCCTGTTGGATATGGTGCGTACCATGATGTCTCTTATCGAATTACCACTATCGTTCATGGGTTAGGCATTAGATACAACCGCACTCACTTTAATAGGGCACCACGTAATTCCGTTGAGATGACACCGTGAGAACTATCGTTTAGAGAAACCTAAGCTGTCGTTTCTTGAAAGTTTGGGGCTGCGACGCTTATGTGGAAAAGTTTCATCGTGATAAGCTCGAACCCAAAACGGATAAATGCATCTTCATAGGATACCCAAAATGGTTGGGTATACCTCCTAATTCAGATCCAGAAGCAAAAGTGATTGTTTCTAGAAACGGGTCCTTTCTCGAGGAAAAGTTTCTCTTGAAAGAATTGAGTGGGAGGATGGTGGAGACTTGATAAGGTTATTAAACCATCACTTCAACCAGTGTGTAGCAGGGCACAAGAAGTTGTTCCTGTGGCACCTACACCAATTGAAGTGGAAGCTTATGATAGTGATCATGAAGCTTCGGATCAAGTCACTACCAAACCTCGTAGGACGACAAGGACGCGTACTGCTTCAGAGTGGTACGGTGATCCTGTCTTGAAGGTCATGTTGCTAGACACAAAGAACCTATGAGCTATGGAGAAGCGATGGTGGGCCCAAATTCCGACAAATGGTTAGAAGCCATGAAATCTGAGATAGGATCCATGTATCAGAACAAAGCATGGACTTTGGTGGACTTGCCCGATGATCAGCAAGCCATTTAGATAAATGGATCTTTAAGAAGAAGACGGATGTGGACGGTAATGTCACCGTCTATGAAGCTCGACTTGTGGCGAAGAGTTTTTCACAAGTTCAAGGAAGTTGACTACGATGAGATTTTCTCATCCGTAGCGATGCTTAAGTCCGTCGGAATCATGTTAGCATTAGATGCATTTATGAAATCTGGAAGATGGATGTCAAAACTAGTTTCCTTACCAGTTTTCGTGAGGAAAGGTTGTATGCGATAAAATCAGAAAGGTTTTGTCGATCCTAAGGATGCTAAAAGGTATGCTAGCTCCAGCGATCCTTCCATGGACTGGAGTAAGCATCTCGGAGTTGGAATATGCACTTTGATAAGATGATCAAAGATTTTGGGTTTATACAAAGTTTATGAGAAACTTGTATTTCCAAAGAAGTGAGTGGGAGCACTATAGAATTTCTGATGAGTATATGTTGTTGACATGTTGTTGATCAGAAATGATGTAGAATTTCTGGAAAGCATATAGGGTTATTTGAAAAGTGTTTTTCAATGGAAAACCTGGATTAAGCTACTTGAACATTGAGCATCAAGATCTATGAGGATAGATCAAAAACGCTAAATGGTACTTTCAAATGAGCACATACCTTGACATGATCTTGAAGGTGTTCAAGATGGATCAGTCAAAAGAAGGAGTTCTTGCCTGAGTTGTAAGGTATGAAGTTAAGAGTTAAAGCTCGACCACGGCAGAAAAGAGAGAAAGGAAAAAGGTCGTCCCCTATGCTTTAGACGTAGGCTCTACAGTATGCTATGCTAAGTACCGCACCTGATGTGTGCCTTGCCACATGTCTGGCAAGAGGGTACAAAGGTGATCAAGGAGTGGATCACCAGATAGCGGTCAAAATTATCCTTAGAGGAATAAGGATTTGTTTCTCGATTATGGAGGTGATAAAGAGTTCGGCGTAAAGGGTTACGACGATGCAAGCTTTAACACCTATTCGAATGACTCTGAGTAGCAAACCGGATACGTATAGTGGAGCGACCATTTGGAATAGCTCCAAGTGGAGCGTGGAAGCAGAATTTACAATATGACCTAGATATTTGCAAATTACATACGGATCTGAATGTTGCAGACCCGTTGACTAAAACTTCTCTCACAATCAAAACATGATCAAACTCCAGAACTCATCGAGTCTTAATCACATGATGATGTGATCTAGTTTAATGACACTAGTAAACTCTTTGGATGTTGGTCACATGGCGATGTGACGTGTGAGTGTTAATCACATGGTGATGTGAACTAGATTATTGACTCTAGTGCAAGTGGGAGACTGTTGGAAATATGCCCTAGAGGCAATCATAAATTAGTTATTATTATATTTCCTTGTTCATGATAATCGTTTATTATCCATGCTATAATTGTATTGATAGGAAACTCAGATACATGTGTGGATACATAGACAACACCATGTCCCTAGTAAGCCTCTAGTTGACTAGCTCGTTGATCAATAGATGGTTACGGTTTCCTGACCATGGACATTGGATGTCATTGATGACGGGATCACATCATTAGGAGAATGATGTGATGGACAAGACCCAATCCTAAGCCTAGCACAAAGATCGTAGTTCGTATGCTAAAGCTTTTCTAATGTCAAGTATCATTTCCTTAGACCATGAGATTGTGCAACTCCCGGATACCGTAGGAATGCTTTGGGTGTACCAAACATCACAACGTAACTGGGTGGCTATAAAGGTGCACTACAGGTATGTCCGAAAGTGTCTGTTGGGTTGGCACGAATCGAGACTGGGATTTGTCACTCCGTGTGATGGAGAGGTATCTCTGGGCCCACTCGGTAGGACATCATCATAATGTGCACAATGCGATCAAAGAGTTGATCGCGGGATGATGTGTTACGGAACGAGTAAAGAGACTTGCCGGTAATGAGATTGAACAAGGTATCGGTATACCGACGATCGAATCTCGGGCAAGTACAATACCGCTAGACAAAGGGAATTGTATACGGGATTGATTGAGTCCTTGACATCGTGGTTCATCCGATGAGATCATCATGGAACATGTGGGAGCCAACATGGGTATCCAGATCCCGCTATTGGTTATTGACCGGAGAACGTCTCGATCATGTCTACATGTCTCCCGAACCCATAGGGTCTACACACTTAAGGTTCGATGACGCTAGGGTTATAAAGGAAGTTTGTATGTGGTTACCGAATGTTGTTCAGAGTCTCGGATGAGATCCCGGACGTCATGAGGAGTTCCAGAATGGTCCGGAGGTAAAGATTTATATATGGGAAGTCCTGTTTTGGTCACCGAAAAAGTTTTGGGTTTTATCGGTAACGTATCGGGACCACCGAGAGGGTCCCGGGGGTCCACCAAGTGGGGCCACCATCCCCGGAGGGCAGCATGGGCCAAGTGTGGGAGGGGACCAGCCCCAGGTGGGCTGGTGCGCCCCCCCCCCACCAAGGCCCAAGGCGCAGGGAAGAGTGGGAGGGGGCAAACCCTAGGGTAGATGGGCCCTAAGGCCCACCCCAGGTGCGCCTCCCCTCTCTCCCCCTCTGGCCACCACCCAGATGAGATCTGGGGGCTGCCGCCACCCTTGGGGAGGGAACCCTAGAGGGGGCGCAGCCCCCTCCCCTTCCCCTATAAATAGTTGAGGTCTAGGGGCTGCCCAACACATGAGTTTCTCTCCCTCATGGCGCAGCCCTACCTCTCTCCCTCCTCCTCTCCCGCGGTGCTTGGCGAAGCCCTGCAGGATTGCCACGCTCCTCCATCACCACCACGCTGTTATGCTGCTTCTGGATGGAATCTTCCTCAACCTCTCCCTCTCTCCTTGCTGGATCAAGGCATGGGAGACGTCACCGTACCGTACATGTGTTGAACGCGGAGGTGCCGTCCGTTCGGCACTAGGATCTCCGGTGATTTGGATCACGACGAGTACGACTCCTTCAACCCCGTTCTCTTGAACGCTTCCGCTTAGCGATCTACAAGGGTATGTAGATGCACTCTCCTTCCCCTCGTAGCTGGTTTCTCCATAGATAGATCTTGGTGACACGTAGGAAAATTTTGAATTTATGCTACGTTCCCCAACAGCGCCGCCGCACTCGGCGTGGTCGCCACTCACCACCTTGGGCTTCACATTGAAAATCTTCAGCCATAGGCCGAAGTGAGGCAGAATCCAGAGGAAGGCCTCGCACACGACGATGAACGTCGAGATATTGAGAAAAGAGTTGGGGGAAAGATCGTGAAAGTCAATCCCGTAGTAATACATGACTCCCTGAACGAATGAGTGGAGGCGAAACCCGAGCCCGCGGACAAAATGGGGAAGGAACACGACTCTCTCGTGGGGCTCCAGAGTAGGGACGACCTGTCCCACCGATGGGAGACAGTGGCCAATCTTCTTGGCCAAATACCCGGCTTCTCGGAATCTCTTGATATCCTTCTCCCGGACGGTAGAGGCCATCCATTTGCCTCCTGCTCCAGATCCGGACATCTCAGAAAAACCTCTCTTCGATGGAGAAGAAGAGCGCTTGGGCATTGGGGCTCGAGCAGATGGGAGTGAGTTAGCGGAAGGAGAAGGCGTGGGTAAAAGAGGAAGATGCCCTATCTCTTTATAAGAGAAGGTAAAGAGCTTTTTGCGCCTCTCCACTTACCTGGTAGAACCCGCTAGTCTCCCACTCGCCACAATTAGCGGTACGGTTGGATTACCCATACCCGTATTGATGAGAATCCCGTGATGAGGGGACACGATCTTCACTTCGACAAGACATGCTAAGGAAACCGCCTCGCAGTATATGTTGTGGCTGGTAGTGGAAAGACGGTTCGATCTAACCGAAAGGGCGTGTCACGTCGCCTAAAAATTATCAACTGAAGTATCATTCTCTCTATGGTGGTACGAGAAGATCATCTTGCTGAGCTGGACACGGTCTACGTGTTCGATAATCATCTTGGAGTATTCGTAGGAGGGACCCGCCTTGCAATGCCGAAGACAAGACTGCACGCCGGACTCATCGTCATTGAAGCCTGGTTCAGGGGCTACTGAGGGAGTCCTGGATAAGGGGGTATCCGGACAGCCAGACTATACTCATCGTCCGGATTATAGAAGCGTCAAGATACAAGACTCAAGACTTCGGCTCGTGTCCGGATAGGACTCTCCTTTGCGTGGAAGACAAGCTTGGTGATCCGGATATTATGTTTCCTTCCTTGTAACCGACTCCATGTAAACCCTAGCTCTCCGGTGTCTATATAAACTGGAGAGGATGGTCCTTAGAAGGCCGATCACATTTACAATCATACCATCATAGGCTAGCTTTTAGGGTTTAGCCTCTACGATCGTGGTAGATCTACTCTTGTATTCCACATATCTTCAATATTAATCAAGCAGGAAGTAGGGTTTTACCTCCACCGAGAGGGCCCGAACCTGGGTAAACATTGTGTCTCTTGCTTCCTGTTACCATCAGCCTAAGACGCACAGATCGGGACCCCCTACCCGAGATCCGCCGGTTTTGACACCGATAGAGAGGCTGACAGCTGGGTCCATGGCGGCCGCAAGGAAGTGCGTCCTTATTACGCGCAAAATAATTATTCCTCCACCTCACAGCAGGGACCACCGGACGGGCCACCTCATTTTGTGAAAAAAACATTTCCCCCCTGACTGCTGGGACCCACCAGACGGGCCACCGTATTTCACAAAAAAAACGTTCCCCCACTATCAGCTCGGACCCACCGGAAGTGCCTCCTTATTACGCACAAAAAAATGAATACTCCCCCGGCTAGCTGGGACCCACCTTGTTGGGAGGCTGACTTGTGGGCCTACTAAGTTGACGGGGACGAAGGGCTTTGTCAACTTAGTCAATATGAACAATATTAGCTCTAGTAACCGTACAATGTCCATCCAATGGCCGTAGTGCTTCTTCAACCTCTGGTCTTCCTGCTCCAGCTGCCCAAAGCAGCGCCGGTCGTGCCGCCTGCTCCTGCCTCCCGTGGTCGGTTGTGCTATCGCGGAGGCCTCACCACCCCCTACTATTCCCACCGCTGGCCAGGCCCTGTCGCGACGGCAGCCTCACACCGTAGCCGAACGAGTGAACCCTCATACTCCTCTCCGCGTGGGCATCCACTGTCGCATCTTCACCGGCTCCGCGTCGTCCCCTTTCTAGGCCTCACCGTCGTCCACCGCCCTGGTGCTCTCGGTGCGGCATGGTCAACGTGTTCAAGGAACGACTTCCATCGGACGTGGAATGTACGTGGAGAGGCTGACAGCTGGGTCCACGGCCGCAGCAAGGAAGTGCCTCCTTATTACGCAAAAAATAATGATTCCTCCACCTGACAGCAGGGACCCACCGGACAGGCCACCGTATTTCGTGAAAAAAACGTTTTCCCCCTGACTGCTGGGACCCACCAGCTACACCTTCACATGCAAGGAAGTGCGTCCGGGCAAAAAAAAATGATTCGCCCCCTGACTGTTGGGACCCACCAGCTACAATTCGCACGCAAAGAAGTGCGTCCGAGCAAAAAAAAACAATTCGCCCCTAACTGCTGGGACCCACCAGCTACATCTTTGCACGCAAGGAAGTGCATCCGGACAAAAAAAACAAAATGATTCGCCCCCCTGACTATTGGGACCCACCAGCTACATCTTCGCATGCAAGGAAGTGCCTGACAGTCGGGACCCACCTGATCGAAGCGTACGTAGTGTTGTCCTTCTGTTCGCGAACATATACGTACATATATACTGGTCGATGTAGAGGCACGCACGTGTCATAGTAGAGGCGTGCACGTAGCATGTACACGTACGTACAGCGGCCAGGGTGCAAGAAAGAAAATACGGCCACGTATGTACATACGAGCAGGGTCTCGAACGCCTACTCGCGCATATGTACGGCCAGGGCTCATGTACATGGCTGGGTCGGAATGGAGAAACAGCGTCGTCGCCGTGTTCATGGGGAGGCAACGGAATGCGTCGTGTTCATGGGGAGGCAACAAAATGCGTCATGTTCATCGGGAGGGAACGGGACGCGTGGGAGCCAACCGGCTGGGTCAGAATGGAATGCGTGGTCGTGTTCATCGGGAGGGCTTGGATGGAATAGGCGATGGAAACGAGGCCTGGTGTACCGCAGAACGGAGGAAACGGGCCTCCTATGTTCGGAACGGGGTCCTGTTGATCAGGAGGGGTTTGGCGTACCGCAAAACGGAGGAAACGGACCTCTTACGGTCGAAACGGGGGTCCTGTTGATCGGGAGGGGTGTGGCGTACCGCAAAACGGAGGAAACGGACCTCCTACGGTCGAAACGGGGGTCCTGTTGATCGGTAGGGGTGTGGCATACCGCAAAACGGACGAAACGGACTTGTGTTGGAGCGCTACGGTCGAAACGGGGGTCCTGTTCATCGGGAGGGGTGTGGAGTACCGCAAAACGGGACTCCACGGGATACTGTTCATCTCCACCGTCGACCTCCTCTAGCCTCCACAGGCTACCATCGACCTCCTCCAGCCTCCATGGGCTCCTGTTCATCCAGCCTACACCGCGCTACTCCACCGGCTACTGTTCAACCACC